>NC_140661.1:9352409-9792409 GCF_978046115.1 Saccoglossus kowalevskii | reverse complement strand
CATCCATCCATCCATCCATCCATCCATCCATCCATCCATCCATCCATCCATCCATCCATCCAAAAAAATACAATACTGCAGAAAATGTTGTGGCATGTGAAGGAAATTAACTAGAAGCTAAAAGCTTTTATCGTTAACACTTCAATTTGTGGCAATAATATAATACTAAAAGTATACTGAAATCAATTAAACAATAGTAACATATGTTTTGTTCCATATACAAAATATAGCACTTAAAAATACAAATAAAGAGATCAAATACACAAAAAACATACCAGTAAAATTAACAATATTAAATAATTAAATATTAATTATTTTAAACATTATATTTAATATCAATAGCCAGCAGTGAGGGATTTCTTATATTTATATTTAAACAGTTGTAAGTTGTTTTAATTTCTTAACTCAGTAGGCATGTTATTCCAAATTTTCATACCATGTCTTTTGATATTAAAGTCAGATTTTTGAGATTTATGACACTGCTGATCAAAATGATCAAAGCACAAGAATGATAAGAAACAGGGGTTTCTCTAAGATTTTAATCAGAATGCTCAATTTAGAAATCATGTGTCTAATTTGTATTATTTAATGCACAATATTTAGAAAGGTATGTGCCAAGTAAGTAAAAGCAAAAACACTTGCAGAATAATAGATCGTTTGAAATCTTAACCATTTGGGGTGAAACTTAAAAAATTAAATAATTTGTTCTAGACAATTCTAAATGAAATTTACTGTACTGTTATTCACTGGTGAAGGATAAACTGATGGGATACCGTAAAAATTTCAACAAGATTTAAATCATAAAGTTTTAACAAAAAATTACTTCGTCATTTTGACTGATCAAATCAGTTTTAATAAAAATGTAAACGATGCATTGTTTTTTTATCACAATGTAACATCTCTAGCCAAACATAAACACTTGTGAGGTTCCTTGACCAGATTCTGATCCCGACTGAGTTAGCACTACAGAAATGACTTGCAGTTTATTGCACAAATATGTAAAATACATTTCATCTGTTCTCAAAATGAAAACAGTTAAAATGCTGTCAATACTCATTTTACTTTTTAAAAATATGCTAATCTTTGAAAAAAATCTTGCAGCATAAACAACGGCACTAGATTGTACTGCTGCTTCAATAATAAAATTTACTCTCATAATGCATTTTGCAAGATGTCAGTACATAATTTTGATATCTTAACAGTTTATTTATTCATTCAATACACAGTTCAACGGGCAAACCCATTAACAGAACTGGAAAAAATAAACCATACAAATACAAGAATAAGCAAATATACATCAAAATGACAAAGTAACAAAATAAAATTAAAAATAATTTTATAGTACAGATTTAAAACTATATAAAGATGAAAAAATATCAATATTACATTTAAATGAAATGTCATTTAATAATGTCATACACATTAAAAGTGACGAATGCTTCCTGCAGTTGACTGATCCACAGTCAGGTTTAAAAAATGGTTTGCGTCTCACACACCTATTTGGAACATAAAAGTAAATTATGGGCATGGCAGTAATTAGAAGAATTAACAATTTTATATAAAAAAAAGAGAAGATCAAAGAGGAATGTAACATAACTTTCTACATAAATATTTAACAAATTTAAATTGCACATTTTCAATTTAAGTAAATGGGAGTTTACGCAGTAGTAATAACATTGTACCCACCAACATCCTAGTCTTTGTGGGAATGTGGAATAGAGTGATATGGGTACTACTACTGGTTTGTAAAGCTTACTGGTGGGGCATGTGTGCATGGAACTGCAGTTTTGCAAAATTGCTATCAAAAATATGTTTAAAAATGAAGACAAAACAGGTCAAGTTGCTGTTCAGCCAATAGTATGTAATCATCCCCTGAAGGCAATTTGCTTGGCCAAAATCAACAAATTTATTTTGTTCTTCCAGCCAGTTTCATGAGTCTGTGTACAGAAATATAAACTTTCTTCACTTTTAACACTTTGTTAACAGGATGGCACCGTGGAATTAGGGTCCGTTCTGTACACTGATGCTACTGTGTATATGACGAAGCCCTATCAGGACCAAAGTGCTGCAGAAACACGACTATACCAATTGTAACATGTTTCTTTTTTTGATATTTCATTATAAATCAAATCATGGCTAATTTCATAAATGCTGAAACCGAATGTGTATTCGTGTAACTTGTCTGAAAAAATGGCGTGAAACATCTCCATTCCTGGAGTTTGTTCCTGTTTCAGTATGTACAGAGAGTCTAGACTGGGCATACCATTTATATCATAAGGTTGAAAGATGCAATTGTATGTGAATTATGAGGATTACTTTTGTTTGGATTTATTGCCAAAGTAGTTAATAACTGTCGATTTAGACAGAAATTCTATACATTTTTTCTTACTTTTGTTTGATAAACATAACCTTTAAAGCAATTTTTTAGCCCAATCTGAAGGGTTGAATGTACTCCTACAAATAAGCGACATACACTAAGTTGTTTAGATTAACCTATCAGTTGGCCACATGTCAGTTAGCTGTTTTGCAATTTAGGTAGCAAATTTGATAGCAGTCTTGCAAAACTGCTTTTCCATGCACATGTGCCCCACCAGTAATTATTGATAGGGTTTTTAACTCTCTGTAAATTTTCCTTTACAAACCAGTGCTCCTGCCACATCAATTTTTTTGAAATTAAAGCCAGTGAGTATTTCCCCTTAGCAGTAGGAGCTGTGTTTCTACACTATGTGAGGGTGCCCTCTAGTGGGTGGTGGGGTTATACTTTTGTTTTCATATAATGGCTTCCTTCACAAAGCAAAAAATTTAAAACCTAGTGAATATCCTGCTACATAAAATTTTATAAAATTAAAGCCAGTGAGTATTTTCCTTTTGACAGTAGGAGCTTTGTTTCTACACTATGTGAGGGTGTCCTCTAGTGGGCAGTGGGGGGTTATACCTTTGTTTTTTTTATCCTGGCATGAGGCAGTAATTTAAACCATGCATTATGATGTATTCCAAACACATCCTGCAATATGGTAAGTATGTTTTTACTTTACTGTACTATGTAAACTTCTCTTTCACTATTGAAAGTGGGGTTATGTGGGGAGTTATTTGTCTTGTAAACCTTTGAGTAATAAGCTGTGTTGTTGGCAAAACCCAGTTGAAAGCCCCCTGAAGTTTCGAGTAACTTAGCCAAAAATGAAATCTTGAATGTTACAACTTCCTCAAATTATACTGCTCTGTCTTTACTATAATACATCCCACCATTCTGCATCGAGTGTGTGAGCTAAGAACAAAACAATCTAGAAAGAACCTGACGAAACACTAAGATGCTGAAAACTCAATCACAACTGAATCTACAGTAAGGCTTGGTGATATTCAATTATTGGCTAGACACTTGAATCATTGCAAAAACTGTAACTGATATATTTATTATAGATTCACATGTCTATTGCCATCAATACAACTTGAATTATTATTATTAATTATTAAACTTTATTTCAGAATAAAAGTGAATATACAATATTTCATATCAGAATTATTTAAAAATACCAGTATTAAAATATTTTCTTGATTTCAAGTTAGTTTCTCCATCACAATTTTCAGTTTGATACTATTGGGAAAAATAAAACTGTTTCCATGGAAATAGGCCTGGCCATGCTGTCCTTTCTTGGAAAGGAAAAGTGAAATCTAATTGTGCATTCTGACAAATTTGAATTCAGGGAATTTAGGGGTTGGCCATTTGAAACACTACAAGGGGAGATAGAATAGAAAATCTGCAGATTGTTTTTTTTTTTCAAATCTACCCCAAGTTTTTAATGGTCTACTTCCAACTTCCATTCTGTCAAATTGTTTACCATCATTTTCCCTTGAAATACATTGTACTTTTAAGTTGCATCCTCTAGCAACAAGGCATTTAATAATATGTGGCATGATTGGGTGAATGAGACTCACCCTGATTACAGTGTCTATATTGTTTAGATAGATCTCTGGTCATCTTTCAATACTTTATTTTAGCTGGAATTAATTTTTGCTGAAAAGACTTTTCAGGCGTTTTGTATGGAATTTTTTTTCACTGAATTTTGACAAGTTGAATGTAAAATATAGAAAAAAAAAAAGGTATATTTGCTGGATTTTATATTTACTGAATCATTCCTTTAGCGAAAATAGCAAAAATTAATTCCAAGCAAAAATAAAATATTTCACAGTATGGAATAATTTAAATGATAAATGACTTTAAAATCTATATTTAGATTTAATTGCTTTTACTCGTCTATCCTGCGTCATTAGAAGGTATAAACTTACAGGGAAGAACCATTGATTCAGCATGTATAATATCTCCTCACTGCGTTTATTTTAGATTCTGACGAGGAACGTGATTTCTTGAAAGTTAAGAAGCCAAAAGACAAGCATAAAAAAGACAAAGGCTACAAAGCATTTGCTCCTGATGTGTCTGATGAGGAGGAGGACAAGTACGATTCACTTTTATTTTCTATTTTATGTCTAGAATTACTTTGCATTTATTTATTTAAACAGAAACAACTTTCTAGGCTTGGAGTTTAGTTAACTCTCACTAAATGTGAAATTTAGTTATTATTACCACATCATTTTTTTCATATTTTTAGCTCCGCTGTCGACTTTGTCGAGCGGAGCTTATCATATGAGTGATTGTCCGTCGTCGTCCGTCGTCGTCGTCGTCCGTGTCAATGTTTTACTTTTTCGACTTCTTCTTGAAAACTACAAGCCTGAATGCTTTGATACTTGGTGTATATGTACCTTGGGTAGACCTCTCTTAGGTTTGTTCATTTCATGTTGATATCTTCAATTCTCTAATTTTGGTGAATATTTTTGTCATTTTTGGTAAAAAGTGATATTTTCGACTTCTTGTTAAAAACCGCAAGTCCAATTGCTTTGATACTACATATATAGGTACTACATGTGGACCTCTCTCAGATTTGTTCATTTTGTGATGATATCTTCAATTCTCTAATTTTGGTGAATATTTTTGTAATTTTTGGTAAAAAGTGATATTTTCGACTTCTTGTTAAAAACCACAAGTCCGATTGCTTTGATATTACATATATAGGTACTACATGTGGACCTCTCTCAGATTTGTTCATTTTGTGATGATGTCTTCAATTCTCTAATTTTCGTGAATATTTTTGTAATTTTTGGTAGAAAGTGATATTTTCGACTTCTTGTTAAAAACTGTAAGTCCGATTGCTTTGATACTATACATATTGTTCATTTTCTGATGATGTCTTCAGTTCTTTAATTGAAATGTGCATTTCTAACAGCGGAGCTATCTCAGCCGATAGGCTGCTTGTTTTTGAATATTTAGGCCTGCAGAAAATAGGTATTTATAACCGTTTTGTCCAAAATTAATAGTTGAAAAGAATACATAAGAATTTGCAAAATATTGTGCCATTATGGTGTGTAAAACAATGATAACCAAAGGTTTAATTAGTTATTTCATAAATGGCAACAGTCATTGTGCCATGCATGTGATCTTTGTGAATATGAAAAGTGATTTCCGCACTATTAAATGTGCTCTCTGGTATTAAAGCATAAATGCATTTTTTTTTCTGGTTAGTGTATGCAACTAAATACTGACTTTGACAGTTTAGAGTCCTTTGATGCATCCCAATCATCTCTGAATTTTCTTAGTTGAATGAGTTGTATTCATTGATCTGCTCAACAATCAAAATTGGCATCTTTGTTAATATGGGACTCGTATTTTGTGCAAGAAATCGCTGCCTGTTAAACGAGAGGGTTACCACCTGTGCACGCGTGGGAATCGAGTCCCAAGCGACGATAACAACACACGCAAAAAACGGCTCATGGGTAGATGCTTGTTTGTAAACAATGACACGCTATGACCATCTGACGCATGCGCAGGTGACGACTCCCCGGCTTTAAATAATCAGAGCATCAAAAGCACAGGAGTATAGATGCCTGATACTAGACGCATATCCAGTGAGTTTGATGAATGGTATTCTTGGTACTCATGAAGTAATGAATGTGAACTACTCTCAAAGCATTTTTTCCATCATAATTGTTACAGGAGCCCAGCTAAAACAAAAAAGTCAAAAGGCATCTTCAGAAGAGGTTTGGGAAATAAGACTAAAGAGAAAGAAAGAGAAAAAGATAGTAGAGCAAAGAAACGAGAAAAAGAAGAAAGCAAAGCTGAGAAGAAAGAGAAAGAACGGTTTAGTAAGTCTGACAGACGGGAAAGAGACATTAAATTAGAGAGGAAGGAGCGGGAAAAGGAAAGCAAAGCAGAAAAGAAAGACAAACAGAGAAAGAAATCATCTCAACAGTATGTAGACGCAACTGAGGAGGTTTCAGGTAATCAGCTCTATCACCAGCACACCCTTTACCATAAATGGAAGCTCACACCACACATTGCATTATGGGAAATACTATTGACGGCATCGATTGCTAAAAAATCTGTATTACCTCAGTGCCCTAGATAAAATAATATGTATTTATTCTGCTTCTAGTTGTGAAACCACCCAAAGCTGTATTTGGTGTGCCCCTGTCTGTCTCTGTGGATAGAAGTAAACTCTATGATGGAGTAGACTTACCTGCAGTTGTCAGAGACTGTGTGGATTTTGTTGAAAATAATGGTAAGAATGACATTAGAAATCTATAATCTCTTTAAGTTTCTGGAGAACACACAACAAAACTCATATCAGAACTTAAGTAACCTTGTTACTGATAAGTCTGGCAGCCCCACAGTTTGAAATGTGTTTGAGAATGAGAAACCCCCACATATTCAATGCATGAACACTTAAAGCTTGAGTGTTCTCAGTTGTTTCATGTTTGACTACAAAGCAGGTGTTTGCATTTTACATTCAAATAGACAAGTAGGCAGGAAAGAACAAACAAGTAGTAATTCACACATTGTAAATGCCCACCGTATCACCTGTTTTTACGGGCAATCAATGGTCATGGTCACCTACTGAAACATGAGCTGCAATCCTGAAATATTTGAAGATAGGATCTAAGGCAAAACAGCAGTCTGGTATCAATACTGAATGCACTCACATGAATAATTTTTTTTGCTTCAGCTTTAACTACTGAGGGGATATACAGGTTATCTGGAGTGAAGTCTCAGATTGCTCAACTAAGACAGTGCTATGACAAGGGACAATCTGTCAACCTTGAAGACTATGATCCACATGTGGTGGCCGGGCTATTAAAACAATATTTACGAGAAATTCCTGAACCTGTCTTAACACTTCCTCTTATGCCAAAGTTTGATGAAGTGGCAGGTATGGATGTTCCCATTTAAGTGTTGGTTCTATTAGATACATGCAATGTACGGTACATATAATCATTCTCACAATTGCCCTGGGTGTTTATCAAGTGTTTCTGCTCAGTATTGCTGATGAAGCTCATCATGAAAATGATTTATTTGAACTGATTATTTGCATGTTGTGAAAGCATTCTTTTTAGCTTTCCTGTCATCATAGATGACTAAGCGGAGTTAGTCATATAGGTGATTGTCCATAGTTTGACGTCTGTCAACAATTACATTTCCATCTTCTTCCTGAAAACTACAAGCTTAATTGCTTTGACACTTTGGAATGTTGGTATCTTAGGTAGACCTATGTCAGATTTGTTCATTCCATGGTGATACCATTAATTATAAATTTTTAGCAAATATTTTTGTCAGTTTTGGTTAAAAAAATGATATTTTTGACTACTTCGTGAAAACTGCTAGCTCAATTGTTTTGATACATGGTATGTTGTTAGACCTATGTCAGATTTGTACATTTTGTGGTGATATTATCAATTAACTGTTTAGCAAAAGTTTTGTCATTTTTCATAAAAAATTCAGTACTTTTGTTTTCTTCTTGAAAACTATCAGCTCAATTACTTTGATACTTGGTATGTTGATACCTTGGGTGGACCTCTGTCAGATTTGACAGAACATTATCAACTTTGTTTTGAGGAAGACATTCTACAAAGACAGCGGAGCTATTTTGACTGTTAGGTTGCTTGCTTCCATAATGGTAATCACAAAAAGCAAAAAAAAAAAATGAATCATATAGGAATCATCGAATGGTGGTATTAGTTAAAACCTGACTCTAGAGGGCGCCTGACCACAAAACTGCTCTGAAACACCAAAGGAACATTTTCTATTGATATTTTTTGTTGTTTATTAGCATTACAAGATGAAGCTCTGAAACTTGAAGGATTTAAGCAGCTGTTAGGTCAACTACCTGTATATAATAGAACGTTGTTATCATGGATTATTGTGCATATGACACATATTATTGAGGTTAGTACATATGTATTATTATATTGTATATACTTTCACATTGTTCTCTTATTTCAAAGAAAACAATATAATAGCTTTAGAGAATGTCTCCATTGTAATCAGTGGCGGTGGCACAGGCTGGGCAGAGGGGAAGTTGCCCCCTCGAAAAAAATGTTAGGGGGTGTCGCCCCTCCAGAATCAAGCTGGAACCCTTTGTGTCAGCAAAAATTGCCCCTCAAAATGCAGGAAATAGCGTTTCAGAGGGTCTAGATATAAAAATTGTTAAGGGGGAGCATGCCCCTGGACCTCTAGTAAAGTTGGTGAGCAGATCTCGTTTCCCTCATGCAAAATGTCATGCCGCCGCCTCTGGTAATAATATACTTCATTTTCACATTGTTTTTTTTTCTTGTCTAGGAAGACAATAAAATGAGTTTACAGAATGTCTCCATTGTAATAAGTCCCACTATGCGTATAAGTCACAGAATACTGAATGTTTTACTCAGTCACTCTACTGTATTATTCAAAGATGTCAATCTTAAAAGGTAAGTTATATTAAATATCATAAGCTGAGATATACACACTTGCAAATTTGCAAGTTAATACTGCAACAAAATCCTATTTAGAAATTTCTTTCATTAAGGTCATTAATGAAGTGCTATACATGTCAATAGATTTTTAGTACTTCTACAACATCTTATGCTTTGAGTGAATGAACCGAAACGAACATCTGCTACGAAATGTAATATTTTGATTTTAAACTTGAAGTTCTTTTTTGCAATGTGCATTGTCATATTTCAGCTCCTTCAAAAAAGGGAGATATCTAAATATAGATGGCATTGAGATACCCTTACTTCATCAAAATTGATCATCATCAAATATGTTTATAGCGTGTTATTAAACATGAAATACCTCCCAAAAATCTTCTGCATCTGTTGAAAACGATTCGATGTTGTGATGCCACTGCAACACTCTAACTTTTGTTTGTCTTGTTTGTACATTTGATTTCACATATAATACAGTGTCTTGCGAAGTTTGGATAATGGTCTATATGTATATGTTTCTTAATTGACCAAATGTTTTAGCAGATGTGGCAATAAATGTAGAAGTTGAGTCCAACCCACCTTTTCAGAGGAACCATTAATTTGATACCGTCATTTGCTGGTTTAAAATTATAACAATTGAACTTAACATTTTAATCATTGTTTTTAAGCTCCATGTATTGATTCAATTTTTTTTTATTTATAGACCTGTGAAACCCTTGAGATGGCAGGCATCGCATACATCTCTAGAGTTACCGAGTGATAGTGCATTGTAAGTATTTATCATGTGAATGTACTCAATATATACTTAAAGGGCAGTGGTCATAGCACTGTGCATGTGCAAGACATGGGTCTCATGTGAACTGTTCCGCAGATCAACAAGTACAAACTGATCCATTGCTAAGCTTCAACTCGGTAATTTTGTTAGTGATTGAGAGAACTTGAAATAGGCAGCAGCCAGTGTACGTCGTGCCCAGTTCAAAACTCATACGTGTGATTTCCATAATGTTTATCAACACAAGTCTCGCACATGTACAGTGCGACGACCATCGCCCTTTAAGTATATATTGACCTTTAAATATAAACATTTGAAAGTATAATTAGAAATGTTTCAATGAACTAAAAAGATACTTAGAAATGTTTGAATGTACATAAAAAATACTCAGAAATGTTTGAATGTACACAAAAGATACTTCAAAATGTTTGAATATACACAAAAGATACTCAGAAATGTTTGAATATACACAAAAGATACTTAGAAATGTTTGAATGTACACAAAATTCACTTAGAAATGTTTGAATGTACACAAAAGATACTTAGAAATGTTTGAATGTACACAAAATTCACTTAGAAATGTTTGAATGTACACAAAAGATACTCAGAAATGTTTGAATGTACACAAAAGATACTCAGAAATGTTTGAATATACACAAAAGATACTTAGAAATGTTTGAATGTACACAAAATTCACTTAGAAATGTTTGAATGTACACAAAAGATACTCAGAAATGTTTGAATATACACAAAAGATACTTAGAAATGTTTGAATGTACACAAAATTCACTTAGAAATGTTTGAATGTACACAAAAGATACTCAGAAATGTTTGAATGTACACAAAAGATACTTCAAAATGTTTGAATATACACAAAAGATACTCAGAAATGTTTGAATATACACAAAAGATACTTAGAAATGTTTGAATGTACACAAAATTCACTTAGAAATGTTTGAATATACACAAAAGATACTTAGAAATGTTTGAATGTACACAAAATTCACTTAGAAATGTTTGAATGTACACAAAAGATACTCAGAAATGTTTGAATGTACACAAAAGATACTCAGAAATGTTTGAATGTACACAAAAGATACTCAGAAATGTTTGAATGTACACAAAAGATACTTAGAAATGTTTGAATGTATACAAAAGATACTTAGAAATGTTTGAATGTACACAAAATTTACTGAGAAATGTTTGAATGTACACAAAAGATACTCAGAAATGTTTGAATGTACACAAAAAATACTCAGAAATGTTTGAATGTACACAAAAGATACTCAGAAATGTTTAAATGTACACAAAAGATACTTAGAAATGTTTGAATGTACACAAAAGATACTCAGAAATGTTTGAATGTACACAAAATATACTCAGAAATGTTTGAATGTACACAAAAGATACTCAGAAATGTTTGAATGTACACAAAAGATACTTAGAAATGTTTGAATGTATACAAAAGATACTTAGAAATGTTTGAATGTACACAAAATTTACTGAGAAATGTTTGAATGTACACAAAAGATACTCAGAAATGTTTGAATGTACACAAAAGATACTTAGAAATGTTTGAATCTACACAAAAGATACTTAGAAATGTTTGAATGTACACAAAAGATACTCATAAATGTTTGAATGTACACAAAAGATACTCAGAAATGTTTGAATGTACACAAAAGATACTCAGAAATGTTTGAATGTATACAAAAGATACTCACAAAAGATACTCAGAAATGTTTGAATGTACACAAAAGATACTCAGAAATGTTTGAATGTACACAAAAGATACTCAGAAATGTTTGAATGTACACAAAAGATACTCAGAAATGTTTGAATGTACACAAAAGATACTTGGAAATGTTTGAATGTACACAAAAGATACTCAGAAATGTTTGAATGTACACAAAAGATACTCAGAAATGTTTGAATGTACACAAAAGATACTCAGAAATGTTTGAATGTACACAAAAGATACTCAGAAATGTTTAAATGTACACAAAAGATACTTAGAAATGTTTGAATGTACACAAAAGATACTCAGAAATGTTTGAATGTACACAAAAGATACTCAGAAATGTTTGAATGTACACAAAAGATACTTAGAAATGTTTGAATGTATACAAAAGATACTTAGAAATATTTTGAATGTACTCAAAAATACTTGGAAATGTTTGAAAGTTTACAAAAGATAGATTTTTTGACAGAATCAGTTGATCTCTCACAGGACATTAGAAGAGGAAATGAGCCGACAGGAAGCTATTTTAGCCAAGTTACATGATGATATGAACAAGGGCTTAGCGGATGCAGTAAGTATTGTCAGTGGCACAAGTGTGAAATATCTGCATCAGGAATTCTGTTGTGAATCGAGATAGTTTCAATGTTATAGTAACACTAAACATAAATAACAAGCATACATTCAGCTTGTCAAATTTACTGAAATTTATTGTAATACTATGCATTTCAGGGTTACCTGTAATATAGAAAATCTGACATAACGAATTTGATAAACAGAATCACAATAATCTGTATATCATATTTGCACTAGTAGAAGTGCATCTCCAATAGAAATGCATGTAAACCATGCATGTCTTCAAAAATCTGACTGTAATATTGCCTGTGAAATGGCTGCTATTTTCGCGCCTAAAATTATCAATTGATACATAAATATTATTAATTTTTATGTTTCTAAGCATGAATTATTTTTTTTAAGTGAAAAAATGTGTTTTAAACTCAGTCTATGGCAACTTTATTTTTGTGTATTTTAAAACGAGGCTCCTCATTAGCTTCTCATTTGCATACAGAAATTCCCCTTGTGACGTCAGAAGGGGAAGTCGCATGGCATCTTGCATTGCCGATACGTGTAAATAAGGCAAATTTCTTGTGCAGTTTTCTCGTCTTTGACTATATTGTCGCTTATGTACTTGTTCGTCGAGGAAGAATGGACCATAATGAAATTATGGAATTATCGTTATTTAGCAGGTTACTAGGCACGTCACTACACTGTTTTATTTCATCGACCGTCTGAGTAAAACTCTCAAAATTAAAATAAAAGAGAACATATTTTGACATTCTAAACATTAGACTATTAATAGTGATCACTATAAAATAATTAAAAAAACGACAAATCACAGTTACTAAATAAATGACAGCCGTGTGGAAATAAATTTACATTTTGTTGAAATAGGTGAATGCGTCGGGTCACGGCGAGGGCAAGTGCGTTAAAAGCGGCGTTTAATTGGATAACAAAAATAATCGAGATCGACACACATACAGATAAATTCAGAGTGGATTCGAGTTAGCTTGATCCATGGCGTGATTGTCATAATTATAACATCGTATTAAAACTTTATTTGGTAGAAACATATTGACCAAGCCCGGATTCTTATTTCATAAATTATTACGCAGATCAAGCTGCAAGCATGGAGGTAAAAAAGAACAGAGGTGTGAATTCGACATTCAACACCAATCACCAAACAATTCAGAAACTTTTAGCCTTCGAAAATGAAAACAGTTAACAGTGTGTAAGGGCTGTGTAATTTCCTGTTTGTCCGACGCTTCGTTTTCGTGTCACTGTCAAAATTATTGCTACCTTTTACTTAACAGGGACTAAATGGTCTCTATAAAACGATAATCAGAATCGCAAAAAAAGTCTACTGATTTGAAACACTTGCCGGACGTCTCTCTCTCTCTTCTGAAATCCGCCTCGGTGATCATGGGCTGGTCCGGAATCTATTTCTTTCAAAAGTGTTGCGCCAGGTTTAAGGTTAAGTGATGTCGCACCTTCGGATCGATTAGAAACATGTGAATACATACACTATGGTTATACGTTTCACTGCAACTGTCCACAACACAACATCTAAAAACTCTCTCTCAAAAAGAAAATAAAATAGACAAAAAAAAAGAAAAAACGCCGACCGAAAAATGTATATCGTTTAAAAGTATACTGAACGACCAGTGTTATTACGGCTCAGAGGTATGACTTCCTCTCACATTTTGTCATTTGGTGGCGCACTTTCGGCGAGAGTCGGAAATCCGGAAACAGTGGGCGTGGCTACAACACGAGAAATATCCCAAATTTACTTGGATACATTTGCAGCAAAAAAATCAATAACTACCCTTTTCAGTGGGACACAGATCTAAAATGGGAAACGTGAGGGTGGGCATTGCACAGGCACTTTAAATCATCAATGTAAAATTCGCCTGATTGGTTTTGGACAAAAAATGAAAATATCTCCAGGGATCAGGTTGTGTGTATGATATTATACTAAATGGTTTCAGTCAATGGAATATTTCTTCTTTTGTTGTGACAGGAAACTGAGGAGAAACTGTGGGAAGTTCAAAGAATAGTCACTACATTAAAAAGAAAGGTATGATTTAACTGTTGCAAATCAGGGAGTTTTTGGCCAATCAAGTTCTTGTCATGGATAATTGTAGCTTAATTTTTAGTCAATTTGTTGCATATTGGGGAGCTCTGAGTTGTCAGTACTTGGTCTTGTATGCCATGCCATATGAATGGTTATATCGTGTAACCTTGGAAATATGAAAAGCACATTGACCAATTCAATACAGCTATGATACCATAATTTTATGATCATTGGTTATCAAGATGAAATGGGATGGAATGTTTTTTCTTTCTTTCTGTGTGTGCCTGGTGACAGTTCTCAGCATTGATTATCAGTGTTTCTTTATGTACTGAGCATTGCCACGTGAACCATATTGTATGTTAGCGATCACTCTATGTGACTATTTCCCCATCATAATGTAATATCGCAATGTCAACCAAGCCTGGATGAACACAAATACCCGAACCAAGGTCCCTCCTAAGTTTCAGCCACTAATGAATGAAAACAAATTGGCTTTGTCCTTCTCATTGAGTCTGTGACATACTTATCCAGAGTAAGGTTGACATTTTTGGTTTGCGTTAAACGCCTGGTAAGTGTTGGACTTGTGTGTGAAACTTACCATGTCAACGTGTCAATATGTAATTTGTGGTGATATAAATTGAAGCATAATCAACAAAATTGAATAAGCAGTAATTAAGTCTGTTATACTTAGATATATTAAATAATGATTAAATTTATGCTTACTTGTCAAAATTAGCAATTTTTGCTAGTCATTAATGATGACAATCTAAACCCCTGTCATATTTTCCAGATACGTCAAAGTAAGAAACAACAAGAGGCCAAACTCACCAAAGTCAAAATTGAAGAAGTGGATGAGAAAGGTAAACAAGAGGAGATTGTAAAAGAAGAAGTCGCTTCCAATGAGGAAACACCAGAAAAAGAAGTAAAGAAACAAGATGTTGAAGTGCCAGGAAGTGAACCAGAGAACAAAACTGAGATTGAACCAGAGCAGGAGGAAGGTGAGAATCAAATTATTCTGTTTAAAACGTTTGCATGTCGTTTGTATTCATAATTCCATGCAACTGAAAAACACAGCACATGAATACACTATGAATTCTGGATGTTGTTTACACATGTTTGTCTGACTGTTCCACTTGTATTTCAAGAAGCATTTATCAGATTTCAATGAAACTTTATTCATGCATTACTTCAGTTTTGGTTGTTATCTGTTCATATTAGTGATCCAATTTACATTATAATGAGCCAATTTTAGCTTTTCCACTAATATTTTAAGAACCACTAAATGGATTCCGAGGAAACAACTTTAATATTATGGGAAAATCGACAGACCTAATTCATGCATAATAATTAGGCTCTTTAGTCATTAATTAGACATTTTCCCAAATCTATATAACAGATTAGAAAAGTAAATCTATAAAAGCAATATTGATATTATGGCACAGCAAAATGCATACTTGTAGCAGAAATATGGTATTTGATTTACACATACTTGTTCTGGATTGGATTGGCATAGTGGCTTAAGGTATAGATGCAGATTCGTGGGCACTTGGGAGTGAAACTTTTTTTGTGCTTTTTATTATCCAAACAGTCTTGGCTATAGACTGTTAATCTTGTAGAATTGTGAATAGTGGAACATACTCAAAAAACGATTTTTAAATATAGATAACAGGTGCAAACATTTTCTTTTTTGAATGCTTAGCAAGATTTAGCAAGGCTGTACATGAATAATAAAAAAGAAACATGGTGAAAAAAAAGAAATGACGAGAACTCCATATTATGCACCATATTTAACTTTTAACAAAACGATAATACATTTAAATTTAGAACTGTTACAGCCATTTTAATTATGAGCATTAGCAAACTTCTTACCGAGTGAATTATTATGCAAATTAGCAATTATCTCAGCTTCTTTTTAGTGCACATCCCAGAACTTTAAAAAAAATAGCTCCTAGACGCTTTGGCCTTTTGTTTTGAAATTGTCACAAATGATTGACATGTTTTTGGTTTTGGTTTTGACAGACTAGCCTGGGTGGTAATTTATGCATAAACTTGAAGTAGTGAAATTTGAGCTGCTGCCGTGCAAAATTGACAACTGGTAGACAGTTTTCAAGACGGCACTTTCTTCATAGTAAACAGATGTACCCATAAACCAATTTTTACAGGGAACAGAAGCATGGTTTAGAAGCTAATTTTTTTAAAATCACTTTTGACCAAAAAAGCACATTTTTGTGCATATTTCAAACTACAGTGTCCATGAAAAAAAATACTAACAAAATATTAAAATTCATACAATAAGCTTTCCGAAAATATATAGTTTTGTGGACAAGGGAGGTCATCATGGTTTCCTAATTAACTAATTAAAATACCTGTCAGGTAAACTGCATCTCTACCTTAAGAGCCTCATTCACTTTTAATTTTTGGGTATGAGTATATAAATGCAAAACTGCTTTCATAAGTGATTGCTATTCTTTTTTAGTCATATAAAAGATTCGTGTGTCATTGTTGTACAATTGAATCAATGTATCCATGAATAAAAAAAGATGATATGTGTATATTGCTGTTCTTGCAGAGAGTATTGAATACCTGATAGAAACAGAATGTCAGTTGCTGGCAGAACAAGAAGAGATGATAAGTCTAGGAGATGAACTTAGGAAACTGATAATAAATGAAAGAAATGAAGTTGAACGCCTGAAAAATGAAATCTTGGAAATCAAGGATGAGAGAGGGCACTCTTCAAACAGTTCTTATAGTAGTACTTCATCAGAAGAATCATCCGATAGTGAAGATGTATCCTCTGTCATTTTTAGTTTCCGTTTTGACGTAGTCTGAAAACGAGGACTCGTGAGTTGACCTCTGTGCGACTGGACCTGTATCTTAGATGTGCCTGGACCAATTATATTCAATTTGTTTTATGATCTGATTCAAGATGGCCAAATGGCGGCTATTTGTGTACTGAAAAATCATCAAAATCAAGCATTTCTTGGCTGCTTACAGATGGATTTTGTTCAAACTTGGTACATACATCAGAGATTATGGGTTCCATGGTACGCGTCATTTTATTTTTCATATCGAATTCAAAATGGCTGGCTGGCGGCCATTTTGTTTAAATGAATGCGCTTCCAAGGCCATATCTCTCAATATGGACAAGTACTCATACTATATTACTATAAAAAAACTATATAACTTAAATTTGATTACTAATGTGGACTGTGCCATGCATGGCTTGTTAAGTCAACATTACCTTAGTACTATCAAATGAGTGAACACATAATAACATATCATTACAAATGGTTTATCATAATAGCATGAAAATAGCTGCAAAGATAACGTTTTTGTACAGAAAATTATTTTTTAGAGGTAATTTTGATTCAATATTACATTGATTCAATAGTTTGCAGAAAATACAAATTATATCTCTTTAGATATGGTAGTCAGTGAAACATTCAGTGCTATTGGTTGTATTGCATGAAACTTGTAAATCTCAATGTTATTAATGCCCACTCTGACAGCACAGTGAATCCAAATTGAAGCTGGTAAAGTAAGATTTCTTGTTCCTGATGACCAGATGTGCTTACATAATATGACAGTATCATGCACATGGTAGCAGTAAACCCCAAACTCGACCATTGGTTCTAGATATTTCCTTAAATCTGATTAACAGGACAACGAAGAAGAGCTTCAAAGAATTTTACAAGATCTACTCCAGGAGAATCAAGATTTAGATGTGAGTGTATATCTCTAATGTCTGGGGAAACTTTTGAACTTTTCACAGTGACGACTGTAAAGTTTCGTTCTCAGGATGATTGTCGAGTTTATACTAGTATTATTTGACATATCTTGGAAACATCTTCTGGTCCTCACCTGTCGATCTGTTTTTAGTGTTGAGAGCATCAGGTAGTTCTGCTTATTTGATAATCAGTTGATTACCAGTGTCTCTTTTGACCCAAGCTTGGAAAGCAATTATTGGACTGAAGATACTAACCTGAATAGGTAATACTGCAATTGCTCAATAGTATGGGTAGAATATCAGAGTAGTTACTGTTTCTCAAATTGTGGATGGTACTATTGGGTGAACAAACCATATTATGTTGTCTGATGAAGTTTTTGTTGCTTTGCAAAAGACTTATATCTTTATGATCTGTTGAATCTCAATTTTACACTGATTGTTTTGCAAATTATAAATCACAGACTTTATGTAGTACCACCACATGTATATCGTACACATGTTTTCTTCTGTGATTACATATACATATAATTAAGATATTTATTTAATTTATTTCATTACAGTGTAAAAACAATGAGTTGTGTGTTGCAATTCATGAAGAACAAGAAGCATGTATGCGTCTGAGAGTGCAAATAAGGCACTCCCAAGAAGTTGAAGATTCCCATATTACTGTCTTACCAGAAACAGAGGAAACTGCTGTGTGAAAAAAACAGAAGAATTCTTACCAGAGATATTGAAAACTGCAAGGAAAACCAGATGAACTCTTACCAAAGATCGAAGAAACTCATGAACTATTTGTCTTGCATGTACTTTAAATGTTCCAGTTTTCTTGGAAACCAAAATTGATGCAAATTTAAAAAGCTGTCTTCTTTTCCGTCGCTCATGACAGTCAAAGCTTTATTATGTGCAGTTGTGTCTATAACTTGTGTCATAGAAATTTTTTCCATGTTTATTGACATTAATATCACATAGTTAAGAATATCTAAGCCTGTAGTGTAAGTCAAATCAGAATATTCTAGGGGAAACGTTTATGCCTAGAATGTTTTTGCTGGATTAAATAAGTTGTGTATGAATCGTTGAAATCTCCAACATCTAGATCTTGGAGTAATACTCAGTATTATTATTCAGTAATATTGTGCATTCTTTGAGTTATGAAGTGTTCTGTTTTCTTCTTATTATTTCAAATCACGTATATACTGAATAAATATTAAAACTGCCAGTAATTTATCGTAAAACATGACTTTGTTCAGCACTATTTTGAATTAATCATTTAGGTTCACAATAGCCTGTGATCGTGTCGAGCCCTCCATAAATTCCTTCACCACATAGTGAACAGACGTTTCTACCTAGACTTAAAATGATATTGATATTCCCCACTGTAAATGGTGCTTTCTTTGCAGTAACCAATAGTATCAACTGTGAAATACATGGATTTTATTGTTGCGAAAGGTCATAATAAATTTCAACTCAGCATCTGACTAAATATCATGATTACAGCAGGCGCAAGATATTTACATACACCTAACTCCTGCACCCGATAGGTAATTACCAAGGGACTTTGCAACATCCCCAGACACTTTCCTAGACACTCCAAAGACTGTTGTAGACGCAATAAAGTTACATACCCACTCACGTGACAGTTAATCGAAACACCGGACGCGGCATGCCCTTGATGTGTGGCCACAAGGAACGAGGGGTACAGCATGCCCTTGATGTGTGGCCACAAGGAACGAGGGGTACCTGTAGTTAGAATACTCCATTGCTTTGTAGGTACAAAAATCATTGTTGGTAACACTTGGGAGAAATATAATACGAACATAAAACTGGGAATGAATATTAACAAGAAATGATAAAAGTAAATTCCTTTGCTTGATAGTTTGTTGAGATGT
Organism: Saccoglossus kowalevskii; assembly: GCF_978046115.1. Classification (NCBI taxonomy): domain Eukaryota; kingdom Metazoa; phylum Hemichordata; class Enteropneusta; family Harrimaniidae; genus Saccoglossus; species Saccoglossus kowalevskii. The sequence goes on along the minus strand of NC_140661.1, from coordinate 9,772,864 downwards.
TGTCTATGAATTTATGTTAAAAATATTAGCATTGTGAGTGTCCCGTTCAATTTTTTGCATCTGTCCCATTGCCAGTCAAAATTTACCTACTTAGTTTCACCACCACGCCGTCACCATATACCAGTTTCAAATATCCTTCAGATCTCAGACAAAATTCGATAAACACAACAATTTCTTTTGTAACATTCAGTCTGTTAAATCTCTTGATGCGCTTGCACTTGAAATCCATCTGTGGGATGTGTTCTGGAATGACACTTCTACATTAAATAGGAGTTGTTGAATAAGTTGGCATGTAGTATCTGATGCACTATGGATTTGAACACTTCCTTGTGCTCATTAGTTGTAGATGAATTCTGACATGACAACGGTGCAGCTCAATTTCTGATTTGTTTCTGTGATTTCTCCAAGGGATAGAAAACGGCATTGTTCATTCCTATTCCCATCCTCAGACAACAAGATGTTTTGTAAGCTGAGGTGTAATCCTCTATCACAGTAGATGCTACGGGAGCAACTCTTTTGATGGTGGAGGAGGAGCCAATGCCCGATGTAAGGGTACACAACAATATCCTTTGTGTAAAGTTGAACTATCAAACATTGCACATCTTCATGAACACATGGTTATGTACTGAGGTAGAACTGGCACACCGCTTCATTGACCACAAACTTCATCAAAAATTGCCTGTTGACAGAATTGCGATGTGCAAGTAAGCATTCGGAGCAATAAAATTATTTGGTTTGATACACTGCCAAATGAATTACGTTAATATCAGGGAACCCACTTTAGTAAAAAAAAAAATATTGCCAGTTGCATTTTCTCGCTACACAATCTCAGACACAGCTGATCTGATATGCGACCTTTTAAAGCAGAACATATTGGTTCAAAAGCGATAGGTGATCTGATACCAGTGGTAACCCTTTTACCTCTGGTACAGATGAGCATAGGAATCATAATCAGATTCAATGTAAAGAATGGTCGCTTTGCAACTCTCTGTCCACTGATCTGTATGATGGATGTACAGGGAACAGATGGGGGCTCAATGATTATATTGATTCTGTCCTGATCTATGTGTTGGTAGAGTTTAGTTTTCTCAACAGACTTACTAGCAGATGTACACCAAAAAGGACAGTGTACTGATGATACTGTATTATCCCGCAAATCCAGTAAAATGTTGGTCAGGAACCCGTATTAACAGGATTGCAAATGGACTAGATTTAAGACTGTGTCATCAAAAATAAGATAGTCTTTAAGTCATACAGAAATATCAGTGACATTGACATGTGATCCTTTTGCAAATTATGGATGGAGACTTACCCTCAAGCCTTTCTTCTTGTGTATTTCTTCTTCTTACTAGTGTCCACACCTTCATTGATACTTGACTTACCTTTTTTATTTTGGTACCCGTTGCCATTACCCTTAACCTTCGAGTTGAAGTGTTGGTAAGTGGATATTCTCGAAAATAGGCACTTTGGCAAAGAGCAAATTACAACATGACTTAATATTTACACAAAGCCACTTAAAATCAGTGTTTGCTTGCTGTGAAATATAATTACTGACTGTTCTGCTTTTGTTGTTGGATACATTGAATCATTGCTATATACTTTTTTTTAGCCCTCACTACTATTATGTAATCTGTTTTTACAATTCCAGACAGTGGCGTTAATGACTGAATTAGAATTTCCCTGTTCAGAATACAGCACACTTTTTTTCTTTCAATATTTTCATTATATGAATACAGAAATACAGAAATAGATGGCTATGATCGGTGAAAAGGGTGTTTTATTAATGGACTGTTACCCTGACAATCATTTAAAACATCAATTTAAAAACCAATAGACATAACAATGTTACAGAATGCGTGTACTCAGAGATAGAAACTCAATGGATACAATATTTAATAATAACGATAGAAACTCGATGGATACAATATCGAATAATGACGATAGAAACTTGATGGATATAATATCGAATAATAACAATAGATACTTGATGGATATAATATCGAATAATAACGATAGAAACTCAATGGATACAATATCGAATAATGACGATAGAAACTTGATGGATACAATATTAAATAATAACGATAGAAATACAATGGATACAATATCATTTCCGTATAAATCTATTTCGAAAAAGAAGACAGAAGTAGACTGTTCTGAACTTCTTATGATTGTCCAGGGTTTATTCTGCCCTGAGCACAGTACAATCATATTTTTTTTTATAAAACTATAAATCTAATCTTTCTAGAGCTCTTTTCTGTCTGACAGGATAGTGTCGTTCAGACTCTTGTGTAGTCATTGGGTTGATCATCTATGTGTGCTTCTGGAGTTGATTGTTGTATGTTGATGTGATGAAATCAGAATTATTTTGCAAAAATATATTTGACTGTTGAAGTTGGTCAATCTTGCGTCACCATATGACGTTTGGTTCGATTTCAACTTTGTGAGAAATATGTCCGGTTATATCTGTATTTATGGTACCCATTTTGTTCCTTGACGGTAGTTGGGTGCTGATACTTGATCACCTATGTCGAGTTAATCACATGAAGTATATCTTGTAGGAGACTTGTTGAACTGTTGCTGAGTGACATCTCTACGAATATCTGGTTTTAGTAGATCTAAGTGAGTGGGCAGATGTTCTTTCTTCAACATTAATGCTGGTGTCCGACCTGTTGTTGCATGAGGTGTGCCGAGATATCCCAGTAGGTAATTAGCTATTTTTTGTTTGATCGGTTTCTTCATGAATTTTAGCACGCTTTTGAATGATTTGACGGACGATATGGCGTGAAGGTGATATGGTTTATTTCGCTGTGCTTCATGAAGTGTTTGAACCCTTTGAATAGGAACTGTGAGTCATTATTACTTACTAGAATTTCCGGAAGACCTTGTGCGAATAGAGTACTTAGTAGTTCTATTGTTTTGGTTGCGGTTGTCGTTGTAATCGATACAACTTCTAGCTACTTTTAGTGTATATTTGTTCTTGAAATGGACCAGGCATACTCCAGGCATACTTTAGTGTTCTTAATATCTTGGGCACTGTTTGGTCATATGCTCGATGCCTGGCCACCATATGCAACTTCTAGCAAGTGCCTTCGTTCTGACTACCCCTTGATGACCAGTGTGTAGCTCCTCTAGCACAAAGTTTTGTTGGGACGATTACTCATATACCCCACATAAGATAACCCTGATACACGGTTATCTCATCTTTACACTGGTAGAAAGCGCCGAGATCGTTATAATGAAGATGCCATCCTTTCATAGCCGCTTGTATACTCGCAGGAGCATCTGGTCTGTGTCTATGCATTCTCACATGACAACTTGTTACACTTATAGTGTATCAAATTGTTTAAGGTGTCAAATATCAACAGAATCCAGGGGTAGTCGTGAGAGAACATCTGCATTTCACTGTTTGGTGGTGTTCTTATACTTGATATCATACGTACCCAGTAAGCAATTTTGCATAGCGGTGTTGACTTGTTGCTATCATTTTTGATATTCTTTTTCCGGGATGAAAAATTGACACTAATAGTTGGCGAGCAATGTGAACAGTCGACAGTAGAGGTAGATGTGAAATTTGACTCACCACTGTAACGCTAAGGCTTTTTTCCAATCTGCGAGTTACTTTCTGCTTTCTTTAGTGATCTGGATGCATAGGCAATCAGCTTTTCTTTTCTGTTGGACATGGCATATTGATTGGGAGTTCGTTACTTAAATCTTTGTTCATTGATAACAATTAACATTTAGAATTCCAGTCTGAATTGTTCCGAATGCAATGAAAGCCCGATTTGTATGTCGACCTTCTTCTATGTATTATTTAACGTGTAAGGTGGTGACACCAGCTCTATCATTGGTGATTGTTGAATATGCAGGGAATGTTTACATTGAAAGTCTGTTGTTCGGACAACACGATACAACGGCTTTTCTTATTCTCCACTCGGCCACTGTTGAACGGACCATAACACATAGCGTGATCAGTGTGTCACTGTTATCTCGTACACGTAGTAGTGCATACGGCACTATTTATCCAACGTGTGGTACAAGGGCAAACAGTATAATCAACTATCGCATCGATATTTATATGTACAACATTCGTACAGTCGATAGGGAAACCCTGGTGTCAAACTAGTTTCAAACCATGCCGATTAAACTGAACGTTACTATCACGACCGTGCACAGTGTATATGCTGCTCGAGATGCCGGTATTTACATAAAGTTCATCGGGGACAGCGGAGAATCTGAATTGATCCGATTGAAAGTAAGATAATTATGTTATTTTTTGTTGAATTTGACGTCGTTCTTGAGACGTGTACACAATCAACCTTAGTTATTTTTAGGCACAAAAATAAGAAGTAAGTACAATCATAAATAAAGCGGTTTTACAGTCTTTGTCTCCCCTGTGTGTTTCAAATCGGGTTTCTGTTATTTGTTTTTGTGTCACAAAGCCCTGTTGGTTGTTAAAAATAGGGGGGGCCGTGGCTCCCGCTAAATTCACTCTCAACAGGCTATGGTATTTTTGGTCTTTTTTGCGAAATTCATTGCCACGTCAACGATCAATACGATTGAGTGCATGAAATTATATTAGAGAGAAGAATTGATCTGGACAGGCTTTCAGTTGTATACACGAGTAGATCCCCCCGCTCGTGTATCGCGTTCGAGTTTCACGAACAATGTGCTCGTGAGATCCACACCGAACACAACGCGCGTGACGATTGCGTCACTTAAGTATATTGTAGGGGTTTAAAATGTATAAGACTTGTATGCGACCTTTACTAATACGGAAATTAGAAATACTATTGGGCATGCTACAAAGTTTTACTTGAATGATTGTTTCCACACATATAGCACAAACACGGTTGGCATAATGCGCCTTTACTTCGTGCCTGGGAAAAAGACCCTATAGACACAATATGGGACGTGTATACAGTATATAAAATGCGGAACGACATAAACAAAAGAGGCAACGAAGAAGAGGGTCAGCAAACGTTTAAAATTCAACTAGCCGATGAATTTGCACTGAACCGAATTCGAAAACTTGTAATCGGTAGGTATGTGTGTGTGTGTCTTATTCATTGTCACGACCAAAGACAAAGACGACCAAAAATCATCAAACGAAAGTCGCATACGTTACTTCAATAGCACACAGCATGTTATAATGTGCACACACACCCATATAAACGCTATGAACCGAATACATCTTCGATTGATAATGTCAAGTCGGAAAATAATGACATGCCACTGTTAATAACACCCCCTACTATAGTGAGCACAATTTGTCACTATCGTCAGCTGTTGTACAATACAGCCACTGAGCATTATTTTGTACAATACACCCCTGACAAGTCGGCGTAAGTAAAAGCTTTAAGCAAAGTTCACTAAGCTACTTTCGACATAACCTCCTCCCCGGCTTTCAGCTAATGGACTTAGTTTTAACTATACACTTAAGTGACAACCGAGACAGGGCGGGAATGTAATATACAGACAGTGATACTTGATTGTGACGTGAGATTGGTGTTTCTGTGCTAACTATTTTTCGACAGAGGTAACAATCATATTTGGTTCAAAAGGTGGAGGTCGGTTTAAGTAGTGCCACTAACCGCGAAGTGGTTGTCTATATACGATTTGCATTTATTTATTTAACTTTTTCAAGGCTTTTTCAATGTTCGAGGTTCGATTATGTATGTTAGTGGTGTAGGCTACATCACCCTTGCCAAACAAATTCCTAATACAGTGTTCATTCATTAGGGAGTCATCTGTATTATCAGAGTGCACCATATGTGATATTTTGTGTTAGTACAATTGGGTTATTATACTCTAGCTACATTCACTAATCAATACAAAAAACTAGAATAATTGTATTGCGTGTCAGAAAATTTATAATGTTTAACAAGATTAATCAAGGTCCCCAATGAAAGGAATCATGAGGAAACTTGTTCACACATTCTAAAACAAATGTTTGAATCGCTATTTGTCAAAGGGCGTTGGGCGTCGCGCCGCGCATGTACGACGTTTGTGTTGATAAACATTAATTTTCCCGCAACCCAATGCGCTCTTCTAATGGAAACCACCTGTACGTGTTTCGACCATTGCAAAACTTACGCATAATTATCGTCGGTGACTACTTCGATAACCTCTAATCACCAAAGAAATTTCATAGTTAAAGCTTAGTAACGTCTCAATTTGTACTCCTTGGTCTGCACAACAATCAAAGTGGCCATCTTTGGTCATATATGAGTTCTATATTTCGCGCATGCGTGGCGTGACGACTACCGCAACTTAATCATAGACAATACAGAATAGGAAAATGAGATATTTCATGTAGTATCTAGCTTGTAATCCCTGTAATTCATAATTGAGTTAGGTTAAGTAAATATGATAGTATGGTGGTTGTAACAGTGAAACTTCGAGTTTGACGTTTGCGAAAAATCTATTCCAAGGTTTCATTACCGATTTTATAGGCGTTGGCGTTATCTTAACAAACTTGTGTGATAAGGTGATTTTCACGAGTCAAAAATGAGTGAATGTTGGCAAAAAAGCAATACGTACAGAAGTCAAAATTTCGTGTGAGGCTTCTCTCAAAATAAAACCGTTTTACGTTGTCTTTTTCTGTTTTGAATTAAGTATTTTTGTCAATAGAACAGGAAATAAGTTGTACGCACTTTAAAGGGCGGTGATTGTTGTCGCGCAGCGCGTGTTCGAATGCCATGTAAACAAACAATGTATTTTACACGCGGTGTATACATTGCTATGAGTCTCATATTGAATAGGACGCGGCGCGACGACCACCGCCCTTTAAGTTCATTGACACCAATTTACATTGATTTAACAAAAGGAATTCAACAGAAGAAATGCGTCAATTTACTATTTACTCTTCTATCCCGTGAGACTTGTTTAGATCCCTCAAACAATGTTTCATACTTTCCAGTCATCGCGTCCAATGTTGCAATACGACGGTTATATATGTCAGTGGAACAGTCGACGTGGTGTCGGCAGAGAAAAGAACACATACGAGAAGCGAAAACGAACCTCCATGTACTCTCGCTCTCAACGATATTTAGCTGGTCATTTGCATATAAACAGACTGCACATTTTTAGTGATATTATCGAAAAGTTAAAAAAAAAATGAAATTCGTCCACCAAATTGTATATGCTATTGTTAAATATATTTCCATATGAGTTTAGATAAAGTTGTTAAAATCATGTTAAAATCGTAAAAAATAGTAATATTCAGTGGGAATTCTGTGACGTGTTTGACTGTTTTCTTATCATTTTCCAAGGTTATGACCATTCAAGGTTTGTCGATGGGTGGTTGATTGGTGAAATTACGTTGACGGATTCGACAGGAGATAAACTTTACTTCCATGGTCCAAATACGTATGGTGATTGGCATGACGGAAAACTCATGTTAACCGCCACGGTTGATACCAAGACACACGAAACTGTAAGTCTGTTTTAGTTTTTTTTTTCAACTTGCAGCCATTGCTGATTAAGGCTCAAAGTGGTTTTATTACACATGTGTGTTCTCTCATGGCATATGTGTAAAATGAGTATTTGTGTTAATGTAAGTGCATATAGTAATGATAGTAACGATGGAATATGTCACTAAAAGTTCGAATACAAAAATTTTAAATGATTTTAACAGTTGCAAAATTCATTACACACGAAATAATCCTCATATTATTACAGATATTACGTCATCGTTTTGTTATGGGTCCCATTCTTGGTTATCGTGGATCTTCAGACACTGGTGACTATCAGCTGTGTTGTCTGGTTGCAACGGAGGGAGACGACGAGACGCTGGCACCGTTATACTATAATGTTACACAGACAATGTCCGGAAAACATGGTTTGTTCATTTAAGATCGTTCGCGGGCATTCGACCATTGTTTTGTAAATATTTTTTAAGTTGTTGTTTCGAACACAGCTGTTGTGAGCAAATACTAGACGTAAAACGACCAAAACACATGCGTTTTCCATCGCGCTCTTGGGCAACTCACCTTCTGTTCCCACAAATAATGTTCCAGATAACTAAACTCAACATCGCCGCAACATCAAATATTTCCCGGGATTAAAAAATTTCATAACAAATTGTTCTCAACTTGGTTCCATTTAACAATGATTACTTTCCTCTGAATATTAACTATGTTTACCGTAATACGTTTTAGTTGTTGTCTTACGAATCTATTACAGTGATCGCTGAAGGTTACACTGACACACTGTTGTCGCCCCTAGCCGCATATGGGAAATATAAGCTATGGCGATACGATTGGGAGGTGCCAAGACATCAAAGCATTGTACGTTTAACTACCACCATATTCACACACTTCTGTATCATAACCTTATTGTCAAAATTCCATATGCTAATAGACTTTGGACGGAAATGAACTCGGAAATGGTCGCCGACGTCTCGCTGAGAACGAGAGAGCCGCGAGACTGGATTTTTACTCACGCCTCACGGGTTCACTGTTTCAAATACCAGAATCACACAGATTAGTGGAATAGTAAACGCGATGGGGGCAAAAAGAAGTCACGGGGCCAACTCGTTCTCAGTTGGATCTCGGCGACCATTTCCGGCTAAGGTTTTTATTATATTGTTGGCAAAACATTCAATCACGTACTCGTAATGCATATGCGTTTTAGTATATTATATATTATCTGTGTAAAAATTGCATAATGCATTCCAGACCACTGTAAACGCATTGACCATTCACTGGTTTGTGAGTTCGCAATTTTCGCTAAATAAGTAAATTCGCTTGATTAAATCCATATGGACATGTGTAATAACAATAGAAGTCATTACCTTTCTGTCAAGTTCGTGAATTTAAAACCCAGTATCATTGTTCAAAACATCAAAATAGTGAATATAAATGGTTTTATAGTACCTCTAATACGTTATGTTACATTTTTAGTATGTTGTTTATGTTACAATATGTAGTTTTTTCATGTTAATATTACGTTTACGCGTATATATTTATGTCATATTACGTGTGTGTGGTGATAATGTTATCGTTATGCTAATATTACGTTGTACTATGTTAATATTACGTTTTCGATATGATATGTTACGTTTATGTCACATTATGTTTGTAGGACTATGTGTGTAAGTATGTTTTACCTGACAACCGTCCGTTCGTGTGTCACGTCCCATCAAGCACCGCCTTCCCACGCATAGCATTCGCCACATGTGCTGGTCTGGAAACTCAAGAAGAGGTCCGAACTACCGACGACTCCAACATTATGTGGGTACACATGAGAAATGAACATGAGAGCAAACCGTTCCATCTGTTATTGATGGGCGGAGACACAGTATATGCAGACCCGATCTATAAGGACATACAGAAGGTGAGATATGTGCTGACATACACAGCAATGCACCATCACTTTACTAAAACAGTGTATGTTTTTAATAGTGTTATTAAAATTCAATCAAAAATTCTGTTGAAATGCCATTTAACATTTCTACAGGAGAGGAAGGATAAAGGCATAAAAGAAGACGATATAACGGACCTCAAGGAAGAAGCAAAGATCAAGTACTTTGAGTTGTACATCAGTCGGTGGCGCCAGCCGGAACAAGCCTGTATGATGGCAAATATACCCACACTTATGATGTGTAAGTTCAGTAAAACAGAATATTGCATAATATAGTCCCCTTGAGATATCAAGTCAACGAATCATATTAAATTGAAACATGATCAGTCAGGGCATGTCAAAGATATGGCTCCAGCTCAGCATTCTGTAAAGCAAAATGCACGCCTGAAATCTGGTTTTGCATTGGCAGAAATCATTGATTTCAATAAATTGTTACCATTAAAAAAATTGCTATTTTAATCGGGTAATGAGTGAACGGGCATATGTATCCCAAGATGCAACAGTATTATTGATTTCGTATTCATGTGTCATGTTATTCATGTTAGTACGTTAAAGTTGGATCCATATGGAAACTAATACACATAGCTCGTTACAGACAGTCGACGATGCAATGATGTTTAGATAGGTATATAATCTAACACATATACATAATATTAAAATTCATTCAAACATTTCCCTTATATGTGAATGTAATGAAGCCTACACTACACTATGGTAACATTTTCCTATTGAAGCAAACAAAATAAAATTGTAAACAGGTTTTATTCTTTTCAATTTGAGAGTTCTCTTATGTGATTTGTAACCGTTTTCGATTCACCAGGGGACGATCATGACATATTTGATGGATGGGGGTCGTTTCATAAAGTGACACCGTATATGAAAGAAGTTTACGAGGCGGCCAGAGAGAATTTTATCCTGTTTCAGCTGAAAGGTCTAAGATATGACGCTGCTATACCGCCAGGGTAAGTATCAAGAAAGATGTCTGAGCGGTCGGCCGTTCATATCAGCTTTTGATGTACATGAATGTAAAATATTCATATTGTAATTTTTAATAACATATTTACATTTGTTTATTATTGTTTCATCTTTCAGTTCGAATATAAAAATCCGTCGAAATGATTTAACGTGGTTACATCCACCAAGCAATGCTACTCGTAATCCAATGCACGATAAAGGACCTTTCTCCTACATGGTAACGTTTGGAGAAATCTGCATCGTGGTTAGTATTTAATCGCTATTCAACGCAAATAAAAAAGTGAAAGTACAAACACCTTTTAGTGACACCTCATAGTGAACAATATCACATTATATATATGTCGCAATAAACGTGTGTTGGTCACAGAGAATGTGTATCAATAAACTCAGTGAACCAATTACCGATTTTGTGTTGGTCTGTTTAGGTGTTGGACATTCGATCACAGCGTGAAATCGACCAGGTGATGAGTGAAGATTCCTGGCTGGAGTTCATCGATCTACTGAAAATTCTACGTGGTTTTAAACACATCTTGCTCTCTGTCACGATACCGCTGGTATACGCAAAGTTTAGCTCCATTCTGTCTCTCGTTCAAAACTCACCAATCAAAGTTGTGAAGGTAAATGTGTTGTTTTGAAGAAGCTTGGTCGGGGGGGACAATAATTCATAATTTCTATATGTCGCCCTCTAGCTACGAATCGATTCCGTGAGTGCAAATCCTTCAATAAACATTACGATAAATTTGTGAAAGTCTTTCAATTTTATGGAGCATTTTCAACAAGAAAATAATATTTGTTCAATGTTATTGCTCATAACAATCTTCGTCATTTATGACGTCACCAAAAAGCGCTTCTAACAGGAACTGTGTATTTGATATGAATAGTTTACCACATGGTACATATTGCGGCTCTAATAAAAAAGTGACTAGCCAGTGTAGGCCAAACACGATACAACACGTATTGACTGTTTGACTATGTCATACTCATTTATAGGATCTGGAAGATGACATCATTGATCACTGGGACTCACCGCACCATGATTATGAGCGAAAACGCATGTTCAAAATCCTACTGGACTTTTGCAAAGAAAGCGACACCAGACTGACAGTGCTGTCTGGAGACGTACATGTTGGATGCTGGGGCAGGATGCAGTCTGATAGTGGCGTCACCATAGATTTTGTGACCTCATCAGCAATCGTGAACAAACCACCACCGGCAGTAAGTTTATTCATAGTTTCTTCGAAATATTTATTTTATGTTCTAGAGGGCATACACCTCTTTTTGCAATCAATTTGTGTGCAGTGGATTTGACTACCTAATTATATATATAGTGGCGACCACGTTCACTGTTCATATTAATGTTCGCTACTATGATAAATGTTTGAGTAAGACTCCTTAGAAAGCTCGGTTTTGATTTCGGGGCATGCGTATTGATGGGGCTTCTAAGTGCACGTGTGAGCAGCATCATAAGGTAACGTTCCCTTCTTACAAAACTTGACAGTACAGTGTAGTGCAGTGATCACCAACAACCATGAAGCGAGTCGATGAGTTTGGATTAGTTTATTTCAGGTTTTTCAAAACAAGACTCCCTAGCTTCAGAATTCCACGTATTGTATTCTAATCAAAGCAGACTATTAAAGGATACATGCGCAGTGCGTTTGAAAATCTGAGAATGTGATATTTTTCTTGGCAGATTAAAGTCATGTTTGATATATGTACCGATGATGACGAATTTTATCTGCCTAAACACGGTAAAGTAAAAGTTTGGTTGGATGAGGTGGATGCTGAACATGCAACAAAACGACTCGTGGATGCTCAGAACTTCTTGATACTTGATCCCGAAAAATCAGACACGGTATGTCATGTAACTACACTACAAAAAAATCATTTCTGCGTGACGTGTAATTCAAATGTAGACTCATACTAGTATTACTCTGCCTGCCATATATCCATATGTGTGTCTGTCTGTGTGTCTGTCTGTCTGTCTGTCTGTCTGTCTGTCTGTCTGTCTGTCTGTCTATCTGTCTGTTCTATGGGAGCGTCTCCTAATAAGGCACGCAGATATAGCAAAATATAATATTTATGTTCTAGCGATTTTTAGTATAGAATGAACTGGTTTTATCGGCAAATGGGATTACACGTGGTGTACACGAGACGGTCATAGACGAGTCTATTGGGCACATTGTTAGCTTTCTTTCATGATGACGTGAATTTATGTAGTTTCTATCAATGATCATATTAACCCCTATTGACCAATGATTTTGATAATAATCAATCTACCCACTAGTAAATCATCTGACACATTTTAGATTACAGATATATTAACATAGACCTACATTACCTAAACAAAACACTTGAAATCTAGAGGTAACCTTTCACTGCAAAAAAGTTTCACTTCCTAATTATAATTATTTTTTGGATTTAAAACAGAGTGCAAATTGTGACTAGCAAATGCAATGTCACATCTAATTTACAGTTATTAGTGGTGTTAAGTCTTTCCCATCTCAAATTTGACTTCAAGTGTTTAAATAATTCAAGTGGTTCTGCACGAGTACCAATGTTTTTCTGCAAAACCATGTGAAGCGTTAGATCGTGATCACTGGACTGCAATAAACATAGCTTTCCAACTTCTTGCAGACTGAGAATGGAGAGTTCACCGGAAGGTACAAAGCTCTGTACGTGAAGAAACGAGGCTCAAACTTCGAAGAATCAACGCCCGCGAAATTAATAATGCGAAAACCAAAGAAATTTGGAAGAAAAATAGAATGGAGGGCAACTTCGTCTGACTAAATTAGCACTAACTATGAAAATGATACAGGACAGTGGATGTCAACGAGAACACGTGCATTATATCGACAGACCGTGCAAGCGAATAACTGCAGCGCCACCAGCGACATATGTTTACCATTAACCGTGCTTTGTACAATATGGTTTCCAGTTGTGTGTCGAGACATATAGCAATAGTTCCCATGTATTTGCTTGCGACCACGGACATGCATAATAAACACGATTATTATTTATATACATATATGTGGTCTAAGAAAATTAATTATAATATTTTAGCAATTATCAAATAATATATGACAATACATGTACCGGCCAAAAATCGCCTCTGATGTAAGCTTTTTTGATCCCAGCTTGACATGTTCGGCAATAGTTATTGCGCCTTCGCCGAAAGTATTTACTCAGACGTAAATTAGTCAAACTATCGAGGACCATGTCAGACATTTTCATTCACTGTGGTGATATATAATTTTGATTTTTGTTCATCTGTTGTTTGAAGAGTTTAGTCATATTCTAAATAACAAACTACTACGTAACCAAAAATGATGCGCTAGAGGGCGTTTTTAGTACAATGGTTTGATATGTGCACTATATAGTGAAATATATTGAAATGATGCCTAGTAATACAGTTTGAATTTCATAACTCATCCAAACCTTAATTTCAGCAATATTATCCTTCCGAATTGTGAGATTTCACGTACTCGATAAAAATGTACTTGCCAATGGTTCGGCAATGGGCATAAACAAAACAAAACAAAACAAAACAGAACCTTGCTGGAAATGATATAACCAAGGATTGATAAAATGTGTTTTTCTTTCAATTACACAATTATTAATGTATTTTTTAAAGATAAATGTGCATTCTCCAGACTTCATCTCAATAACGGCTTGTAATTGTAATTATAATCATTGTCGATACTATTTGATTTCTGGAAATACACTAACTTTCATATTAATGTAAACTTTGATGTAAAATACGAATGTTACAACTTACTGCATAGCTTCCCAATGTCCATGTTGAGCCATACACCATATATAAAAATAACGCCCTTACACGGCTATTGTCATGTTGGTTTGTTTTGTTATATATCATGACTATTCTATTACAAGTACTGCCTCCATATGTACCGTGACTATTCTATTACAAGTACTGCCGCCATATGTACCGTGACTATTCTATTACAAGTACTGTCTCCATTTGTACCGTGACTATTCTATTACAAGTACTGTCTCCATTTGTACCGTGACTATTCTATTACAAGTAATGTATCATGACTATTCTATTACAAGTACTGTCTCCATATGTACCGTGACTATTCTATTACAAGTACTGCCGCCATATGTACCGTGACTATTCTATTACAATTACTGTCTCCATTTGTACCGTGACTATTCTATTACAAGTACTGTCTCCATATGTACCATGACTATTCTATTACAAGTACTGTCTTCATATGTACCGTGACTGTTTTATTACAAGTACTGTCTCTATATGTACTGTGACTATTCTATTACAAGTGCTGTCTCCATATGTACCGTGACTATTCTATTACAAGAACCGTCTCTTTCTAAATGTACCGTTGAAATCTCACACATTTACTATTTCTGGTGTTCATTCATTAACATGTTAAACATAACAAAACAACAGAATTGCCACTTGCTAGCAGATTGAAAGGAAGTGCGAAGCTTGGTACTACACTAGAATTATCGGAAAAAAACACAACAGTTCGGCCAACCGAGACTGCTTGAAAGCAATGATGAAACTGAGAAGTAATTCCCTATCAATTAATCTATCGTCACTTTAAATTAGCTAAAAGTGATACACACAAGAGTGCTGGAGAAATGACTACATCTGATCGACCCCCATCGTTGATCGTGGAAGACTAGACACATTAACGGAAGTTTAACCTCTGTCACCAGAGACACATTTTCCCAATCAGCTAATTATTTCCTTACTGATTAAGTCAGGAATACAGTTTTAATGTTTAGCTAGCACAATTAACCTCCATTTTGAACATTTCCGACTGAGATGAATAGTTCCTAACAGCGGCTATGTCTTTTACTGTTGACATGTAGTATACAAATTACCAGCACATGCGCGAAGCTATTAAGGGAGCAGTAAAACAAAAGATTGGGGAGAAAGGGTGTAATTCTCAATTTTACTGATGATGTTTTCATAATTTGTTGTAACGATGCTATATTTGAAGATGATAGTTTAATGAGCCTTGTGATCTGAAAAGCAGGATGTAGGGCGCCCTCATTTCTCATTGACAATAGTATTTTTTGAATGAGTCTAAATTGACACAACGGACTGCTTTGAGATAAGGAAATTGGTTAAAAATTAGCAAAATTTAGCTGCATGTCGAAAAATAGGTGAAAGTAAATATAGCTAATTTGAGCTTGTTGTTTACAGAATGATACTTTGTAAACAGTCAAAAAATAGGTTGCAAAGTTACAGACGTTATCTGAAAAGACGAAAATTTGTGTAAAGTAGAAAAGATTGCAAAAAAGGTCGCAGGAAGGTTGGGTAAATTATGTCAAAGTCACAAATGTGCATAAATATCTAGAAAAAAATTTGGTAAAACGAAGGCTTGGACGTCGAAAAGTACATATTGCGTCTGTGGAAAGGTTGACGTAGCGGGAATAGAAGGAAAAATAGGTTGCAAGGTAGCTTAAATGTAGAGAAAGTTGATTGGGAATTCAGAAAATAACTTGCAAAGTATCTGCGTGTATTCCGTTATTTTAACAAACCGCATGCGCATGCGCATAAAATATCTTCTCAAGCAAGGCATGAACATTTGTAGTATAGAATTATTGCTCAAGTTTTAAATTTATCTATTCACAAGTAGTTATTTTTATTCAAATGGTTTGTATCAATATACCACAATCCTACAATCAAAATTACTGACACATTTAAGATTTGTTCATTAACAAATAAATGCAAATTACAATAAACAAAATACTATATCTACTTATTGTAGCAATTACCTTAAATAACGAAGTAGCTCGAATAAGCATAGATTAATTAACAATACAATAATGAAAGTCATTCATTAATGAAATTTAACAAAATGTAAATATAATAAATAAAACATATAGTCATTTAGTCATAACAACGTAAGTAAAGTAAAATAAAATATTGAAGCGAAGGAATTATGGCATCACAACATACATTTTTATGTAATATATATATATAAGTTACAATAAATACAATACTTATCAAATCACACTCTCTATGCAAATTACCATTAAATTAACATGATTGCTAAGTGGAGTTATTTCTGTCAAGACAGACACCACAGCTATTACCAATTTTGATAAGTTGCTTCCTTAGAAACATATGTTTAATATATTATGAAATGTACAACTTATTTATCTCTATAAAATGAGTAGGCATATATGGAGTATCAATTGAAGTACCACACATGCATTCATGGTTAAACATATTCCGACGACTATATTAAGTTTTCATGATAATTACATCCAATTATCATTTAAGCGAGTACACTGAAAACACTGAAGCCCAATTTAGACATTGCCTTTAAAACCAGAATCAAACATCAAAATGATATATTTTTAGAAACGTTTGGGACTTCAATCGGTGTCCAATTTTAACAGTTTACAGAGGAAATCAAGGCCGATTATCACCGGACTATTGAACTTTTCAACATGACAGCTGTATCCGCAGTCAATTCGAAAATGGCGACATCTACTCTGGACATAAGTATACATTTCGGACATCACGAGGACAATGTATGGAGAAAAATATGACATAGTATTAGGATGCTTATAGAATTTATTTACCAGTCATAATATTTTTTAGCCCAAAATGAATTATAACATTTTTTAATTGTATTGTTATCAATATATGTTATCAATATATATATATCTCTAATGTTTCTGACTCGTGTAGAATTATATCTGACAAACATACTGAGATACCAGGTAAATTTAAATTTGGCAAATATAGATAGACCGGGCGTCCAGTATCTTAGCATAAATACATACAACACAAGTTATTTTTAAATTATATTGTGGAAATCGGTGACATAGGCCACTATTGTCTAGTATTGCTGTTGTAAGTGGGGATAGTCGGCCATCTACGTTTTAATTTGGATGTGACCATTATCTTACGGATAGAGATTTATTCAGTCCAACAAAGGAATCATTCATCCAGCCTAATCCTAATGCCGATCTACATCGCGTGCGCAAGATGTTTTGTCAAATTCGGCCATGTATTTGGAATTAATACTTATTTATTCATATTGGCAAGTTTTTAAATTTAGAGAATGCACATCACGTCTCAAATCACAGGTGTAACCAATTCCCAATTAATTAATTCACACTATTTCAAGATATGAACCAAGGCAATAAATATTTGATTGATATGTGAGACTTAAATATTTAAATGTAACTGCTCGATTCAACAGACAGTACCCCCAACACCACAGATAATACTTATCTGTGTTCGTAATATAGAGCATTCCATCACCATCAAATGAGAAGAAAGTTCACTGCTAAAGTGAAGAAATGTACTACCTTGTTTTACCAATCAAATACATTTATTTTAAGCGAAACGAAATTAGAACAGATTGAAAAATCAGCCATGGAGCTGAATTCATGCAAGGTAAATAATGCAAGGTAAGTTAATCGAAAATCTCCGATTATCAAAACACAAACAATTTTATTCCGTCTAATGCAATATGGGAAAATTTGTAATGGCATTAATAAAATTTATGATGAATTCATGCAGTTCAATTAGGTCCAAACTTGGTCTATAGATATTTGTATGATTGTGTACTAGCACGTCAACAAAATTTGTGTTACAATGTTCGAATGGCAGCCATAGCACAAATGCAAATAATAGTGAACTTTAGGATAGTTATGACCCAATTCAACACCGCCAATCATGAAGCGTGTCTGTTCTTGCAATCTGAAATAATTATCTCAAAATGCACTATAATTTGGAGTTTTGCAAATATAGATAGATATATGCACTTGATCAAAAAGGAGCATTTAAACGCTGACATTTGTAATGCACTATATTAAAGGGGAACCGCTCAATCCCATGGATTGCACCAAAGAATCATGGGACACTATTGTTTATGTTGTTTACAATGTTAATCTATCTTTTGTTATTCATTGTTATTTTAATCCAGAAAGTAAATTTGTTAAATTTGCTTAACTGGAAAGTACCCCTTTAAGAACTAAAATCAGAAAGGGTTGTGACATTCACAATGTTTATTTATTACACTTGTATTGTTATTCTGTTGAACTTGGTTTGCTTATAATTGTCACTGCCTTAACATTTACTAGCATGTCATCCAATGGGCAAATAATATCTGCATGTATATTTTATATTTAGGTAAACTATTTTATTGATAATAGATGAAGTTATAACAAAATACATGTTCAAGTACAGCTATGGTATTCAGCTGACATGGACTCAGCTGACATAAATTAGTCCAGTACATCCAGTAAACAATAGTCGACACATACAAATCTCCTAATAGAATATATGCAATGATTTAATTTCAATAAACACTATAATTAAAAGACACGACATGTCATAGCCCCCCGCTCAGAAAACAATTTAAAACTGATATTTAACTGGGATTGTGTCAGAGTGAATTTATCCATTATGAACTGTACTAAAGTTCCGTTATTAATTGTTCAGAATTGATGTTGAACAATTCTAGGGGAGGTGGGGTAAAAAGCTTGTTAATTTTTAGATTTTTGCAGACAAAAATGGCCGCCAAGCAGTAAAAAATGTATCCAATCAAACAGGTCATGAATGACACTGCCTTCGCTTGTTGTCATTTGAAATTTGCAACATATAATTTAATAAGTTTTTGGCATAGACATAAATTGGCAAACGTGATTTCTATGGCATTATTCTCAGCAAGAAAACCAGTACACAGGTAAAATGACAAAGAAGCATGCAAATCAGATCTGCAAATATATAGAAGAGTCAGTGTTGTGTCTGTTTGGATAAACTGTTTGTATTCCTAATACAAGGACACTGTCACCGAACTGTTCCAGTAAAAACCTCTGATATTTCAGATAGTACCAGGACAATGATACTGTTTGGCAGATAAGGAACTGAGAAACTGCAATGATCCTTGGTGTACAGTACCTGTGACAACAACTTTACTTTCCGGTTCTTCACATACAGATCTACGTGTAGTTTGTGGCCCAGGATTAGTTTCAATATCTCTAGTAAGGACAAGAGTACTTCTCATATGAAAATGATACAAATAAAGTGCAAGAATCCAGAACAATATTATCAAGTTTTTATTATCATACATTAATATTAAAAAAATCGTGTGAAATTGAATTTATAAGTACAGAGAGACACATATTTCTGATTTGGTTGACAGCACTAAGTAAAAAAAGGGGGATCTGCAAAATTGTATACATTATTAATATATGCAGTTCCAGTGGCTTTGCTTTCTGAGAAAATATTCTGGCTCTGCACCTGCAAAAAGACATTTAGTCAAAAGTTAACAGAGGTTGTAGGATATGTGTTTATGTGCTCCCATTGGCTGTTAATTAAAAAATATATTTGTGTATTTGAGTCTTTTTAGTACGAAAACATATTACTTAATATATTTATACCAGCCAAATAGAAATTGCAGTTTACACTGTGCTATTTTAAACATGTTCAACCAAAGTCTAGAATGCACTAATTCCCCAGTCTGTTTCCACTCCACAAAGTTGTCAAATTAATATGCAGGGGATTCTGCACAAAATATCAAAGATGTGCATAGTGCCAGAGTACTTGTTTTTTCAATGTCATTAAAATCTGACCAGGGATATGCAGAAAATTTCACTTGAACTGAACCAAATGGATGCCAAGAAATAAAAAAAAATATTTTTTGAGAAAAATACAAAGAATTAATACATTTAGCATAGGCAGAATTGCATAAAAAACTACAAGGTAATCAGCAGAGGTAGTGATCATGTCGTAAGTGTATGTCAAATTTCCTTTGAACTGGATTGCAGTTTTCACCCCGGAAAATTGTCTCAATTATTGTGCAAATTAATATGCAAATTAGCCACCAACCTAACATAATGTAGTTTGTTTTTAAATAAAGATTTACTGTATACAGTGAAACACATTTAGACAGATAATTAAAATGGGATATATTGTCAAAAATATATTAGTTAATATTGGTAACTGTTTACAATTATATACAATAATATCTGGAGTCAGCATCATTAAAATTGAGGAATACATGAATTTGACCCCCTCCCTTCATAATCTTGTTTTACTGCTTCTTAATAGCTTCGGGTGTGTGTTGGTAATTTGCATACTGCATTGTCAACATTAGAGAAAAAAACATGGCTGCCGTTAAGAACTATCCATCTCAATCGGGGTCCGTGATTTATTTTAATTATGGTACCTAAACATTAAAATTGCACCCCTGAATTAATCAGTATAACAATAAAAAGGTGATTAGGAAAATGTGTCTCTCTTGACAGAGGTTCGATTTACCGATAAACTTCCTTCGTTGTGTCGAGTCATCCACGCTCAATGGTCAACGATGTATCGGTCACGGGTGTAGTAATTTCTCTGGCACTCGGGTATCACTTTTACTTCAAAGAAAATTAAAAAGTGATGATAGATTCATTGATATTGAATTATGGTACTTCTCAATTGCTTTCAATCAGTCATGGTTGGCCAAACTTGAATTGTGTTTTCATGATAATTCTAGTCTAGTACGTCATCATGTTTTCTAGTTTTGAACGCAACAGAAACCAAGTTTCACACTTCCTTTTAATCTGCTAGCAAGTGCCAAAGAGAACCGGAAATAACAATCATGCATAACAGATTGACAATCAAATTATTAGATTTGATTAGTTGAGGTGGAATTTCTTTAGCGTTGCTGTCCACTCATTAGCGTTGGGGGCAAGCTCTCAGAGTAGCGACATATTTTTGACTCAGTGGATTACGTAAATAAACCAACACTTTCAATTAGTACATGCCGACTCAAATAAACTCGTTTATGGCTGTTTATGAACAGTGAGGAAGTATCTCATAGAACAATAGCTGTGGAAATCGTGGACAAATGTAAATGTAAATCAAGCATGGCGATAATGATTTTGATGTTTGAATCCTGGAGAGAACACTGTAAGCCCCTTAAATGACGAGGTAAACTTTCAATTTACACAATTCATAATCAGTTCTTACAACAATGATAGAAAAACAGTTTTTCTGGCAAAGCTCTCACCAGGTTAGCAAGAGTTTCTAACGATCACCAGAGACACAAACAACAATTCAAAGTGTATAAATACCATAATAAGCGCAGTTTCTTACCTTTGAAATTGACGAGACAGAAGTTTGTCAATATAAGCGTTGCACAAAAAAGATACAATTCAGGTATACAATATCCTAAAACGGAAATGACGGTGATTTCCACCTAGACGAGAACTGCTCGTGTCATCAAAACTCCAGCAATTTTGCTAGTAAAATGTTAAAAATCAAAGAAAAACACAGTGAAACTTTGGTGAATAAAAATGTGGCATATATAAAATCTAATATATCTTTCGAGGATCAAATCAACAGTTGTACAATAATTTCGTGTTTAAATACCTCGTCGTGTAAGGAAGTGTTTGTATGCATGGCATTTTCCATGGAAATTATTGAATATGGCTGAATTGTATTATGTTAAGTCACACTTATTCTGGTAAAGTCATTTCATTGTGTTTGGTCTCTCTGTATCGCATCAGTGCTGAATCAATGCCAATATGTTTACTACCTTCTTGTCAAATTTTGCATCAGAGGAGATGGTGCTCTTCAGGTAGGTAAATTGCTTTCCGTTCTGTCTCACCAATTTTAATGTAGAGTGGCTCGCGTGAACTCCAGACCTCTCATGCCCGAATAGTTTGGCTTTCTCTGCAAAGCAAGATGTTATATACTGCATGGCAAACTCTGTGTGGGCAACAATGGTGGTGTCGTATTCGTAATAAGTTGGACAAGCAATCATCAATGCAGTATCAAATAAAGATCATGTTCAAGGTGTCACGTCGCAAGGCATTATGGGAACAAAAAGCGTGGTCGGTTCATTTCACTCGCGGTAGCCATTGAGTGTACATCGAATCGTTGACTTCGTTTTGCTTATTCAGGTCCGTTCTTCTCAGTTCTCAGTCTATTTTTGACTGCATCCTCCTTTTCTGTTTATGGTAAGTTTTAGTTTTTCCATATTTAGTGACGTTTGTATTTATACGTTGTATAGTATTGTTGTTTTTACCGATGATACCGATCGTTTCATTTGCTCATTTGTATTTACTTGCTTATAAACTGCATTGTGATGCATATGATTTTTATCCGTGAACATTTATGCAAGTGAAAAAATAAGTTTTTATTGGTTGAGCATGTTCCGTCAAAAAGGTCATTTTGTTTGATATTTCATTCTACTCACCATTCGATCAGTGCATATCGCCTAAAATGCTCATAAACTTACTGACATCAACTCCACCAAAGAACACACATCTTATACTTATGTTCGTGGATATGTAGCAGTCTCAGTCTCTCCTTGGGCATGAGCTTAAGCTCAAACATAAACACAATTCCCATTTAAAGATAGTACAGATGAAACCATATTAAAACATTTTATGAAAGCATTTCCTGATGTCCAGCCACTGTAACCCTTATAACATCTCGTGTTTTGAACCAACCCCAAAATTGCAAGACAAAAAGTGTAAGTTTTGGTTTGTTTGATTACAAGCTACATTAAGACCAAACATAAACAAACCGAAACGCATGTTCTGTCAACCCAAAACAGATGTTTGATTTTTCCCCTTTAATTCAATGTACAATAGCTTCAAATTACTTTGTATTATCACATTTTAATACTTTTTACTGGTAACCTAACATTAGTAAATGGAAGAGTTTACTGATTACACCTTACATTCTTCAAACATAAACAACCCAGGTGAACAAATAGTGGAACATTTAGATACAAACACATCTTAAAAGCAAAACTATAAATATCATAGTTAAATTAATAGAATGGTATTGTACTTCATATATATTGATATATGTGTTTTCCATTTTGACTAGGATATAGCATTTTCCAACATGTCTTGCAGAAAATACATTTTATCGGTTTTTGTAGTGAACCAATCACTTTTATGTATTTTGTTTCACTACTGGGCACTCATGAAGATAATCCCCACATATTACAGATATTGATGTGAGCGTAGATTGTACAAGCAAGACATTTCATTGGTTGTTTTCTGGCAGCTAGCTTGTAGGGAAGTGATTAATATAGTACAATGTATAGTAAACAATGGCTAGTGACAGGAAATTATAGATGAGGATATTTATAAGGTAGAGTATAAACATGTTTTAGGCTTCATGGTTTGAGCTGTGCAATGTACTTAATTTTTCAGCCTAGTGAAATAGAATACATTTTGGCATAGTCCAACTACAGAGTTCATAAGGTCTATGCATGTGTTGTGACAAACATTTAAACGGGAACTATAACTGAAAGCTGTATAATAGTAGGTCTATAATCAGTCGGTAAAATTGTAGATGTCTTGTAGCAGTTTTTAAAGAGACAGTTGAAAATTGTGTCGTGTTTTAATTTAACATTTTTTATTTATTCTCTAGGCCATTCCAAGGATATGATTCTATTTCAATCGAAATGTAGCTATTCCAGACACTTGCATAGCTGATTTTACGAAAACTGAACACATTCAAGTTTCATCTAGTGTTTGATGTAAAGACCAGAACCATGGTTCCATTAAATCCATATAATTCTTGCTCTCACCATGACATGCCATATGCTGGAGAGTATCCTCTCAGTTCTATGTCAAGATTACATAAAAGAACAATAAGATTCCATTCTATTACGATAAATCTGTCACTGTATCGCATAATTATTTTGCAGTGTTGCACAGGTAAACTATAGCCTACTATGAAAATGAAAATTAAAAAATAATGGTTGTAGCGTGAAAATGTTCGCAACTATCTTTTTAAGATTCGCTAAATTCTTTCGTAAATACCATTTCAGAATTGTGGTTTGGTCATGGAGGTAATTATAATTAACCATGTCTCTCGATGTATCACGATAGTTGATTGGAATATGAATATATCTCACGTTATTTTATGAGATCTAATGATAATCTTGTTGCTCTGCCCTGCAAGATATGATAAGAGCTGATGACCTAAACAAACGCGACACTCATTATTTCAATAGAAATCTCTACGTTGCCAGTCTGTTTATTAGTTGTCTGAGTCTATCATGTATGTATGATACACAACGATTAATAAAATTGAAGAACTAAACTAATAGAAGCACTAAACGTCAGTATACGACGCCAGGGACGAATTGGTAGTAAAAACTGCCCTGGCAAACTTACAGAGGGAGGCCCATAGCAACAAAGTAGCATCCGGTCTGTAAACAAATAAAGGATTCACGGAATGATGTCATCACAGGCATTAACACATAAATGCAAATTACAATAAATAAAATACTGTTTCTAATGAGTACTACTAATTATAGCAATTACCATAAATAACGAAGTAGCTCAAATAAGCATTAAATAATTAATTAACAATACAATAACGAAAGTCATTCATTAATGAAATTTAACAAAATGTAAATTATATAATAAATACAAAAACAAGTCATATAGTCATAACAGCGAAAGCATAGTAAAATAATATAAAGCAGCGAAGGAATTATGGCATCATTTTCGAATATACAAGTTACATAAAATAAGATACATATCAAATCACACTCCCGTGCAAATTACCATTAATATTATAGAAAGCAACTTTAAAATAACATGAACAATATAAGAAAGCACTGGCAAACAATTGAATAATATTGAATCAATAATACAAACGAATATCACAGTAATAATTAGGGAAATAATAGTGGATTATTCTCCCTCTCATCGACAATTGCCAAGTGAAGTTATTTCTGTCAAGACAGATACCACAGCTATACCTAATGTTTCATAAGTTGCTTTCTTCGAAACATACGTTTTGTATATCACGAAATGTATAACTTATTTATCTCTATAAAATTAGAAGGCATATATGCATTATTAATTAAAGTACCACACATGCATTCATGTTTAAACATTAAGTTTTCATGATGATTACATCAAATTATGTTTTGTAAAATACAGGCTCAAATCTCTGAAGCCAAATTTAGACATTGCCCTTAAAATCAGATAAAAACATCACTGTTTACAGAGGAAATCAGTACGAGTATCACCGGATTACTGGACAGTTGTACCTAATGTGAAATTCGAAAATGACGGCATCTAGTCTGGACAAAAGTATACATTTCGTACATCACAATGTATGCAAAAAACATGATGTAGAGGAAGACAACCACGCTATCTGTCAAACATTATTTTATTGGCAGGTTGGAATTCGCGAAGTTCGTGAACGGTTTTCTGTGTGGTCATTTTCGTCTTTGAACATCGAATGTCACTTGAAGGGCGGTGGTCGTAGCTCCGCGTCCTGTTCGATATCAGCGCTATAGCGACGTAGATTCGAAGACGCTCTCGAGGAAGACCAATGCTCTTTAAAAATAGCCGACAATTTCGACAGAGTATACTTAGTATTAGGATGCACAAAGAATTATTTACCATTATTAACAGTTTTGAACCCAAAATGAATTTTGTAACAGTTTTTTTTAATTATATTGTATTGTAAATATCAATATATATGAATATCATAATATTCGGAAATGTTAGGCAATTATAGATGTTAATTGACTAAAAATTTCCATAGTCAGGGTAAATAGCGGTATATTTTGAATTAGATTGTGTTAGAACTAATAAGCTGGGTACTGACACTATTACCTGTCTATGTTATTACTATATATAAATATATATATATATACTTATGGTGATAGTTCCTCCACCAGGTGCTTACAGCACATATTGCCCCCCCCCCCCGAGTAAAATAACACTGGCTCCATAAATAGAGTAAACATCAGGATTGTCTTGCAACCCGTACGTTTGTAACAAAAATGCTACAACTATTTGCAAGTTCGACAATAAAACAACCGGTGTGGCTTCTATCAACTGAAGCGATTTAATTCGACACGCTGTTGCCAATATAATTGAAATAACCATTCCCATAGTTACCAACGCCGTTTTGTATCCATAGTCCATTTTGGTATTTCGAATATGATGGTAAAAAATAAAGATGTCAAAGAACCAAACATACTTATCCAACACAGCGTTACAAAAACATTTTCATTCGAATACCTCATTAATATACTACAGAGAGATATCTGTATTTCAGCAAATACTGCCAACACATACGCACTAAATTCGTGAGAATCCACTTTTTCCAACTGAGCTTCCGTTGCAAATATCTCTGGCGGTTGTGCCATTAGCAATATACCACAAATACTAACCAGAATTACTAAACCATCAACGATTTTATATGATTCACGGAGTATTATCATTGACAATATAGGTGTTACAATTGGCAGTGTTCCGCCTACAATTCCCGTAACATTGCCGATAGATCCCAGTATTAATGCCTTTACTATTGCAAGTATTGATCCTGAATAAAGAACTGCGATTGTTATTACAATTCCTCGTTCTTTGTGACTTTCACCCATGATATTGATTGATTTACATATTATAATTGGTATGATGCATATGCACATCCCCATGTTTAAGAGGAAAGTCGTCTGCAATGGCCCAACACCTCCAACTTCTTGAACCAATCGCATGCAATAATGTGCAGCAGCATACAAAATGGCGGCAAATATTGCCAAAAGAACACCTTGCATAGACTGTACAATCAACAAGCATCGTGGCGAATATATAACACTGCGGCAATCTTGGCAGTTTGGATCAATTTGGGTGGCTGATGTAGGATTTTATCTGACAAACATACTGCGATACCAGGTAAATGTAAATATGGCAAATATAAATAGACTGGGCGTCTAGTATTTTAGCATAAATACATACAAAACAAGTTATTTTTAGATTCAAATATATTGTCGAAATCAGTGACATATTGTCCAGTATAGCTGTTGTAAGCGCGGATAGTTGGCCATCTACATTTTAATTTGGATGTGACCATTATCTTACGGAGAGAGATTTATTCAGTCCAACCAAGGAATCATTCATTCAGACTAATCGTAATGCCGATGTACATCGCGTGCGTAAACATTTTTGTCAAATTCGGCCATGTACTTGAGATTAATAACTTAATTATTTTCATCTTTGCAAGGAATGCATCTCTCAAATCACAGGTGTAACCAATTCCCAATTAAATAATTCCCACTATTTCAAAATATGAACCAAGGCAATAAATATTTGATTGATATGTGAGACTTAAATATTTAAATGTAACTGCTCGATTCAACAGACAGTACCCCCAACACCACAGATAATACTCATCTGTGTTCGTAATATAGAGCATTCCATCACCATCAAATGAGAAGAAAGTTCACTGCTAAGGTAAAGAAATGTACTACCTTGTTTTACCAATCAAATACATTTATTTTAAGTGAAACAAAATTAGAACAGATTGAAAAATCAGCCATGGAGCTGAATGCATGCAAGGTAAGTAAATCGATCATCTCCGAATACAAAACATAAAAAAATTTAAACTATTTAAATAAACAATAAACTATTTTTGTAATTTGTAATTTGTTCACAAAACTTATGAATTCATGCAGTCCAATTAGGTGCAAACTTGGTCTATAGATATTTGTGAGGTTGTGTACTAGCACGTCAACACAATTTGTGTTGAATTGGTCGAATGGCAGCCATAGCACATTTACAAATAATAGTGAACTTTGTGATAGTTATGACTTAATTCAACACCACCAATCATGAAGCGTGTATGTTCTCGCAATCTGACATAATTATCCCACAATGCACTATAATTTGGAGTTGCGATATATTTACATTTTGCAAATATAGATAGATATACGCACTTGATCAACAAGGAGCATCTAAACGCTGACATTTGTAATATAATGTATTAAGAACAAACATCAGAAAGGGCTGTGACATTCACAATGTTTATTTATTATTGTTTGTATTGTTATTCTGTTGAATAATAGAATTGCCACTGCCTTATCATTTACTAGCATGTCATCCAATGGGCAAATAATATCTGCATGTATATTTTATATTTAGGTAAACTATTTTCTTGATAAAAGATGAAGTTATAGCAAAATACATGTTCAAGTACAGCTATGGTATTCAGCTGACGTGGACTAAGGCTGACATAAATTAGTCCAGTAAATCCAGTGAACAATAGTCGACCGTGAATGCACATGCAAATCTCCTAATAGAATACATGCAATGATTTAATTTCAATAAACACTACAATCACAAGACATGCCATGTTATGTCACAGCCCCCTCTCAGAAAATAATTTACAACTGATATTGAACTGAGTTTAATTAGAGTGAATTTATCCATTTTGAGCTGTACTAATGTTCCGTTATTAATTGTTTGAATTGATGTAGAACAATTTCAGGGGAGGTGGGGTAGAAAATATAAATTGTCCCAGAAAAGCCAAATAAATAGCTTGATCAACATATAACGCGATGTGTACTTGTAAACAATTATTACCTGTCTCTGTACCAACTTTGAACAAATCTGGATGACACATCTGCGAAAATGTTGGTAACGGCTAGAAAAGCTATTTTTTGTATAAATTTTTGAGAAACAAATGGCCGCCAAGCAGTAAAACTTTATTCTATCAAACAAGTCATGAATAACAATGGCTTGGCTTGTTATCATTTGAAAGTTGCAACATATAATTTAATCATTTGTTGGCATGGACATAAATTGGCAAACCCGATTATTATGGCTTTTTCAAGTTTATAGCACTCTCCATCCTGGTCAGCATTATTCTCAGCAAGAAAACCTGATAGCGACAAACAAGTACACAGGTAAAATGACAAGGAAATATGCAAATCAGAGCTGAAAATATATATAAGAGTCAGTGTTGCGTCTGTTTGGATAAACTGTTTTAACTGTTCCTGTAGAAAACCACTGATATTTTAGACAGTACCAGGGCAATGATGTTTGTCATACAAGTACTAGCACCTGATGAAGAAACTGCAATGATCCTTGGTGTACAGTATCTGTGACAACAACTTTACTTCCCGGTTCTTCACGTACAGATCTACATGTAGTTTGTGGCCCTGGATTAGTCTCAATATCTCTAGTAAGGACAAGAGTACTTCTCATATGACAATGATACAAATAAAGTGCAAGAATCCAGAAAAAGTTTGTATTATCATACATTAATATTAACAAATCATGTGAAATTGAACTTTTATGTACAGAGAAACACATATTTATGCTTTGGTTGACAGCACTAAGTAAAAAAGAGAACCTGCGAAATCGTATACAATAATAATAATAATATATGCAGTTCCAGTGGCTTTGCTTTATGAGAAAATATTCTGGCTCTGCACCTGCAAAGGAACATTTAGTTAAAAGTGAGCACAGTTTGTAGCATATGTTCTCCCATTGGCTGTTAAATTTAATTAAAAAAGATATTTGTGTCTTTTTAGTACAAAAACATAATACTTATTAATATGTATAATATATTTATACCAGCCAGAAAGAAATTGCAGTTTTCACTGTGCTATTATTTTAAACATATTCTTCCAAAGTCTAGAATGTTTCCACTACACAAAGTTGTCAAATTAATTCTGCACAAACAAATATCAAAGATGTGCATAATGCCAGAGTACTTGTGTTTTCAATGTCATTAAAATCTGACCAGGAATATGCAGAAAATTTCACTTGAACTGAACCAAATGTGTGCCAAGAAATAAAAATTAAAGCTGCAAGCAGCATTGGTGGGCTCCAAGCAGAATTGTCAGAAAATTTATCTGCAGATACTCATTGAAATGGGATGTTGATACAAATATCCCTGAATAATGAAGTGTATGCATGTTAAATATTTGTTTATATTCAACATCAGCATAACCATGGGACTGGTATCAATATTGCTTATGCATATTTATGAGGTTACGTTATCATATACGGCTATTTGTTATGTCAGTTACATCTTTTGTTTGATGCCTTCATTATGGCACTGGTTACATGTTCGGTTCTGCCCCACCCCATGGGCGCCAAGCCACAGGACCTGGCCATTTGCCATTCAGTTGAAAAATGTCTCATACATGTTTATTTAGTTGATCTGTGAATGCACCTTTGAGAAACAAATGCCTAAACTTTTGGTCAGTTTTTCTTATAATCCAAGATGGCGGCCAAACAACGTGACTGATCAAAAATATATTATTTTTCTCATATGTAGCTATGACCAGACATGTTATAGGCTAAATCCCCAGTTAATCGGTTGATGCACCATTGAGAAACAAATGCCGAAACTTTTAGTCCCTTTTGTTTAAATCCAAAATACCGGCCAAACCACACGAGTGATGTGAAATATTTTTAGGTTTCTGAAAGACTCAATATAGAGATGCCAGGCAGCAATTCAGAAAATATTTACATAAATGTGGCATGAGTGAAAAACTACTTCTTGTTTAGAAGAAATTCAAAATGGTGCCCAAACCATGTGACCAATCAGAATACATTTTGCAAACTTAAATGTGCTGCATATATAGAAGCTAAATACTATATGAGAGCCTTTTACTTGATGGTTCTGATGAAGAAGATTTTCAAGTGTTTTATTACGTTTTTAGGAGTAAAAAGATGGCGAAAAAGTCACGTGATCGCTAAAGTTTTTGACTATTGATTAAATGATCAGCATCATTAAAATTGATGATAACGTGAATTTGACCCCCTCTTTCCCTAATCGTGTTTTACTGCTCCCTTAAAGACCGACATGGTATATAAACAGGCGCGGGTAGAGTTTATTATTCAAATGAAGTCGCTCTCACCCACATCAACAACGGTGAATAAAATCTCCACAAAAACACGTGAAACAGTGATTCATTGCATTATATTTTCTATTTGAGTGAGTGGCGCCATGAATGTTCAGGGAAGCCATAAATAAAAATAGTAGTGAATTTGACAGCTATACCATTTACTTTTGCCGGAAAAATGGGTTTCAAAACCGTCGAGTTTCGAATTTGCCGGCACTGTAAGCTCCGCCACATCGTTTCCAAAATGCATACTTTGCATGCGCGGTGAAATAAACTAGTGCGTAGTTTATGTTAGAGAATACAGGAAGGAAAACACAGACGAGCTACTTTGCAACGTGGGGCATGAGGTTGTCAAAACCAGACAGAATATAAAGTGTTTGTCTGAAAACACAGACGGTGGTTAAAATCAAATTGTCAACGATAAACGGCATTCATAAGCCGTTCCTAACAATTTTGCCTGTAGTTATCATTAATATGCACTCGATGTACCTTTTTTACCAACAACCTTCGTCCACTGCGCTCACCGGGAAAAGTCCACACGCTGATGTGTGGTCGATCGACAATCTCGTTCCAATCACGGTGTTCAATGTAGAATCGCTTGGAATGAAATACGATGCGCATGTCATGAAAACATTCAACGAATTGTTGACCTTTCCACATGACTGGTATCGAGGGCATGGACGTAGTATTCGGTGTTTTTTTCAAATAACATAATTCTGAATAAATGAGCGAAAGAGATACGCTGCCGTCGTGCTGGTTGGTAATGTTTTACTTCCGGCTCGTAGCGAAAATGATTATTTTTATAGTGATCCACGATCTAATTTGACACGAAGCACCACAACATGACGTTCACGTACAGTTTCGTATGCAAAATGAGTACGGACAGAGTACATTTTGTCGTGATAGTGTTTGACCAAGTTTTGTCGTGACTGCGTTTCGAATTGATATATATCCGATAAAAATGCAAATTTACGCATTTTTGTGTTTGACTAGACCGGCATAGTTTGTTATTCTTGTTAGGTCGTCAATAAAAATAAACAATAACCTATGGGTGCGTAAGAAATCTTGAGAAGTTTCACAATTCTCATTTTCTCTGCCCGATGTCTGTGAACGACCACAATCCAAATTCAAAATTGCGTGAGAACTTTGTAGCAAGTTCCACTATAAGTGTAAACAATGTCGCCGCTGAAGTTCTTTCGTCGTTGCGCAGCCTAGCTAAAAAACGTGATATTTGGCAATAGCATGAACACGTGACGCGAAACTAACCATACGATCCTGTACGATAAAAAAAAATACGGCCCGGTGATCGATACACGCCGGTCTGCTTGCCTGTGGGATCATGGAAGATCATGTAGGTCAAATCCGTGAATGTGTTTCGTTTCATCTGGGTCAGAGATGATGCAAGGAAAATCAACATAAATATTTTTTGAACATACAGTTCTCTTAGTTGTCTGAGGTAAAACGTGATAGCCCATAGACCAGAGATTTACTCTTCGCAACGAAATTTAAGTCTGTGGATATATTTATTGAACATTGCAGCATAGACCGTGTCACTTTAGAATGAACTGTATATACTAGTATAGCATAAAACATCGTTTTGCACATTTCTCGGTAGACTATACTTCCAGTGGCGACGGCAGAGAGGGCGGTCGAGCTCCTCAAACATTTTTAAGGGGGAACGACCCCCTGATAAGGTCGCGCCTTCTGCGCAAGGTTGGTGAACAGATCTCTCCCTACCATGCAAAATGTTGTGCTGTCGCCACTGACTTAATTCTCAACTCAATGACCTGTAACCACGAACGTATTTGAGTTTGATATTGAATCAATACAGATACTTTATACATTTTGAATACAATATTAATTTAATATTGAAGGGGATTATTTGAGTGTAAGTATATGCATATATCGCAGTGTAAAAAAAAACCCATAAGGCACCAGGACCCATTGGGCTAAGCAATGCTACTTGCTGTAGTCATTTTATGCATTATAGTCAGCATTTTTTCTAAGGAGTTCTTAATTTGTTTATGGGTGAATGGCTTTATTATTTACGGCTGAATATTTTGCTGTTCCATATTAAATATGCTATTATCTCTGTGTTATTATATTTCATAGCTGTATTTTTTCTTTTCATTGCAGCTTGCTCCCTTGTTTTCTTATCACCTGCACGGTAGTATATCTATTACATCAACTAGCCAATCATTGTATATACTAGTAGTACAGGATATGCCCGGTCACAGAAACTATGTGGTTGTAGCAATAGTTATTACACGCTTCATAGGTTGAAGGATACACAGTGTATACAACATGAAGTTCCTCAGAGTGCGTATGTAAACCATCCTATTGGTGTGCGTTGCTCATCTTAGCGACCACAATGCTCATGTAGGACAGCAGTGCTATTTCGACAGTTAGGTCGCTTGTTTAAAATAAGTGTGATTAATTGTAGGGGCAGTCATCCTGAAACTAAATAAAGAGATATGTTGAGAAACATGTTTTTTTTCCGGTTTGAACCGTTGCGGTAACAAAATGCGGCTGGATTCATTGTTTTTTGTGTTGAAAAATTTCTTTTATACAAGCTTTTCCAGGGTATATGAAACCTAAGTTGCGGTTCAAGGATCCAATCAACAGTTGAACAATAACTTTGTGTTGTTCAAATACCTTATCGTGTAAAGCCCCTTTCACAATTGGTGCCAAACAGACTACAACGGCTTGCGACTCGAAATTGTTCCCGTTGTACGACTCGTTGTAGCCGTTGTACCACTTATTGTACGATCCAGATGCGACAAAATGGTCGCATCTCGGTCGGGAAAAAAACCGTGCTGCTCCGATATTTTGAGCGACTGACGCGATGAAAAATAATTGCACGACAGGCAGTACGAGTGTTGTGCGACTTTGCACGCACTCGTAAGACCCTGAACGAGTGTTACACGAGTATTTTCATGTCGTACGATGATGCGTTCTGTCGTACGAGTCCGTTGTACCACCCTAAGACTATTTGAAGACCTGTCTTGCCCCCTTTGCAACGTTGTACGATTTTTTTTCACCCCCAATATAAGCTCGAGAACTCCTGAGCTTTCATCCCAAATGTCTGGACCATCCATACTGTAAACATGGCTGCTGCTCGACCAATAGCTCCTGGGAGGCTCTTGCATTTGCTAAGTCTGAGAAAGCACTGTATACTAAATAAATATAATATTTGTATTTCAAAACATGCATGGTTACAACAAAAATTACGATTCTATATTATTATTAATAATAATCCTAATATTACAGTGGACATATGGTATGCATCCATGCGATTTAATTGTGTCCGATGTTACAGCGCCCGTCACCGCAATAATTGGACTGGGTATCACCCAGGACAACTATATGTTAGCATTTGTTTCACTAAATGATCCGAAGTGATCTGAGCCATCGTATTTATAGGCCAACACCTTGCGCGACAGGTGGTGCGATGTGTCGCACAATGGGTCGTAGCCTTGTACGATCGGTTGTAGTAGTCGTACAACGGGTCGCTAGGTCGCGCGACATATGGCGCTACAAAACGCATATATGTCGTGCGACTTGGTCGCATCATCGTTCAACCGTTGCAGCCGTTGTACGACTGTTGCACCCGGAAACATGAAAATAATCGCACGATTACGTCTCACGACTGTTGTATCCTGGTGCAGTGGTCGTTCACCTCTCGTACGATTTTATATATTGCTTGCGACTCAAAGACAACACTTCTACAACAGGACGGAAACAAATATTTTCGAAAAAAAAAATTATCGCACGAGTGAGGCGCCAATTGTGAAAGAGACTTAAGCGCTTTCAGAGAAAAAGCTAGCAACACGTTTATTTGATTCCGCCATTTTAATTTTACCAAGTAATGTGTAGTTTATTTCGTGAGTTCTGATTGGGTGGTGCAAATGAGCATCTTATAATCGTTTGAGGGCGTGCGACATACAGTAAATCGTGGTGAAATCTGCCAAGGGTTAATGTTGAGATTTCGGCTTCGGTCATTGGCTGGCATTACACAGACATAATATGTACACATGTTGGTGGAAATCATGTAGTACAGCAACTATCTTGTTTAACAGACTATAGAACAAGTTTCTAAAATGTCTGTATGCTGCATCTCAATCTCGACAAGTTACAGAATGTCATGGTTACAATACATGTGACGCAGTAATAATACATCTGTTTACGCTAGATAATTCGCATAGACGAGAGTCGTATTTGACACAACCTATTTTCATGCAACTACATTTACAACAAAATGTATGCACAACAGAAAATGAGCACATTAGTTACATTGACAATTGTTTTTTTACATTTCAGGCAACTATTAGTTCTTTGGTAGTGACTTTTATGATCAAATAATCAACTTTTCCACCTTCCTTGGCGGCTTTTCGTTTTATTTAATTTTCGTTTCTGCCCCACCTTCTTAATGTTGCAGACGGGTTTTCGTAACATTAAAGGCAAATTCTCCCTTTCAAAATTGACATTCACACTTGGTTGTCATGGCGCTCAAAACATTCCCGCAGCTACATAATTACTACCTTTAAATGACATTATTGTTTTTTTTTGTAGATGACTTTTGTCTTTTCAGGTACGTTTTCTAAAGATAATGAAAGTTCGCATCATGCACACTGGCACTACTATTCAACCTGTCTGATTCCACACCTGAAAATCTTAATACGTGTTTAAATAGGGTATAACAAATATGGCAGCACAATTTTGTGAATTGACCACTGACCAATACTGACCTTGTGTTTTAGCGTAGCGGATCGATACTTTATTTAATTTATGCAACTATTCCGAAAGCTTGCCAAGAGCGCTGATGGATAAACTGCAACGCTGATCTAATCTAGTTCCGGTGTTTATTCATTAAAATGTTAACAAAACATAACAAAAAAAAAATGAATTGGCACTTGCTAGCAGATTGAAAGCATGTGTGAAGCTTGGTTATTTTTTGCATTCAAAAGTAGACAGCAAATAAACATGACGACATACTGCACTAGAATTATCGGAAACAC
Organism: Saccoglossus kowalevskii; assembly: GCF_978046115.1. Classification (NCBI taxonomy): domain Eukaryota; kingdom Metazoa; phylum Hemichordata; class Enteropneusta; family Harrimaniidae; genus Saccoglossus; species Saccoglossus kowalevskii. The sequence continues at coordinate 9,736,866 of NC_140661.1, read as the reverse complement.
AAGTTCGGCCAATCGAGACAGCTTGAAAGCTAAGATTAAATTGAGAAGTAAGTCACTATCTATGAATCTATTATCATTTTTTAATTAGCCTTGAAGTAAAAGTGAAACCCAAGAGTGCCAGAGAAATGACTGCATCCGTGGCTGACCTCCATCGTTGACCGTGGAAATCTAGACACAGGAAGTGTATCGGAGGTTTTATATAATTACTATTTATTTTAATTATTTACTATAATTATTATTTATTTTAGTCATTTTTTGCCGTTACAATTATTTTTCTGCAAGAATGGTTTTGTTCGTGAAGGCCCCGGGATCTGAACAACCCTCATAAAAACTCTCGTTCCAGTCTCACAATTTACGAGAAAAACAGCAGCCAATCAAATTCGTTGTAACATATGCAAGATTACGCAAGTGTAATTGTTTTTGTTATGGTCGCCATTTTGTTTTTCGTCAGCGTGAAGATTTCAGAGTATATTATGTATTTGTAGATTCGATTCTTGTTGAAAAAACGACAGACAACTTTGGTCAACTGACAGTGTATGTATGATATGATATTGTGAAAATTTAAGCAATTTTGTTTGATTTAGATCCATCATTACGAACGAATACAACCACTTTTTGTTATTTTGCGTCGGAGGTTAGCTGCAGTTCTGTAGCTCGCTTGGTTTCGCTGTCGGGTATTCGTTCGTCATGGTGTTAGCGCGAAACCAGAGAGCTACAGTTCCACCCTATGTGAGTTACCCTATTCATGGGGGTAATTTTTACCTAAATGCTCTATTTTACCGGCCTGAAATCAGGTCGGGCCGTAACAGCCGTTTTTTTTTACATTATTTTCGCCTCAAGTCTCTACTGATGTCGATGGATTCCGAAACTTTTTCATCAATTATTTCGAAGACAATGGTCCGAAATTGGTCGATTTCACGACGAAAACCGCGGAAAACTACAGCGAAATCCCCGTGTTTGCCGCCATCTTGAATAAGTTATGGTGACGTAACGTGAATAGAAGCTGTAAATACAAGTGAACTAATTATTAATTTTGTTTCTTTTAGTTTCAGTTTGTTTCTGTTTGTTAGCTACTATGTCGTATGTAGTTTTGATATTAAAAAAGGAGTTTTTGAATAAAGCTGAAAACCTTGCCAGTGGATACACCAGAAAGAAGATTGTCCGGAATACAGATGAAATTATTGTTATGAAATTATTGTATTGAAAAATGGTTGGCTGTGCCCAGCAAAGCTGATATTATTGTTTTTAGCCTGTTAGAATCATTTGTTTTTTGTCAAAAAATAAATTGCAGTTGTATTGTCTACAAGGATCACCCTAGGTACATGGTTTTATAGTTCTAAATGTGTATAGGGAACAAAATATAAAAATGTTTTCACAGCATTTAAGACACATTGGCAATTGTTAATAATTTATTATAAAAATATGGGGACAGATCCAATAAAGGAAATTTAGAAATGAGGATAGAGAGATTGTGACCGACAGTATTAGTTGGATCCTAGTTTATTTTCTTTTTTCCTTGGTTAAAGATTGACAGTACTGGTAAACACTAGCCATTGTTAGATGCAGTAATACAAATTACTAGTAATTTGCGACTTGTGTATATTAAATAAAAAAGAATTAAAAAACATCAAAAGCTGGGTGGAGAGGTGTAAGACCTTGAGTTTGTTTTACGTTTGATCTAATCATGGAGCTTCAAGATCTACTGTAGCTTATAATCCAACAAACCAGGGTTTAGTCTAACCTGGATTTTACCCATCAAGCTTTGCACAATTTTAGTTTTTGTCTTGTAATTCAGGGTAGATAATCAAATGTACCTAATGTTTTCCTTTTAAATATCTATAAAAATACCCTTTTGGTTATAGGTATGCTAATGTTGTGTTTGTTCAAGTAAGCTGTTGTAAGGGTTAAAGTGGCCGAACAACAGGAAGTTCTCTGTCTGCCAAGCTTCAAATGACATAACATATTTAAACAATGTTTTATCAGTACTGTCTATCTTTAAATAATCTCCACAATTGCGACAAAACATATGCAAGTTATTGCAGCTTCCTGCTAAATATTAAATGACTTCAATCGTTAATTGCGTGAGTATATCAAGTTTTCAAACGCAATGTCCACAAAAAATTACGAAACGTCCACACAACACTGTCGACGCCATTTGACATTTATAGACAAAAAAAATCACAAATTCTGCGAAAAATCAAAACAATGACACAAATACTGCTATAAATCTGCTTACTATGTATTCATAGACAAAAAATATCGTAGATCAAAATAAGAGATAAAAAAAGTGATGTAACTCAGACGAAAATTGGCCGACTTGAATGCCATTACGAAAACACATGAAACAGTTAAATGCGAGCGCGTTCTGAAATCTTCGGGTTAACGTGTGTCAACAAACTAACAGCAAGTTCTGCCAAGGCACGCATGGTACGGGCATAATCTTTCTGAGAAGCTAAATAACCAGTCGGCCATCGAACGCAAAGTTACGCTGCAGGACAACAGCTACAAACAAGACAATATGCGAAGTATGCTAAGGAACAACGATTGTTTGTCAGTAACAATTACGAAATTAATCGAAACACGCATAAACCTACCTCGAACTTCACCTCTGCAGCAGTACATGTATGGTCAGCCATTTTTCTCATCTGGAGTTCTACGCTTGCGCAAAACATAAGTTTAACCGCTTTGTGAGACGCTCTGTGATTGGCTAAGTAAATTGTCTGGTTCAATCAATGCTGGAACAAGAGTTTCTATGCGGATTGTCCAGGTCCCGGTGGCTTTCACAAACAAAACCATTCTTGCAGCGAAATAATTGTAACGTCAACAAATAATTAAAATAAATAATAATTATAGTAATTATATAAAAAATATAAGCCAACCAGGATCTTATTTTAATGAGATTGGGCCGAATTTGACAAAAATGTTTACGCACGCGATGTAGATCTGCATTATGATTAGGCTGAATGAATGATTCCTTGGTTGGACTGAATAAATCTCTCTCCGTAAGATAATGGTCACATCCAAATTAAAATGTAGATTGCCAACTATCCCTGCTTACAACATCAATAATGGACAATATGTCACTGATTTCTACAATATACTGAGTTTAAAATAACTTGTTTTGTATGTATTTATGCTAAAATACTGGACGCCCAGTCTATTTACATTTGCCATATTTACATTTACCTGGTATCTCAGTATGTTTGACAGATAAAATCCTACATGGGTCGGGAACATTAACACAGGTTCTCTGTGAAGAAGATGGCACACGAAGATGAGAGGAATTCTGCAATGGCTTCACCACTACTACCAGCCACCCAAATTGATCAAAACTGCCAAGATTGCTGCCGTGTTATGTTTTCGCCACGATGCTTGTTGACTGTACAGTCTATGCACGGTGTTCTTTTGGCAATATTTGCCGCCATCTTGTATTCTGCTGCACATTATTGCATGCGATTGGTTCAAGAAGTTGGGGGTGTTGGGCCATTGCAGACGTCTTTCTTTATAAACATGGGGATGAGCATATGCATCATACCAATAATAATATGCAAGTCAATCAATATCATGGGTGAAAGTCACAAAGAACGAGGAATTTTAATAACAATCGCAGGTCTGTATACAGGATCACTACTTGCATTAGTAAAGGCATTAATACTGGGATCTATCGGCAATGTTACTGGAATTTTACGCGGAACAATGCCAATTGTAACACCTATACTGTCAATGATAATACTCCGTGAATCATATAAAATCGTTGACGGTTTAGTAACTCTAATTAGTATTTGTGGTATATTGCTGATGGCACGGGCACCAGAGATATTTGGATTGGAAACTCAGTTTGAAGAAGTGGATTCTCACGAACTTAGTGCGTATATGTTGACAGTATTCGCTGGTACACAGATGTCTCTCTGTGTTGTATTAATGAGGTATTCCAATGAAAATGTTCTTGTAACACTGTGTTGGATCAGTATGTTTGGTTCTTTGTCATTTTCATTTTTTACCATCATATTCGAAATACCAAAATGGGCTATGGATACAGAAACAGCATTGGTGATTGTGGGAATGATTATTTCAACGTTATTGGGAACAGTGTGTCGAATAAAAGCGCTTCATTTGATAGAAGCCACACCAGTTATTTTATTGTCGAACTTGCAAATAGTTGTAGCATTTCTGTTACAAACGTATGGGTTGCATGACAATCCTGATTTTTACTCTATTTTGGGGGCCGGTGTTATTTTACTCGGGGGGACAATATGTGCTGTAAACACCTGGTGGAGGGACTATCACCATAAGTGACATATATATATATATATATATATATATATATATATATATATATATATATATATATATATATATATATATATATATATATATATATATATATATATATATATATATATATATATATATATATATATATATTTATATTTACAATTTTAATTTACAATTTTGTAATTGCGTTAAATTTCTGAGTAATAATATTCATATATATTGAGAACAATATAATTAAAAAAAACTGTTATAATTCATTTTTGGTTCAAAAATATTATTAATGGTAAATATATCCTATATGCATCCTTAACTATGTCATGTTTTTCTGCATACATTGTCCAATATGTATACTTTTGTTCAGAGTAGATACTGCCATTTTCGAATTTGACTATGGATACAGCTGTCATGTTGAAAAGTTCAATAATTCGGTGATAATCGGCCTTGATTGACACCGATTGACTTCCAAAACTTTTCTGAAAAAGTATATAATTTTTGATGTTTTATTCTGGTTTTAAGGGCAATGTCTAAATTGGGCTTCAATGTTTTTGACTGTTTTCATTTGACATGCTTAAATGATAATTGGATGTAATTATCATGAAAACTTAATATAGTCGTCGGAATATGTTTAACCATGAATGCATGTGTTGTACTTTAATTAATAATGCATATATGCCTACTAATTTTATAGAGATAAATAAGTTATACATTTCGTAATATACAAAACGTATGTTTCTAAGAAAGCAACTTATCAAACATTAGGTATAGCTGTGGTGTCTGTCTTGACAAACGTAACCCTCTTTGCAAATTTATTTTAATGAAAAGATGCTTATTGTAATAATAATGGTAATTGGCACAAAGAGTGTTTTTTGTTACACATCTTATTTATTGTAATTTATATGTTATCTGCATTATCTATTTTACTTTGTTACTGAGTATGACTACTAGTATATGACTTGTTATAATGTTTTATTTATTATATACTTTACATCAGGTTAAATCCCAATAATGAATGACTGTCGTTATTGTATTCTCAATTAATGGATACTTAACCAAGCTACTTCCTTATATGTAGTAATCGCTGTAATAAGTAGTACTTATTAAAAACAATATTTTATTTATTGTAATTAATGTTTATTTGCTAATGGTTGTGGTGATAACGTCAGTGAATTATTCAGTTTTTACTCTCAATTCGCCTCTGGTGTCGGGTAACAACGTTTTAGGCTTCTGTTTATTTCTTCAAAGCAATTTTATTAATCGTTATGTTTCATACATACATGATAACTGAATTAATTCAACCAGGTTATATTGCGTTTTATCAAGGTCCGAGTGTTGTTTTTGTTTGTGTGTACATTCGTCGTCTATATACATTGCGGCTTCTTGTACCTGCAAACATTTTGAATATGTCAGAATTGTTTGATTGTAGGATTGCGGAATATTGAAGCGGGAGGATCGTCACCTGCGCAGGCGCGGGAGTCCCAAGCGACGATATCAGCACACACTAAAACGCAAAGGCGCATGGACAGACGCTTGTTTGTAAACATTGACATGCTATGGCTATCTGACGCATGCGCAGGTAACGACTCCCCCGCTGTACTACAAACCATTGCAATAGCAGAGAACACTATTGATGTCGTCATTTGAAACTGGGCAGTACGATTTTTGCAATACAGCCCTTCACAAATTCTTTGTTTTGTTCAATATAATAATACAAAGATTGACCTTGGTCTATAAATTTGCCTACCCTAAGAAAGCACCAACAATGCTCTTTGGCTCGACAAATAAACATAAAAATAAAAAATGACTTTCGTTGCATTTGACAATGATAAACTTACCAAAAAGTTGTGTTTTCCCCCGTCTCTAACGTCGGTATAATCCGCCATTTTATTTGAGTGTGTTTGCCACCTGACTCTGCCAGATGATGCCATCCTGTGCGTTATAGAAGAAGGTCTGTGATTTGTTGACTAAAATCGTCGATAGTGGGTCTCGTTGAAATCTCTTCACATAGGCAGACGCTCAGATGTATGTAGGGCGGAATTAAAACATATAACAAAATCAAAGTAAAATAATAAAATAAACACGGCAGAAATCGCGTATTTCCGGTATGGTTACACAACGGTTACATGGCGGTTATGCAGTAAAACCGCTGCGTAACCATCGCGTAACCGTCAGACTATGGGGGTGGTATATCTGTCGCTACGTTTGTCGTCCATTCAGTTCAACGTAAATCAACGATAATTTCTGAAAAAATGCAGATTTCCGTTCAACGTTTATAATGTAATAACCACTGATTAAGTTGGACGGAAGAAATGTCAATGCATAAATATACGCCAATTTACGTTGAAACTGAAACAAAATTTACAGTGGGTAACCGATCATTACGTTAATGGTTTCCAGCATATTCTTGTGTTCTTCCATGTCATGTACGCAGAGTACGCCCATTGTAAATTACATTTATTTTGACGTTTTCCGGGAACTGCCTTATAATATTTATCCATACATTGTGTGTATAACCGTTTACAGTTTAAAATGTGCATTAGCTATAAGCGTTGCCAATATATAAAATTAGCCCAGATTCGTATATAGCGCCCTCGTACAGCTTGTTTTTAAATTGCTCGTTGGATACAATTACTCACGCGTCATGATCCCGCCATCGACGACAAACACAGTCGTGGCTTGAAGATTGACAATTGATGTATGCGCACGCTATATACCTCACGAATAGAACTTCACAGATACGACCTCACGAATAGGACTCAAGAAGTGACTATTGATTGTTCACAGGCGTGGTGGTACATTACAGGGCTCATACCACTAATTGAATTTCCATAGACGACAACAGTAACATATGACAAGATTGCTATATGAAAATGATGAAGAAAGTTGAAAACATGGCTCAAAAATGGGAAATCAACATGCCAGTAATCAACCACATGAAAAAAACTAACATGTTGGCCAGCTCAAACTCTTGCAAATCTCAGGTAAACAAGACACACCTACTGCATTTACCAAGAGAAATCACTGATAAAACTGCAATATTAGAACATCCAAATAAACACAGAATAAACCCACAGGTACACAGCTGCTAAGTAGTGAACAAAAGACCACATGTTGGTCTCACCTTTGACCCAGGTGATTACGCCCTAAAGCAGGGACACCTACAAAATAATATTTAAACAATTTTATTGGTTCTTGTAAGGCATTTAAATTGAGCAGCCATTGGTTGATTAGTGGCATGATGCCGGGGCCATTAGTATCAACATATTTGGTATTTCGTAAATAAAAACTGAGCTCGCTACTTGGACTCTGGTTGCACACAGTCGGATAGAGGGACTGTGGGCCGCAGCAGCAAGGGAGTGTTTGGTTATTATTGAATGACCGATGATTTGCGGTGCTACTATTCGTTGACTCGCGCCATTATATTCCTGAGCACAGAATGTGTTTTCAGGCCTTCGAGTTCCAGTTAAGTTTTCAATAATCAGATTTTTCGATACTTTGTCAATATTGGAGAGTGACATGTTTACTGAGAGTCCTGTGCGTACTAGCGGAGTACTGATGACAACAAATAATGATGCTCGCAAGATAATTCTAAAATAAAACAGTGCTCGCTTATATTTATAAATGCGTGGGTTGAAGAGAACTGTGGTGTTACCTAAATTTAGCTTTGATAAAACAGTGTTTAGATTTCCAAATAACCCAGGTGACAGTATACTCTAAAATATATTACATAAAATATACATAATTCGTCTTTATAGACTAAAAATTATTTGAATAGGCCATTAAGTAAGTTTCATGTTTTAATGCTGAAATGTAATTATTTACGTACAACAAACTTATATAGAACTCTTGCTATTACAGAGAATGGCATTTTCCAGCACACGAACAACGCTTTATAAATGCTATCCGAGTTCAAATTTTAGTTCAAATGACAGCAGTGTGATGATACCACTAAAGCAAATGTTTTATTTGCAAAATCTATGTCGAAATATGTATATTTTAATAGCTGTTCCAAACCCCGCTTCTTATTTAAATTAGAAAAGGTTTTAGAACTCCATTTTGAGTAAATTGTACTGAAATAGATATTAAAATTTCGACATTTTGATGAAGATATGTTGTCATAATGAGACATAGTTCTACGTTACACTAAAAAGAGGGCTTAGATAGTTCGAAAAGAGAACTCCGTAGCGCACCTATTACTACTAGTACCTATTCCTCTCCAACGCAACTTGGTAGTGAACCCCTTTCATTCGCAGTGAATCGTCATTTAAGGATGTAGCCCTGCATATTGTCTGTATTTTTGTTGTCTATTTAGTATATTAAATGAAATTGGACAATGAGATAATGAATTCCACGTCTTTGTTTTACTCATTTAATGAAATATACATTGCACTTACTACTGTATCAGAAAAGACAACAACAATTACATAAAAAAGCAATATAAAGTACTGTCGCATACGACTTATTTACCACTTCCGTGTCACTGAGAATGTTCTAGAACCGTACTGTGTCTGGGTGGAATATTCTAGATTTTGTTTAGAAATTGGTTGAATAGGTAATAGAACACTGTAGAAGGCAATAGAAGGTAATGGAACATTCTAGAAATTTGTAGTAAGTTCCAGACTCATTATGTATGCTGATGTAATGGTCTATTTATAGACAGTGTGGGTATATATAGGGGAGTTGTTCAGCACTGAGTTCGGATCGGAGATCTCGTTGAATTGTATTGGAGTTTAAGTATCTAGTTATTGGAGTAGTGGAGTTTTACCGCGTTATTGTACTTGATGTTTGCAGAGTATAATAATACCAGTACCAGTTGAAACCTCATCTGTTGGCTCCGTGTTCGTATTTTATCATCTCCGCCAGGGAAGTCTTTTTGTTACTGTTGCCATTTTGGTATTTCAGCCATCACACCTGTACTATACAAATTACGGTAATATTACGTTGCGTTTGACATCTGGGGGCTCGTCCGGGAACAGTGAAGACATATAGAAGACAACATGGCCAGCGAGATAAAAGATATGTCGAAACAAGGTGAACTGGGAATGACTGGAGAAGACAAAAGGAAATTTATTTTGGAGCAACTGAGTTCTCAGCGAGCTGACAGACAAGCGGCGAGGGAAGAGAGAAAGGCAAAAATGGAAATAGAAGTAGAGGTGAGGAAAATGGAGATTGGGGAAAGAAAGGAAAAATTACGGCTGGAAGCGGAAGCAGGTGAAAGAGAGAAATTGCGAATGGAAGCAGAACAGCAAGAAAAGGAAAGGGAAGCAGAGGTAAGGAAAATGGAGATTGAAGAAAGAAAGGAAAAGTTACGACTGGAAGCGGAAGAAAAGGAAAAAGAATTTGAGTTGAGGAAATTAGAGCTGCAAGCAGCAATGCCTGGGTTCCAACAGGCTGATTTTGGCGGTCAACGAAATTTGGTCAGTGATGCACAGTCACCAAAGTTGCCTGCATTTGTTGATGGTACGGATGAGCTTGATAGTTATTTATTGCGGTTTGAGAGGTTTGCAACGAATGCGAGTTGGCATAGAGATGGATGGGCCACACAATTGAGTGCGCTGCTGACTGGTAGAGCACTGGAAGTATATTCTAGAATGTCCGACACTGATGCAGTTGACTATGATCGTGTGAAAGTGGCGCTGTTGACAAGATACGATTTCACAGAGGATGGGTACAGGAAGCGATTCCGTGAAATTAAAGTTGACATTTTACAGCCAGTTCATGTAAACATCTATATGGTGCTTTCAACCGGCTTTTATTAAATTTGTCGACTTTACCACTGCGCGTTTCTATATGCCAACAAATTAGGACATACATACCAATACATCAACCAACTTTGTAATAACTTTGCACAACTTTGCAATCACTTTGAACAACTTTGAGCGGTGTGTTAACAGCTTAAAACCCACTACGTGCCGACAGCTTCTACAACTTGTTCTTGAAAATTAGAAGGAATGTGAAAACTTTTTTTCAATTAAAATAGTTACAAAAATTCCACGATATTCCACTATAAATGGTTAGCATCACAGAAAGGAAGAATGCAGGAACGTATCCTTATATTTTTACTATTTCTCTGATGAAAAAAAATCAACGACTCGTTTACTCAGGGAGTCTCCCACGCGAGTACTAACCACGCCCGATCGCGCTTTACTTTAAACATGTGTCGGTCACCTAACCACACAACTGCATGGATTATTTGAAAGTAAGCTGAATTGGCGGGTATTTCATGTTTTTGAATGTTTAAAATCGTTATCGCTGGCACAAAGTACCTTCTATAATTGACCTATGACCTCTACACACTTGGAGTAACACGACGGTAATTAAATGCAAATCACGAAATATTCATTCACATTTTCGAACTTTTAACTATGGTACTTATTAATATGATATCTCAGGTAACAATCCCGATTGAAGCAAGCAACTTTGCAATGGCTTTTCACAACTTTGTAAGCGTTTGTTGTCGAATTTACGGTTGGCTGTTGCGTTAATCTACTTATGCATGAGACATTTTCGATACATTTACTTATTGTTTTCGAAATTTAACTGCGGGGGTGTCATTACAATGACTTAGGTTAAACATACAAGCCAACATTTCCTTCGTTTTTTCGAACATTGCATGCTGTTTTCTAACATTTTACAGCCAGTTCATGTAAACATCTATATGGTGCTTTCAACCGGCTTTTATTAAATTTGTCGACTGTACCACTGCGCGTTTCTATATGCCAACAACTTAGGTCATACATACCAATACATCAATCAACTTTGTAATAACTTTGCACAAATTTGCAATCACTTTGAACAACTTTGAGCGGTGTGATAACAGCTTAAAACCCACTACGTGCCGCAGCATCTACAACTTGTTCTTGAAAATTAGAAGGAATGTGAAAACTTTTTTTCAATTAAAATAGTTACAAAAATTCCACGATTTTCCACTATAAATGATTGGTATCACAGAAAGGAAGAATGCAGGAACGTATCCTTATATTTTTACTATTTCTGTGATGAAAAAAATTCAACGACTCGTTTACTCAGGGAGTCTCCCATGCGAGTGTTAACCATGCCCGATCCCGCTTTACTTTAAACATGTGTCGGTCACCTAACCACACAGCTGCATTGTTTATTTGAAGGTAAGCTTAATTGGCGGGTATTTCATGTTTTTGAATGTTTAAAATCGTTATCGCTGACACAAAGTACTTTCTATAATTGACCTATGACCTCTACATACTTGGAGTAACACGACGGTAATTAACAGCAATTCACGAAATATTCATTCACATTTTCGAACTTTTAACTATGGTACTTATTAATATGATATCTCAGGTAACAATCCCGATTGCAACAAGCACTTTGCAATGGCTTTTCACAACTTTGTAAGCAGTTTGTTATCGAATTTACGGTTGGCTGTTGTGTTAATCTACTTATGTATGAGACATTTTCGATACATTTACTTATTGTTTTCGAAATTTAACTGCGGGGGTGTCATTACAATGACTTAGGTTAAACATACAAGCCAACATTTCCTTCGTTTTTTCGAACATTGCATGCTGTTTTCTAACATTTTACAGCCAGTTCATGTAAACATCTATATGGTGCTTTCAACCGGCTTTTATTAAATTTGTCGACTTTACCACTGCGCGTTTCTATATGCCAACAACATAGGTCATACATACCAATACATCAATCAACTTTGTAATAACTTTGCACAACTTTGCAATCACTTTGAACAACTTTGAGCGGTGTGTTAACAGCTTAAAACCCACTACGTGTCGACAGCATCTACAACTTGTTCTTGAAAATTAGAAGGAATGTGAAAACTTTTTTTCAATTAAAATAGTTACAAAAATTCCACGATTTTCCACTATAAATGATTGGTATCACAGAAAGGAAGAATGCAGGAACGTATCCTTATATTTTTACTATTTCTGTGATGAAAAAAAAAAAATCAACGACTCGTTTACTCAGGGAGTCTCCCACGCGAGTACTAACCATGCCAGATCGCGCTTTACTTTAAACATGTGTCGGTTACCTAACCACACAGCTGCATGGATTATTTGAAATTAACCTGAATTGGCGGTTATTTCATGTTTTTGAATGTTTAAAATCGTTATCGCTGGCACAACGTACCTTCTATAATTGACCTATGACCTCTACACACTTGGAGTAACTCGACGGTAATTAACAGCAATTCACGAACTATTCATTCACATTTTCGAACTTTTAACTATGGTACTTATTAATATGATATCTCAGGTAACAATCCCGATTGAAACAAGCAACTCTTCAATGGCTTTTCACAACTTTGTAAGCAGTTTGTTGTCGAATTTACGGTTGGCTGTTGCGTTAATCTACTTATGCATGATACATTTTCGATACATTTACTTATTGTTTTCGAAATTTAACTGCGGGGGTGTCATTACAATGACTTAGGTTAAACATACAAGCCAACATTTCCTTCGTTTTTTCGAACATTGCATGCTGTTTTCTAACATTTTACAGCCAGTTCATGTAAACATCTATATGGTGCTTTCAACCGGCTTTTATTAAATTTGTCGACTTTACCACTGCGCGTTTCTATATGCCAACAACATAGGTCATACATACCAATACATCAATCAACTTTGTAATAACTTTGCACAACTTTGCAATCACTTTGAACAACTTTGAGCGGTGTGTTAACAGCTTAAAACCCACTACGTGTCGACAGCATCTACAACTTGTTCTTGAAAATTAGAAGGAATGTGAAAACTTTTTTTCAATTAAAATAGTTACAAAAATTCCACGATTTTCCACTATAAATGATTGGTATCACAGAAAGGAAGAATGCAGGAACGTATCCTTATATTTTTACTATTTCTGTGATGAAAAAAAAAAAATCAACGACTCGTTTACTCAGGGAGTCTCCCACGCGAGTACTAACCATGCCAGATCGCGCTTTACTTTAAACATGTGTCGGTTACCTAACCACACAGCTGCATGGATTATTTGAAATTAACCTGAATTGGCGGTTATTTCATGTTTTTGAATGTTTAAAATCGTTATCGCTGGCACAACGTACCTTCTATAATTGACCTATGACCTCTACACACTTGGAGTAACTCGACGGTAATTAACAGCAATTCACGAACTATTCATTCACATTTTCGAACTTTTAACTATGGTACTTATTAATATGATATCTCAGGTAACAATCCCGATTGAAACAAGCAACTCTTCAATGGCTTTTCACAACTTTGTAAGCAGTTTGTTGTCGAATTTACGGTTGGCTGTTGCGTTAATCTACTTATGCATGATACATTTTCGATACATTTACTTATTGTTTTCGAAATTTAACTGCGGGGGTGTCATTACAATAACTTAGGTTAAACATACAAGCCAACATTTCCTTCGTTTTTTCGAAGATTGCATGCTGTTTTCTAACATTTTACAGCCAGTTCATGTAAACATCTATATGGTGCTTTCAACCGGCTTTTATTAAATTTGTCGACTTTACCACTGCGCGTTTCTATATGTCAACAACTTAGGTCATACATACCAATACATCAACCAACTTTTTAATAACATTGCACAACTTTGCAATCACTTTGAACAACTTTGAGCTGTGTGTTAACAGCTTAAAACCCACTACGTGCCGACAGCATCTACAACTTGTTCTTGAAAATTAGAAGGAATGTGAAAACTTTTTTTCAATTAAAATAGTTACAAAAATTCCACGATTTTCCACTATAAATGATTGGCATCACAGAAAGGAAGAATGCAAGAACGTATCCTTATATTTTTACTATTTCTGTGATGAAACCAAAATCAACGACTCGTTTACTCAGGGAGTCTCCCATGCGAGTACTAACCATGCCCGATCCCGCTTTACTTTTAAACATGTGTCGGTCACCTAACCACACAGCTGCATTGCTTATTTGAAAGTAAGCTGAATTGGCGGGTATTTCATGTTTTTGAATGTTTAAAATCGTTATCGCTGGCACAAAGTACCTTCTATACTTGACCTATGACCTCTACATACTTGCAGTAACACGACGGTAATTAACAGCAATTCACGAAATATTCATTCACATTTTCGAACTTTTAACTATGGTACTTATTAATATGATATTTCAGGTAACAATCCCGATTGAAACAAGCAACTTTGCAATGGCTTTTCACAACTTTGTAAGCAGTTTGTTGTCGAATTTACGGTTGGCTGTTGCGTTAATCTACTTATGCATGAGACATTTTCGATACATTTACTTATTGTTTTCGAAATTTAACTGCGGGGGTGTCATTACAATGACTTAGGTTAAATATACAAGCAACTCCGCCAACATTTCCTTCGTTTTTTCGAACATTGCATGCTGTTTTCTAACATTTTACAGCCAGTTCATGTAAACATCTATATGGTGCTTTCAACCGGCTTTTGTTAAATTTGTCGACTTTATCACTGCGCGTTGCTATATGCCAACAACTTAGGTCATACATGCCAATACATCAACCAGCTTTGTAATAACATTGCACAACTTTGCAATCACTTTGAACAACTTTGAGCGCTGTGTCAACAGCTTAAAACCCACTACGTGCCGACATCATCTACAACTTATTCTTGAAAATTAGAAGGAATGTGAAAACTTTTTTTCAATTAAAATAGTTACAAAAATTCCACGATTTTCCACTATAAATGATTGGCATCACAGAAAGGAAGAATGCAGGAACGTATCCTTATATTTTTACTATTTCTGTGATGAAAAAAAAATCAACGACTCGTTTACTCAGGGAGTCTCCCATGCGAGTGCTAACCATGCTCGATCCCGCTTTACTTTAAACATGTGTCAGTCACCTAACCACACAGCTGCATTGTTTATTTGAAAGTAAGGTGAATTGGCGGGTATTTCATGTTTTTGAATGTTTAAAATCGTTATCGCTGGCACAAAGTACTTTCTATAATTGACCTATGACCTCTACATACTTGGAGTA
This sequence comes from Saccoglossus kowalevskii, assembly GCF_978046115.1. NCBI lineage: Eukaryota > Metazoa > Hemichordata > Enteropneusta > Harrimaniidae > Saccoglossus > Saccoglossus kowalevskii. The sequence goes on along the minus strand of NC_140661.1, from coordinate 9,721,638 downwards.
ACACGACGGTAATTAACAGCAATTCACGAAATATTCATTCACATTTTCGAACTTTTAACTATGGTACTTATTAATATGATATCTCAGGTAACAATCCCGATTGAAGCAAGCAACTTTGCAATGGCTTTTCACAACTTTGTAAGCGTTTGTTGTCGAATTTACGGTTGGCTGTTGCGTTAATCTACTTATGCATGAGACATTTTCGATACATTTACTTATTGTTTTCGAAATTTAACTGCGGGGGTGTCATTACAATGACTTAGGTTAAACATACAAGCCAACATTTCCTTCGTTTTTTCGAACATTGCATGCTGTTTTCTAACATTTTACAGCCAGTTCATGTAAACATCTATATGGTGCTTTCAACCGGCTTTTATTAAATTTGTCGACTGTACCACTGCGCGTTTCTATATGCCAACAACTTAGGTCATACATACCAATACATCAATCAACTTTGTAATAACTTTGCACAAATTTGCAATCACTTTGAACAACTTTGAGCGGTGTGTTAACAGCTTAAAACCCACTACGTGCCGCAGCATCTACAACTTGTTCTTGAAAATTAGAAGGAATGTGAAAACTTTTTTTCAATTAAAATCGTTACAAAAATTCCACGATTTTCCACTATAAATGATTGGTATCACAGAAAGGAAGAATGCAGGAACGTATCCTTATATTTTTACTATTTCTGTGATGAAAAAAAATCAACGACTCGTTTACTCAGGGAGTCTCCCTTGCGAGTATTAACCACGCCCGATCGCGCTTTACTTTAAACATGTGTCGGTCACCTAACCACACAGGTGCATTGTTTATTTGAAGGTAAGCTTAATTGGCGGGTATTTCATGTTTTTGAATGTTTAAAATCGTTATCGCTGGCACAAAGTACCTTCTATAATTGACCTATGACCTCTACACACTTGGAGTAACACGACGGTAATTAACAGCAATTCACGAATTATTCATTCACATTTTCGAAATTTTAACTCTGGTACTTATTAATATGATATTTCAGGTAACAATCCCGATTGCAACAAGCACTTTGCAATGGCTTTTCACAACTTTGTAAGCAGTTTGTTGTCGAATTTACGGTTGGCTGTTGTGTTAATCTACTTATGTATGAGACATTTTCGATACATTTACTTATTGTTTTTGAAATTTAACTGCGGGGGTGTCATTACAATGACTTGGGTTAAACATACAAGCCAACATTTCCTTCGTTTTTTCGAACATTGCATGCTGTTTTCTAACATTTTACAGCCAGTTCATGTAAACATCTATATGGTGCTTTCAACCGGCTTTTATTCAATTTGTCGACTTTACCATTGCGCGTTTCTATATGCCAACAACTTAGGTCATACATACCAATACATCAATCAACTTTGTAATAACTTTGCACAACTTTGCAATCACTTTGAACAACTTTGAGCGGTGTGTTAACAGCTTAAAACCCACTACGTGTCGACAGCATCTACAACTTGTTCTTGAAAATTAGAAGGAATGTGAAAACTTTTTTTCAATTAAAATAGTTACAAAAATTCCACGATTTTCCACAATAAATGATTGGTATCACAGAAAGGAAGAATGCAGGAACGTATCCTTATATTTTTACTATTTCTGTGATGAAAAAAAAAAATCAACGACTCGTTTACTCAGGGAGTCTCCCACGCGAGTACTAACCATGCCAGATCGCGCTTTACTTTAAACATGTGTCGGTTACCTAACCACACAGCTGCATGGATTATTTGAAATTAAGCTGAATTGGCGGTTATTTCATGTTTTTGAATGTTTAAAATCGTTATCGCTGGCACAACGTACCTTCTATAATTGACCTATGACCTCTACACACTTGGAGTAACTCGACGGTAATTAACAGCAATTCACGAACTATTCATTCACATTTTCGAACTTTTAACTATGGTACTTATTAATATGATATCTCAGGTAACAATCCCGATTGAAACAAGCAACTCTTCAATGGCTTTTCACAACTTTGTAAGCAGTTTGTTGTCGAATTTACGGTTGGCTGTTGCGTTAATCTACTTATGCATGATACATTTTCGATACATTTACTTATTGTTTTCGAAATTTAACTGCGGGGGTGTCATTACAATAACTTAGGTTAAACATACAAGCCAACATTTCCTTCGTTTTTCGAAGATTGCATGCTGTTTTCTAACATTTTACAGCCAGTTCATGTAAACATCTATATGGTGCTTTCAACCGGCTTTTATTAAATTTGTCGACTTTACCACTGCGCGTTTCTATATGTCAACAACTTAGGTCATACATACCAATACATCAACCAACTTTTTAATAACATTGCACAACTTTGCAATCACTTTGAACAACTTTGAGCTGTGTGTTAACAGCTTAAAACCCACTACGTGCCGACAGCATCTACAACTTGTTCTTGAAAATTAGAAGGAATGTGAAAACTTTTTTTCAATTAAAATAGTTACAAAAATTCCACGATTTTCCACTATAAATGATTGGCATCACAGAAAGGAAGAATGCAAGAACGTATCCTTATATTTTTACTATTTCTGTGATGAAACCAAAATCAACGACTCGTTTACTCAGGGAGTCTCCCATGCGAGTACTAACCATGCCCGATCCCGCTTTACTTTTAAACATGTGTCGGTCACCTAACCACACAGCTGCATTGCTTATTTGAAAGTAAGCTGAATTGGCGGGTATTTCATGTTTTTGAATGTTTAAAATCGTTATCGCTGGCACAAAGTACCTTCTATACTTGACCTATGACCTCTACATACTTGCAGTAACACGACGGTAATTAACAGCAATTCACGAAATATTCATTCACATTTTCGAACTTTTAACTATGGTACTTATTAATATGATATTTCAGGTAACAATCCCGATTGAAACAAGCAACTTTGCAATGGCTTTTCACAACTTTGTAAGCAGTTTGTTGTCGAATTTACGGTTGGCTGTTGCGTTAATCTACTTATGCATGAGACATTTTCGATACATTTACTTATTGTTTTCGAAATTTAACTGCGGGGGTGTCATTACAATGACTTAGGTTAAATATACAAGCAACTCCGCCAACATTTCCTTCGTTTTTTCGAACATTGCATGCTGTTTTCTAACATTTTACAGCCAGTTCATGTAAACATCTATATGGTGCTTTCAACCGGCTTTTGTTAAATTTGTCGACTTTATCACTGCGCGTTGCTATATGCCAACAACTTAGGTCATACATGCCAATACATCAACCAGCTTTGTAATAACATTGCACAACTTTGCAATCACTTTGAACAACTTTGAGCGCTGTGTCAACAGCTTAAAACCCACTACGTGCCGACATCATCTACAACTTATTCTTGAAAATTAGAAGGAATGTGAAAACTTTTTTTCAATTAAAATAGTTACAAAAATTCCACGATTTTCCACTATAAATGATTGGCATCACAGAAAGGAAGAATGCAGGAACGTATCCTTATATTTTTACTATTTCTGTGATGAAAAAAAAATCAACGACTCGTTTACTCAGGGAGTCTCCCATGCGAGTGCTAACCATGCTCGATCCCGCTTTACTTTAAACATGTGTCAGTCACCTAACCACACAGCTGCATTGTTTATTTGAAAGTAAGGTGAATTGGCGGGTATTTCATGTTTTTGAATGTTTAAAATCGTTATCGCTGGCACAAAGTACTTTCTATAATTGACCTATGACCTCTACATACTTGGAGTAACACGACGGTAATTAACAGCAATTCACGAAATATTCATTCACATTTTCGAACTTTTAACTATGGTACTTATTAATATGATATCTCAGGTAACAATCCCGATTGAAGCAAGCAACTTTGCAATGGCTTTTCACAACTTTGTAAGCGTTTGTTGTCGAATTTACGGTTGGCTGTTGCGTTAATCTACTTATGCATGAGACATTTTCGATACATTTACTTATTGTTTTCGAAATTTAACTGCGGGGGTGTCATTACAATGACTTAGGTTAAACATACAAGCCAACATTTCCTTCGTTTTTTCGAACATTGCATGCTGTTTTCTAACATTTTACAGCCAGTTCATGTAAACATCTATATGGTGCTTTCAACCGGCTTTTATTAAATTTGTCGACTGTACCACTGCGCGTTTCTATATGCCAACAACTTAGGTCATACATACCAATACATCAATCAACTTTGTAATAACTTTGCACAAATTTGCAATCACTTTGAACAACTTTGAGCGGTGTGTTAACAGCTTAAAACCCACTACGTGCCGCAGCATCTACAACTTGTTCTTGAAAATTAGAAGGAATGTGAAAACTTTTTTTCAATTAAAATAGTTACAAAAATTCCACGATTTTCCACTATAAATGATTGGTATCACAGAAAGGAAGAATGCAGGAACGTATCCTTATATTTTTACTATTTCTGTGATGAAAAAAATCAACGACTCGTTTACTCAGGGAGTCTCCCTTGCGAGTATTAACCACGCCCGATCGCGCTTTACTTTAAACATGTGTCGGTCACCTAACCACACAGGTGCATTGTTTATTTGAAGGTAAGCTTAATTGGCGGGTATTTCATGTTTTTGAATGTTTAAAATCGTTATCGCTGGCACAAAGTACCTTCTATAATTGACCTATGACCTCTACACACTTGGAGTAACACGACGGTAATTAACAGCAATTCACGAATTATTCATTCACATTTTCGAAATTTTAACTCTGGTACTTATTAATATGATATTTCAGGTAACAATCCCGATTGCAACAAGCACTTTGCAATGGCTTTTCACAACTTTGTAAGCAGTTTGTTGTCGAATTTACGGTTGGCTGTTGTGTTAATCTACTTATGTATGAGACATTTTCGATACATTTACTTATTGTTTTTGAAATTTAACTGCGGGGGTGTCATTACAATGACTTGGGTTAAACATACAAGCCAACATTTCCTTCGTTTTTTCGAACATTGCATGCTGTTTTCTAACATTTTACAGCCAGTTCATGTAAACATCTATATGGTGCTTTCAACCGGCTTTTATTCAATTTGTCGACTTTACCATTGCGCGTTTCTATATGCCAACAACTTAGGTCATACATACCAATACATCAATCAACTTTGTAATAACTTTGCACAACTTTGCAATCACTTTGAACAACTTTGAGCGGTGTGTTAACAGCTTAAAACCCACTACGTGTCGACAGCATCTACAACTTGTTCTTGAAAATTAGAAGGAATGTGAAAACTTTTTTTCAATTAAAATAGTTACAAAAATTCCACGATTTTCCACAATAAATGATTGGTATCACAGAAAGGAAGAATGCAGGAACGTATCCTTATATTTTTACTATTTCTGTGATGAAAAAAAAAATCAACGACTCGTTTACTCAGGGAGTCTCCCACGCGAGTACTAACCATGCCAGATCGCGCTTTACTTTAAACATGTGTCGGTTACCTAACCACACAGCTGCATGGATTATTTGAAATTAAGCTGAATTGGCGGTTATTTCATGTTTTTGAATGTTTAAAATCGTTATCGCTGGCACAACGTACCTTCTATAATTGACCTATGACCTCTACACACTTGGAGTAACTCGACGGTAATTAACAGCAATTCACGAACTATTCATTCACATTTTCGAACTTTTAACTATGGTACTTATTAATATGATATCTCAGGTAACAATCCCGATTGAAACAAGCAACTCTTCAATGGCTTTTCACAACTTTGTAAGCAGTTTGTTGTCGAATTTACGGTTGGCTGATGCGTTAATCTACTTATGCATGATACATTTTCGATACATTTACTTATTGTTTTCGAAATTTAACTGCGGGGGTGTCATTACAATAACTTAGGTTAAACATACAAGCCAACATTTCCTTCGTTTTTTCGAAGATTGCATGCTGTTTTCTAACATTTTACAGCCAGTTCATGTAAACATCTATATGGTGCTTTCAACCGGCTTTTATTAAATTTGTCGACTTTACCACTGCGCGTTTCTATATGTCAACAACTTAGGTCATACATACCAATACATCAACCAACTTTTTAATAACATTGCACAACTTTGCAATCACTTTGAACAACTTTGAGCTGTGTGTTAACAGCTTAAAACCCACTACGTGCCGACAGCATCTACAACTTGTTCTTGAAAATTAGAAGGAATGTGAAAACTTTTTTTCAATTAAAATAGTTACAAAAATTCCACGATTTTCCACTATAAATGATTGGCATCACAGAAAGGAAGAATGCAAGAACGTATCCTTATATTTTTACTATTTCTGTGATGAAACCAAAATCAACGACTCGTTTACTCAGGGAGTCTCCCATGCGAGTACTAACCATGCCCGATCCCGCTTTACTTTTAAACATGTGTCGGTCACCTAACCACACAGCTGCATTGCTTATTTGAAAGTAAGCTGAATTGGCGGGTATTTCATGTTTTTGAATGTTTAAAATCGTTATCGCTGGCACAAAGTACCTTCTATACTTGACCTATGACCTCTACATACTTGCAGTAACACGACGGTAATTAACAGCAATTCACGAAATATTCATTCACATTTTCGAACTTTTAACTATGGTACTTATTAATATGATATTTCAGGTAACAATCCCGATTGAAACAAGCAACTTTGCAATGGCTTTTCACAACTTTGTAAGCAGTTTGTTGTCGAATTTACGGTTGGCTGTTGCGTTAATCTACTTATGCATGAGACATTTTCGATACATTTACTTATTGTTTTCGAAATTTAACTGCGGGGGTGTCATTACAATGACTTAGGTTAAATATACAAGCAACTCCGCCAACATTTCCTTCGTTTTTTCGAACATTGCATGCTGTTTTCTAACATTTTACAGCCAGTTCATGTAAACATCTATATGGTGCTTTCAACCGGCTTTTGTTAAATTTGTCGACTTTATCACTGCGCGTTGCTATATGCCAACAACTTAGGTCATACATGCCAATACATCAACCAGCTTTGTAATAACATTGCACAACTTTGCAATCACTTTGAACAACTTTGAGCGCTGTGTCAACAGCTTAAAACCCACTACGTGCCGACATCATCTACAACTTATTCTTGAAAATTAGAAGGAATGTGAAAACTTTTTTTCAATTAAAATAGTTACAAAAATTCCACGATTTTCCACTATAAATGATTGGCATCACAGAAAGGAAGAATGCAGGAACGTATCCTTATATTTTTACTATTTCTGTGATGAAAAAAAAATCAACGACTCGTTTACTCAGGGAGTCTCCCATGCGAGTGCTAACCATGCTCGATCCCGCTTTACTTTAAACATGTGTCAGTCACCTAACCACACAGCTGCATTGTTTATTTGAAAGTAAGGTGAATTGGCGGGTATTTCATGTTTTTGAATGTTTAAAATCGTTATCGCTGGCACAAAGTACTTTCTATAATTGACCTATGACCTCTACATACTTGGAGTAACACGACGGTAATTAACAGCAATTCACGAAATATTCATTCACATTTTCGAACTTTTAACTATGGTACTTATTAATATGATATCTCAGGTAACAATCCCGATTGAAGCAAGCAACTTTGCAATGGCTTTTCACAACTTTGTAAGCGTTTGTTGTCGAATTTACGGTTGGCTGTTGCGTTAATCTACTTATGCATGAGACATTTTCGATACATTTACTTATTGTTTTCGAAATTTAACTGCGGGGGTGTCATTACAATGACTTAGGTTAAACATACAAGCCAACATTTCCTTCGTTTTTTCGAACATTGCATGCTGTTTTCTAACATTTTACAGCCAGTTCATGTAAACATCTATATGGTGCTTTCAACCGGCTTTTATTAAATTTGTCGACTGTACCACTGCGCGTTTCTATATGCCAACAACTTAGGTCATACATACCAATACATCAATCAACTTTGTAATAACTTTGCACAAATTTGCAATCACTTTGAACAACTTTGAGCGGTGTGTTAACAGCTTAAAACCCACTACGTGCCGCAGCATCTACAACTTGTTCTTGAAAATTAGAAGGAATGTGAAAACTTTTTTTCAATTAAAATAGTTACAAAAATTCCACGATTTTCCACTATAAATGATTGGTATCACAGAAAGGAAGAATGCAGGAACGTATCCTTATATTTTTACTATTTCTGTGATGAAAAAAAATCAACGACTCGTTTACTCAGGGAGTCTCCCTTGCGAGTATTAACCACGCCCGATCGCGCTTTACTTTAAACATGTGTCGGTCACCTAACCACACAGGTGCATTGTTTATTTGAAGGTAAGCTTAATTGGCGGGTATTTCATGTTTTTGAATGTTTAAAATCGTTATCGCTGGCACAAAGTACCTTCTATAATTGACCTATGACCTCTACACACTTGGAGTAACACGACGGTAATTAACAGCAATTCACGAATTATTCATTCACATTTTCGAAATTTTAACTCTGGTACTTATTAATATGATATTTCAGGTAACAATCCCGATTGCAACAAGCACTTTGCAATGGCTTTTCACAACTTTGTAAGCAGTTTGTTGTCGAATTTACGGTTGGCTGTTGTGTTAATCTACTTATGTATGAGACATTTTCGATACATTTACTTATTGTTTTTGAAATTTAACTGCGGGGGTGTCATTACAATGACTTGGGTTAAACATACAAGCCAACATTTCCTTCGTTTTTTCGAACATTGCATGCTGTTTTCTAACATTTTACAGCCAGTTCATGTAAACATCTATATGGTGCTTTCAACCGGCTTTTATTCAATTTGTCGACTTTACCATTGCGCGTTTCTATATGCCAACAACTTAGGTCATACATACCAATACATCAATCAACTTTGTAATAACTTTGCACAACTTTGCAATCACTTTGAACAACTTTGAGCGGTGTGTTAACAGCTTAAAACCCACTACGTGTCGACAGCATCTACAACTTGTTCTTGAAAATTAGAAGGAATGTGAAAACTTTTTTTCAATTAAAATAGTTACAAAAATTCCACGATTTTCCACAATAAATGATTGGTATCACAGAAAGGAAGAATGCAGGAACGTATCCTTATATTTTTACTATTTCTGTGATGAAAAAAAAAAATCAACGACTCGTTTACTCAGGGAGTCTCCCACGCGAGTACTAACCATGCCAGATCGCGCTTTACTTTAAACATGTGTCGGTTACCTAACCACACAGCTGCATGGATTATTTGAAATTAAGCTGAATTGGCGGTTATTTCATGTTTTTGAATGTTTAAAATCGTTATCGCTGGCACAACGTACCTTCTATAATTGACCTATGACCTCTACACACTTGGAGTAACTCGACGGTAATTAACAGCAATTCACGAACTATTCATTCACATTTTCGAACTTTTAACTATGGTACTTATTAATATGATATCTCAGGTAACAATCCCGATTGAAACAAGCAACTCTTCAATGGCTTTTCACAACTTTGTAAGCAGTTTGTTGTCGAATTTACGGTTGGCTGTTGCGTTAATCTACTTATGCATGATACATTTTCGATACATTTACTTATTGTTTTCGAAATTTAACTGCGGGGGTGTCATTACAATAACTTAGGTTAAACATACAAGCCAACATTTCCTTCGTTTTTTCGAAGATTGCATGCTGTTTTCTAACATTTTACAGCCAGTTCATGTAAACATCTATATGGTGCTTTGAACCGGCTTTTGTAAAATTTGTCGACTTTATCACTGCGCGTTGCTATATGCCAACAACTTAGGTCATACATGCCAATACATCAACCACCTTTGTAATAACATTGCACAACTTTGCAATCACTTTGAACAACTTTGAGCGCTGTGTCAACAGCTTAAAACCCACTACGTGCCGACATCATCTACAACTTATTCTTGAAAATTAGAAGGAATGTGAAAACTTTTTTTCAATTAAAATAGTTACAAAAATTCCACGATTTTCCACTATAAATGATTGGCATCACAGAAAGGAAGAATGCAGGAACGTATCCTTATATTTTTACTATTTCTGTGATGAAAAAAAAATCAACGACTCGTTTACTCAGGGAGTCTCCCATGCGAGTGCTAACCATGCTCGATCCCGCTTTACTTTAAACATGTGTCAGTCACCTAACCACACAGCTGCATTGTTTATTTGAAAGTAAGGTGAATTGGCGGGTATTTCATGTTTTTGAATGTTTAAAATCGTTATCGCTGGCACAAAGTACTTTCTATAATTGACCTATGACCTCTACATACTTGGAGTAACACGACGGTAATTAACAGCAATTCACGAAATATTCATTCACATTTTCGAACTTTTAACTATGGTACTTATTAATATAATATCTCAGGTAACAATCCCGATTGAAACAAGCAACTTTGCAATGGCTTTTCACAACTTTGTAAGCAGTTTGTTGTGGAAATTACGGTTGTCTGTTGCGTTAATGTACTTATGCATGAGACATTTTCGATACATTTACTTATTGTTTTCGAAATTTAACTGCGGGGGTGTCATTACAATGACTTAGGTTGAACATACAAGCCAACATTTCCTTCGTTTATTCGAACATTGCATGCTGTTTTCTAACATTTTACAGCCAGTTCATGTAAACATCTATATGGTGCTTTCAACCGGCTTTTATTAAATTTGTCGACTTTACCACTGCGCGTTTCTATATGCCAACAACATAGATCATACATATCAATACATCAACCAACTTTGTAATAACTTTGCACAACTTTGCAATCACTTTGAACAACTTTGAGCGGTGTGTTAACAGCTTAAAACCCACTGCGTGCCGACAGCATCTACAACTTGTTCTTGAAAATTAGAAGGAATGTGAAAACTTTTTTTCAATTAAAATAGTTACAAAAATTCCACGATTTTCCACTATAAATGATTGGCATCACAGAAAGGAAGAATGCAGGAACGTATCCTTATATTTTTCCTATTTCTGTGATGAAAAAAAATCAACGATTAGTTTACTCAGGGAGTCTCCCATGCGAGTACTAACCATGCCCGATCGCGCTTTACTTTAAACATGTGTCGGTCACCTAACCACACAGCTGCATTGTTTATTTGAAAGTAAGCTGAATTGGCGGGTATTTCATGTTTTTGAATGTTTAAAATCGTTATCGCTGGCACAAAGTACCTTCTATAATTGACCTATGACCTCTACATACTTGGAGTAACACGACGGTAATTAACAGCAATTCACGAAATATTCGTTCACATTTTCGAACTTTTAACTATGGTACTTATTAATATGATATCTCAGGTAACAATCCCGATTGAAACAAGCAACTTTGCAATGGCTTTTCACAACTTTGTAAGCAGTTTGTTGTCGAATCTACGGATGGCTGTTGCGTTAATCTACTTATGCATGAGACATTTTCGATACATTTACTTATTGTTTTCGAAATTTAACTGCGGGGGTGTCATTACAATGACTTAGGTTAAATATACAAGCAACTCCGCCAAAATTTCTTTCGTTTTTCGAACTTTGCATGCTGTTTTCTAACATTTTACAGCCAGTTCATGTAAACATCTATATGGTGCTTTCAACCGGCTTTTATTAAATTTGTCGACTTTACCACTGCGCGTTTCTATATGTCAACAACTTAGGTCATACATACCAATACATCAACGAACATTGTAATAACTTTGCACAACTTTGCAATCACTTTGAACAACTTTGAGCGGTGTGTTAACAGCTTAAAACCCACTACGTGACGACAGCATCTACAACTTGTTCTTGAAAATTAGAAGGAATGTGAAAACTTTTTTTCAATTAAAATAGTTACAAAAATTCCACAATTTTCCCCTATAAATGATTGGCATCACAGAAAGGAAGAATGCAGGAACGTATCCTTATATTTTTTCTATTTCTGTGATGAAAAAAAAAATCAACGATTAGTTTACTCAGGGAGTTTCCCATGCGAGTACTAACCACGACCAATCGCTCTTTACTTTAAACATGTGTCGGTCACCTAACCACACAGCTGCATTGTTTATTTGAAAGTAAGCTGAATTGGCGGGTATTTCATGTTTTTGAATGTTTAAAATCGTTATCGCTGGCACAAAGTACCTTCTATAATTGACCTATGACCTCTACATACTTGGAGTAACACGACGGTAATTAACAGCAATTCACGAAATATTCATTCACATTTTCGAACTTTTAACTATGGTACTTATTAATATAATATCTCAGGTAACAATCCCGATTGAAACAAGCAACTTTGCAATGGCTTTTCACAACTTTGTAAGCAGTGTGTTGTGGAATTTACGGTTGTCTGTTGCGTTAATGTACTTATGCATGAGACATTTTCGATACATTTACTTATTGTTTTCGAAATTTAACTGCGGGGGTGTCATTACAATGACTTAGGTTGAACATACAAGCCAACATTTCCTTCGTTTATTCGAACATTGTATGCTGTTTTCTAACATTTTACAGCCAGTTCATGTAAACATCTATATGGTGCTTTCAACCGGCTTTTATTAAATTTGTCGACTTTACCACTGCGCGTTTCTATATGCCAACAACATAGATCATACATATCAATACATCAACCAACTTTGTAATAACTTTGCACAACTTTGCAATCACTTTGAACAACTTTGAGCGGTGTGTTAACAGCTTAAAACCCACTACGTGCCGACAGCATATACAACTTGTTCTTGAAAATTAGAAGGAATGTGAAAACTTTTTTTCAATTAAAATAGTTACAAAAATTCCACAATTTTCCACTATAAATGATTGGCATCACAGAAAGAAAGAATGGAGGAACGTATCCTTATATTTTTACTATTTATGTGATGAAGAAAAAATCAACGAGTCGTTTACTCAGGGAGTCTCCCATGTGAGTACTAACCATGCCCGATCACGCTTTACTTTAAACATGTGTCGGTCACCTAACCACACAGCTGCAATGTTTATTTGAAAGTAAGCAGAATTGGCGGGTATTTCATGTTTCTGAATGTTTAAAATCGTTATCGCTGGCACAAAGTACCTTCTATAATTGACCTATGACCTCTACATACTTGGAGTAACACGACGGTAATTAACAGCAATTCACGAAATATTCATTCACATTTTCGAACTTTTAACTATGGTACTTATTAATATGATATCTCAGGTAACAATCCCGATTAAAACAAGCAACTTTGCAATGGCTTTTCATAACTTTGTAAGCAGTTTGTTGTCGAATTTACGGTTGGCTGTTGCGTTAATGTACTTATGCATGAGATATTTTCGATACATTTACTTATTGTTTTCGAAGTTTAACTGCGGGGGTGTCATTACAATGACTTAGGATAAATATACAAGCAACTCCGCTAACATTTCCTTCGTTTTTTCGAACATTGCATGCTGTTTTCTAACATTTTACAGCCAGTTCATGTAAACATCTATATGGTGCTTTCAACCGGCTTTTATTAAATTTGTCGACTTTACCACTGCGCGTTTCTATATGCCAACAACTTAGGTCATACATACCAATACATCAACCAACTTTGTAATAACTTTGCACAACTTTACAATCACTTTGAACAACTTTGAGCGGTGTGTTAACAGCTTAAAACCCACTACGTGCCGACAGCATCTACAACTTGTTCTTGAAAATTAGAAGGAATGTGAAAACATTTTTTCAATTAAAATTGTTACAAAAATTCCACGATTTTCCACAATAAATGATTGGCATCACAGAAAGGAAGAATGCAGGAACGTATCCTTATATTTTTACTATTTCTGTGATCAAAAAAAAAAAATCAACAACTCATTTACTCAGGGAGTTTCCCATGCGAGTACTAACCACGCCCGATCGCGCTTTACTTTAAACATGTGTCGGTCACCTAACCACACAGCTGCATTGTTTATTTGTAAGTAACCTGAATTGGCGGGTATTTCATGTTTTTGAATGTTTAAAATCGTTATCGCTGGCACAAAGTACCTTCTATAATTGACCTATGATCTCTACATACTTGGAGTAACACGACGGTAATTAACAGCAATTCACGAAATATTCATTCACATTTTCGAACTTTTAACTATGGTACTTATTAATATGATATCTCAGGTAACAATCCCGATTGAAACAAGCAACTTTGCAATGGCTTTTCACAACTTTGTAAGCAGTTTGTTGTCGAATTTACGGTTGACTGTTGCGTTCATCTACTTATGCATGATACATTTCCGATACATTTACTTATTGTTTTCGAAATTTAACTGCGGGGGTGTCATTACAATAACTTAGGTTAAACATACAAGCCAACATTTTCTTCGTTTTTTCGAACATTGCATGCTGTTTTCTAACATTTTACATACCAACATACCAACATACATAACATACCAATACATCAACCACATTTGTAATAACATTGCACAACTTTGCAATCACTTTGAACAACTTTGAGTGCTGTGTTAACAGCTTAAAACCCACTACGTGCCGACATCATCTACAACTTATTCTTGAAAATTAGAAGGAATGTGAAAACTTTTTTTCAATTGAAATAGTTACAAAAATTCCACGATTTTCCACTATAAATGATTGGCATCACAGAAAGGAAGAATGCAGGAACGTATCCTTATATTTTTACTATTTCTGTGATGAAAAAAAAATCAACGACTCGTTTACTCAGGGAGTCTCCCATGCGAGTGCTAACCATGCCCGATCCCGCTTTACTTTAAACATGTGTCGGTCACCTAACCACACAGCTGCATTGTTAATTTGAAGGTAAGCTGAATTGGCGGGTATTTCATGTTTTTGAATGTTTAAAATCGTTATCGCTGACACAAAGTACCTTCTATAATTGACCTATGACCTCTACATACTTGGAGTAACACGACGGTAATTAACAGCAATTCACGAAATATTCATTCACATTTTCGAACTTTTAACTATGGTACTTATTAATATGATATCTCAGGTAACAATCCCGATTAAAATAAGCAACTTTGCAATGGCTTTTCATAACTTTGTAAGCAGTTTGTTGTCGAATTTACGGTTGGCTGTTGCGTTAATGTACTTATGCATGAGACATTTTCGATACACTTACTTATTGTTTTCGAAGTTTAACTGCGGGGGTGTCATTACAATGACTTAGGATAAATATACAAGCAACTCCGCTAACATTTCCTTCGTTTTTTCGAACATTGCATGCTGTTTTCTAACATTTTACAGCCAGTTCATGTAAACATCTATATGGTGCTTTCAACCGGCTTTTATTAAATTTGTCGACTTTACCACTGCGCGTTTCTATATGCCAACAACTTAGGTCATACATACCAATACATCAACCAACTTTGTAATAACTTTGCACAACTTTACAATCACTTTGAACAACTTTGAGCGGTGTGTTAACAGCTTAAAACCCACTACGTGCCGACAGCATCTACAACTTGTTCTTGAAAATTAGAAGGAATGTGAAAACATTTTTTCAATTAAAATTGTTACAAAAATTCCACGATTTTCCACAATAAATGATTGGCATCACAGAAAGGAAGAATGCAGGAACGTATCCTTATATTTTTACTATTTCTGTGATCAAAAAAAAAAAATCAACAACTCATTTACTCAGGGAGTTTCCCATGCGAGTACTAACCACGCCCGATCGCGCTTTACTTTAAACATGTGTCGGTCACCTAACCACACAGCTGCATTGTTTATTTGTAAGTAACCTGAATTGGCGGGTATTTCATGTTTTTGAATGTTTAAAATCGTTATCGCTGGCACAAAGTACCTTCTATAATTGACCTATGATCTCTACATACTTGGAGTAACACGACGGTAATTAACAGCAATTCACGAAATATTCATTCACATTTTCGAACTTTTAACTATGGTACTTATTAATATGATATCTCAGGTAACAATCCCGATTGAAACAAGCAACTTTGCAATGGCTTTTCACAACTTTGTAAGCAGTTTGTTGTCGAATTTACGGTTGACTGTTGCGTTCATCTACTTATGCATGATACATTTCCGATACATTTACTTATTGTTTTCGAAATTTAACTGCGGGGGTGTCATTACAATAACTTAGGTTAAACATACAAGCCAACATTTTCTTCGTTTTTTCGAACATTGCATGCTGTTTTCTAACATTTTACATACCAACATACCAACATACATAACATACCAATACATCAACCACATTTGTAATAACATTGCACAACTTTGCAATCACTTTGAACAACTTTGAGTGCTGTGTTAACAGCTTAAAACCCACTACGTGCCGACATCATCTACAACTTATTCTTGAAAATTAGAAGGAATGTGAAAACTTTTTTTCAATTGAAATAGTTACAAAAATTCCACGATTTTCCACTATAAATGATTGGCATCACAGAAAGGAAGAATGCAGGAACGTATCCTTATATTTTTACTATTTCTGTGATGAAAAAAAAATCAACGACTCGTTTACTCAGGGAGTCTCCCATGCGAGTGCTAACCATGCCCGATCCCGCTTTACTTTAAACATGTGTCGGTCACCTAACCACACAGCTGCATTGTTAATTTGAAGGTAAGCTGAATTGGCGGGTATTTCATGTTTTTGAATGTTTAAAATCGTTATCGCTGACACAAAGTACCTTCTATAATTGATCTATGACCTCTACATACTTGGAGTAACACGACGGTAATTAACAGCAATTCACGAAATATTCATTCACATTTTCGAACTTTTAACTATGGTACTTATTAATATGATATCTCAGGTAACAATCCCGATTAAAATAAGCAACTTTGCAATGGCTTTTCATAACTTTGTAAGCAGTTTGTTGTCGAATTTACGGTTGGCTGTTGCGTTAATGTACTTATGCATGAGACATTTTCGATACACTTACTTATTGTTTTCGAAGTTTAACTGCGGGGGTGTCATTACAATGACTTAGGATAAATATACAAGCAACTCCGCTAACATTTCCTTCGTTTTTTCGAACATTGCATGCTGTTTTCTAACATTTTACAGCCAGTTCATGTAAACATCTATATGGTGCTTTCAACCGGCTTTTATTAAATTTGTCGACTTTACCACTGCGCGTTTCTATATGCCAACAACTTAGGTCATACATACCAATACATCAACCAACTTTGTAATAACTTTGCACAACTTTACAATCACTTTGAACAACTTTGAGCGGTGTGTTAACAGCTTAAAACCCACTACGTGCCGACAGCATCTACAACTTGTTCTTGAAAATTAGAAGGAATGTGAAAACATTTTTTCAATTAAAATTGTTACAAAAATTCCACGATTTTCCACAATAAATGATTGGCATCACAGAAAGGAAGAATGCAGGAACGTATCCTTATATTTTTACTATTTCTGTGATCAAAAAAAAAAAATCAACAACTCATTTACTCAGGGAGTTTCCCATGCGAGTACTAACCACGCCCGATCGCGCTTTACTTTAAACATGTGTCGGTCACCTAACCACACAGCTGCATTGTTTATTTGTAAGTAAGCTGAATTGGCGGGTATTTCATGTTTTTGAATGTTTAAAATCGTTATCGCTGGCACAAAGTACCTTCTATAATTGACCTATGATCTCTACATACTTGGAGTAACACGACGGTAATTAACAGCAATTCACGAAATATTCATTCACATTTTCGAACTTTTAACTATGGTACTTATTAATATGATATCTCAGGTAACAATCCCGATTGAAACAAGCAACTTTGCAATGGCTTTTCACAACTTTGTAAGCAGTTTGTTGTCGAATTTACGGTTGGCTGTTGCGTTCATCTACTTATGCATGATACATTTCCGATACATTTACTTATTGTTTTCGAAATTTAACTGCGGGGGTGTCATTACAATAACTTAGGTTAAACATACAAGCCAACATTTCCTTCGTTTTTTCGAACATTGCATGCTGTTTTCTAACATTTTACATACCAACATACCAACATACATAACATCCCAATACATCAACCACCTTTGTAATAACATTGCACAACTTTGCAATCACTTTGAACAACTTTGAGTGCTGTGTTAACAGCTTAAAACCCACTACGTGCCGACATCATCTACAACTTATTCTTGAAAATTAGAAGGAATGTGAAAACTTTTTTTCAATTGAAATAGTTACAAAAATTCCACGATTTTCCACTATAAATGATTGGCATCACAGAAAGGAAGAATGCAGGAACGTATCCTTATATTTTTACTATTTCTGTGATGAAAAAAAAATCAACGACTCGTTTACTCAGGGAGTCTCCCATGCGAGTGCTAACCATGCCCGATCCCACTTTACTTTAAACATGTGTCGGTCACCTAACCACACAGCTGCATTGTTAATTTGAAGGTAAGCTGAATTGGCGGGTATTTCATGTTTTTGAATGTTTAAAATCGTTATCGCTGACACAAAGTACCTTCTATAATTGACCTATGACCTCTACATACTTGGAGTAACACGACGGTAATTAACAGCAATTCACGAAATATTCATTCACATTTTCGAACTTTTAACTATGGTACTTATTAATATGATATCTCAGGTAACAATCCCGATTCAATCAAGCAACTTTGCAATGGCTTTTCACAACTTTGTAAGCAGTTTGTTGTCGAATTTACGGTTGGCTGTTGTGTTAATATACTTATGTATGAGACATTTTCGATACATTTACTTATTGTTTTCGAAGTTTAACTGCGGGGGTGTCATTACAATGACTTAGGTTAAATATACAAGCAACTCCGCTAACATTTCCTTCGTTTTTTCGAACATTGCATGCTGTTTTCTAACATTTTACAGCCAGTTCATGTAAACATCTATATGGTGCTTTCAACCGGCTTTTGTTAAATTTGTCGACTTTATCACTGCGCGTTGCTATATGCCAACAACTTAGGTCATACATACCAATACATCAACCACCTTTGTAATAACATTGCACAACTTTGCAATCACTTTGAACAACTTTGAGCGCTGTGTTAACAGCTTAAAACCCACTACGTGCCGACATCATCTACAACTTGTTCTTGAAAATTAGAAGGAATATGAAAACTTTTTTTCAATTAAAATAGTTACAAAAATTCCACGATTTTCCACTATAAATGATTGGCATCACAGAAAGGAAGAATGCAGGAACGTATCCTTATATTTTTGCTATTTCCGTGATGAAAAAAAAATCAACAACTCGTTTACTCAGGGAGTCTCCCATGCGAGTACTAACCATGCCCGATCGCGCTTTACTTTAAACATGTGTCGGTCACCTAACCACACAGCTGCATTGTTTATTTGAAAGTAAGCTGAATTGGCGGGTATTTCATGTTTTTGAATGTTTAAAATCGTTATCGCTGGCACAAAGTACCTTCTATAATTGACCTATGACCTCTACATACTTGGAGTAACACGACGGTAATTAACAGCAATTCACGAAATATTCATTCACATTTTCGAACTTTTAACTATGGTACTTATTAATATGATATCTCACGTAACAAACCCGATTGAAACAAGCAACTTTGCAATGGCTTTTCACAACTTTGTAAGCAGTTTGTTGTCGAATTTACGGTTGGCTGTTGCGTTAATCTACTTATGCATGATACATTTTCGATACATTTACTTATTGTTTTCGAAATTTAACTGCGGGGGTGTCATTACAATGACTTAGGGTAATATATACAAGCAACTCCGCCAAAATTTCTTTCGTTTTTCGAACTTTGCATGCTGTTTTCTAACATTTTACAGCCAGTTCATGTAAACATCTATATGGTGCTTTCAACTGGCTTTTATTAAATTTGTCGACTTTACCACTGCGCGTTTCTATATGTCAACAACTTAGGTCATACATACTAATACATCAACCAACTTTGTAATAACTTTGCACAACTTTGCAATCACTTTGAACAACTTTGAGCGGTGTGTTAACAGCTTAAAACCCACTACGTGCCGACAGCATCTACAACTTGTTCTTGAAAATTAGAAGGAATGTGAAAACTTTTTTTCAATTAAAATAGTTACAAAAATTCCACAATTTTCCACTATAAATGATTGGCATCACAGAAAGGAAGAATGCAGGAACGTATCCTTATATTTTTACTATTTCTGTGGTGAAAAAAAATCAACGACTCGTTTACTCAGGGAGTCTCCCATGTGAGTACTAACCATGCCCGATCTCGCTTTACTTTAAACATGTGTTGATCACCTAACCACACAGCTGCAATGTTTATTTGAAAGTAAGCTGAATTGGCGGGTATTTCATGTTTTTGAATGTTTAAAATCGTTATCGCTGGCACAAAGTACCTTCTATAATTGACCTATGACCTCTACATACTTGGAGTAACACGACGGTAATTAACAGCAATTCACGAAATATTCATTCACATTTTCGAACTTTTAACTATTGTACTTATTAATATGATATCTCAGGTAACAATCCCGATTAAAATAAGCAACTTTGCAATGGCTTTTCATAACTTGTAAGCAGTTTGTTGTCGAATTTACGGTTGGCTGTTGCGTTAATGTACTTATGCATGAGACATTTTCGATTCATTTACTTATTGTTTTCGAAATTTAACTGCGGGGGTGTCATTACAATGACTTAGGTTGAACATACAAGCCAACATTTCCTTCGTTTTTTCGAACATTGCATGCTGTTTTCTAACATTTTACAGCCAGTTCATGTAAACATCTATATGGTGCTTTCAACCGGCTTTTATTAAATTTGTCGACTTTACCACTGCGCGTTTCTATATGCCAACAACTTAGGTCATACATTCCAATAAATCAACCAACTTTGTAATAACATTGCACAACTTTGCAATCACTTTGAACAACTTTGAGCGGTGTGTTAACAGCTTAAAACCCACTACGTGCCGACAGCATCTACAACTTGTTCTTGAAAATTAGAAGGAATGTGAAAACTTTTTTTCAATTAAAATAGTTACAAAAATTCCATAATTTTCCACTATAAATGATTGGCATCACAGAAAGGAAGAATGGAGGAACGTATCCTTATATTTTTACTATTTCTGTGATGAAAAAAAAATCAACGACTCGTTTACTCAGGGAGTCTCCCATGTGAGTACTAACCATGCCCGATCGCGCTTTACTTTAAACATGTGTCGGTCACCTAACCACACAGCTGCAATGTTTATTTGAAAGTAAGCAGAATTGGCGGGTATTTCATGTTTTTGAATGTTTAAAATCGTTATCGCTGGCACAAAGTACCTTCTATAATTGACCTATGACCTCTACATACTTGGAGTAACACGACGGTAATTAACATCAATTCACGAAATATTCATTCACATTTTCGAACTTTTAACTATGGTACTTATTAATATGATATCTCACGTAACAAACCCGATTGAAACAAGCAACTTTGCAATGGCTTTTCACAACTTTGTAAGCAGTTTTTTGTCGAATTTACGGTTGGCTGTTGCGTTAATCTACTTATGCATGATACATTTTCGATACATTTACTTATTGTTTTCGAAATTTAACTGCGGGGGTGTCATTACAATGACTTAGGTTAAATATACAAGCAACTCCGCCAAATATAACTTTGCACAAATAACAACTTTGCACAAATAATAACTTTGCACAACTTTGCAATCAATTTGAACAACTTTGAGCGGTGTGTTAACAGCTTTAAACCCACTACGTGCCGACAGCATCTACAACTTGTTCTTGAAAATTAGAAGGAATGTGAAAAAAATTTTTCAATTAAAATAGTTACAAAAATTCCACAATTTTCCACTATAAATGATTGGCATCGTTTTTCGAACTTTGCATGCTGTTTTCTAACATCTTACAGCCAGTTCATGTAAACATCTATATGGTGCTTTCAACTGGCTTTTATTAAATTTGTCGACTTTACCACTGCGCGTTTCTATATGTCAACAATTTAGGTCATACATACCAATACATCAACCAACTTTGTAATAACTTTGCACAACTTTGCAATCACTTTGAACAACTTTGAGCGGTGTGTTAACAGCTTAAAACCCACTACGTGCCGACAGCATCTACAACTTGTTCTTGAAAATTAGAAGGAATGTGAAAACTTTTTTTCAATTAAAATAGTTACAAAAATTCCACAATTTTCCACTATAAATGATTGGCATCACATAAAGGAAGAATGCAGGAGCGTATCCTTATATTTTTACTATTTCTGTGGTGAAAAAAAATCAACGACTCGTTTACTCAGGGAGTCTCCCATGTGAGTACTAACCATGCCCGATCTCGCTTTACTTTAAACATGTGTCGATCACCTAACCACACAGCTGCAATGTTTATTTGAAAGTAAGCTGAATTGGCGGGTATTTCATGTTTTTGAATGTTTAAAATCGTTATCGCTGGCACAAAGTACCTTCTATAATTGACCTATGACTTCTACATACTTGGAGTAACACGACGGTAATTAACAGCAATTCACGAAATATTCATTCACATTTTCGAACTTTTAACTATGGTACTTATTAATATGATATCTCACGTAACAATTCCGATTGAAACAAGCAACTTTGCAATGGCTTTTCACAACTTTGTAAGCAGTATGTTGTCGAATTTACGGTTGGCTGTTGCGTTAATCTACTTATGCATGATACATTTTCGATACATTTACTTATTGTTTTCGAAATTTAACTACGGGAGTGTCATTACAATGACTTAGGTTAAATATACAAGCAACTCCGCCAAAATTTCCTTCGTTTTTCGAACTTTGCATGCTGTTTTCTAACATTTTACAGCCAGTTCATGTAAACATCTATATGGTGCTTTCAACTGGCTTTTATTAAATTTGTCGACTTTACCACTGCGCGTCTCTATATGTCAACAACTTAGGTCATACATACCAATACATCAACCAACTTTGTAATAACTTTGCACAACTTTGCAATCATTTTGAACAACTTTGAGCGGTGTGTTAACAGCTTAAAACCCACTACGTGCCGACAGCATCTACAACTTGTTCTTGAAAATTAGAAGGAATGTGAAAACTTTTTTTTCAATTAAAATAGTTACAAAAATTCCACAATTTTCCACTATAAATGATTGGCATCACAGAAAGGAAGAATGCAGGAACGTATCCTTATATTTTTACTATTTCTGTGGTGAAAAAAAATCAACGACTCGTTTACTCAGGGAGTCTCCCATGTGAGTACTAACCATGCCCGATCTCGCTTTACTTTAAACATGTGTTGATCACCTAACCACACAGCTGCAATGTTTATTTGAAAGTAAGCTGAATTGGCGGGTATTTCATGTTTTTGAATGTTTAAAATCGTTATCGCTGGCACAAAGTACCTTCTATAATTGACCTATGACCTCTACATACTTGGAGTAACACGACGGTAATTAACAGCAATTCACGAAATATTCATTCACATTTTCGAACTTTTAACTATTGTACTTATTAATATGATATCTCAGGTAACAATCCCGATTAAAATAAGCAACTTTGCAATGGCTTTTCATAACTTGTAAGCAGTTTGTTGTCGAATTTACGGTTGGCTGTTGCGTTAATGTACTTATGCATGAGACATTTTCGATTCATTTACTTATTGTTTTCGAAATTTAACTGCGGGGGTGTCATTACAATGACTTAGGTTGAACATACAAGCCAACATTTCCTTCGTTTTTTCGAACATTGCATGCTGTTTTCTAACATTTTACAGCCAGTTCATGTAAACATCTATATGGTGCTTTCAACCGGCTTTTATTAAATTTGTCGACTTTACCACTGCGCGTTTCTATATGCCAACAACTTAGGTCATACATTCCAATAAATCAACCAACTTTGTAATAACATTGCACAACTTTGCAATCACTTTGAACAACTTTGAGCGGTGTGTTAACAGCTTAAAACCCACTACGTGCCGACAGCATCTACAACTTGTTCTTGAAAATTAGAAGGAATGTGAAAACTTTTTTTCAATTAAAATAGTTACAAAAATTCCATAATTTTCCACTATAAATGATTGGCATCACAGAAAGGAAGAATGGAGGAACGTATCCTTATATTTTTACTATTTCTGTGATGAAAAAAAAATCAACGACTCGTTTACTCAGGGAGTCTCCCATGTGAGTACTAACCATGCCCGATCAGGCTTTACTTTAAACATGTGTCGGTCACCTAACCACACAGCTGCAATGTTTATTTGAAAGTAAGCAGAATTGGCGGGTATTTCATGTTTTTGAATGTTTAAAATCGTTATCGCTGGCACAAAGTACCTTCTATAATTGACCTATGACCTCTACATACTTGGAGTAACACGACGGTAATTAACATCAATTCACGAAATATTCATTCACATTTTCGAACTTTTAACTATGGTACTTATTAATATGATATCTCACGTAACAAACCCGATTGAAACAAGCAACTTTGCAATGGCTTTTCACAACTTTGTAAGCAGTTTTTTGTCGAATTTACGGTTGGCTGTTGCGTTAATCTACTTATGCATGATACATTTTCGATACATTTACTTATTGTTTTCGAAATTTAACTGCGGGGGTGTCATTACAATGACTTAGGTTAAATATACAAGCAACTCCGCCAAATATAACTTTGCACAAATAACAACTTTGCACAAATAATAACTTTGCACAACTTTGCAATCAATTTGAACAACTTTGAGCGGTGTGTTAACAGCTTTAAACCCACTACGTGCCGACAGCATCTACAACTTGTTCTTGAAAATTAGAAGGAATGTGAAAAAATTTTTTCAATTAAAATAGTTACAAAAATTCCACAATTTTCAACTATAAATGATTGGCATCGTTTTTCGAACTTTGCATGCTGTTTTCTAACATCTTACAGCCAGTTCATGTAAACATCTATATGGTGCTTTCAACTGGCTTTTATTAAATTTGTCGACTTTACCACTGCGCGTTTCTATATGTCAACAATTTAGGTCATACATACCAATACATCAACCAACTTTGTAATAACTTTGCACAACTTTGCAATCACTTTGAACAACTTTGAGCGGTGTGTTAACAGCTTAAAACCCACTACGTGCCGACAGCATCTACAACTTGTTCTTGAAAATTAGAAGGAATGTGAAAACTTTTTTTCAATTAAAATAGTTACAAAAATTCCACAATTTTCCACTATAAATGATTGGCATCACATAAAGGAAGAATGCAGGAGCGTATCCTTATATTTTTACTATTTCTGTGGTGAAAAAAAATCAACGACTCGTTTACTCAGGGAGTCTCCCATGTGAGTACTAACCATGCCCGATCTCGCTTTACTTTAAACATGTGTCGATCACCTAACCACACAGCTGCAATGTTTATTTGAAAGTAAGCTGAATTGGCGGGTATTTCATGTTTTTGAATGTTTAAAATCGTTATCGCTGGCACAAAGTACCTTCTATAATTGACCTATGACTTCTACATACTTGGAGTAACACGACGGTAATTAACAGCAATTCACGAAATATTCATTCACATTTTCGAACTTTTAACTATGGTACTTATTAATATGATATCTCACGTAACAATTCCGATTGAAACAAGCAACTTTGCAATGGCTTTTCACAACTTTGTAAGCAGTATGTTGTCGAATTTACGGTTGGCTGTTGCGTTAATCTACTTATGCATGATACATTTTCGATACATTTACTTATTGTTTTCGAAATTTAACTACGGGAGTGTCATTACAATGACTTAGGTTAAATATACAAGCAACTCCGCCAAAATTTCCTTCGTTTTTCGAACTTTGCATGCTGTTTTCTAACATTTTACAGCCAGTTCATGTAAACATCTATATGGTGCTTTCAACTGGCTTTTATTAAATTTGTCGACTTTACCACTGCGCGTCTCTATATGTCAACAACTTAGGTCATACATACCAATACATCAACCAACTTTGTAATAACTTTGCACAACTTTGCAATCATTTTGAACAACTTTGAGCGGTGTGTTATCAGCTTAAAACCCACTACGTGCCGACAGCATCTACAACTTGTTCTTGAAAATTAGAAGGAATGTGAAAACTTTTTTTCAATTAAAATAGTTACAAAAATTCCACAATTTTCCACTATAAATGATTGGCATCACAGAAAGGAAGAATGCAGGAACATATCCTTATATTTTTACTATTTCTGTGGTGAAAAAAAATCAACGACTCGTTTACTCAGGGAGTCTTCCATGTGAGTACTAACCATGCCCGATCTCGCTTTACTTTAAACATGTGTCGATCACCTAACCACACAGCTGCAATGTTTATTTGAAAGTAAGCTGAATTGGCGGGTATTTCACGTTTTTGAATGTTTAAAATCGTTATCGCTGGCACAAAGTACCTTCTATAATTGACCTATGACCTCTACATACTTGGAGTAACACGACGGTAATTAACAGCAATTCACGAAATATTCATTCACATTTTCGAACTTTTAACTATGGTACTTATTAATATGATATCTCAGGTAACAATTCCGATTGAAACAAGCAACTTTGCAATGGCTTTTCACAACTTTGTAAGCAGTATGTTGTCGAATTTACGGTTGGCTGTTGCGTTAATCTACTTATGCATGATACATTTTCGATACATTTACTTATTGTTTTCGAAATTTAACTACGGGGGTGTCATTACAATGACTTAGATTAAATATACAAGCAACTCCGCCAAAATTTCTTTCGTTTTTCGAACTTTGCATGCTGTTTTCTAACATTTTACAGCCAGTTCACGTAAACATCTATATGGTGCTTTCAACTGGCTTTTATTAAATTTGTCGACTTTACCACTGCGCGTTTCTATATGTCAACAATTTAGGTCATACATACCAATACATCAACCAACTTTGTAATAACTTTGCACAACTTTGCAATCACTTTGAACAACTTTGAGCGGTGTGTTAACAGCTTAAAACCCACTACGTGCCGACAGCATCTACAACTTGTTCTTGAAAATTAGAAGGAATGTGAAAACTTTTTTTCAATTAAAATAGTTACAAAAATTCCACAATTTTCCACTATAAATGATTGGCATCACAGAAAGGAAGAATGCAGGAACGTATCCTTATATTTTTACTATTTCTGTGGTGAAAAAAAATCAACGACTCGTTTACTCAGGGAGTCTCCCATGTGAGTACTAACCATGCCCGATCTCGCTTTACTTTAAACATGTGTCGATCACCTAACCACACAGCTGCAATGTTTATTTGAAAGTAAGCTGAATTGGCGGGTATTTCATGTTTTTGAATGTTTAAAATCGTTATCGCTGGCACAAAGTACCTTCTATAATTGACCTATGACTTCTACATACTTGGAGTAACACGACGGTAATTAACAGCAATTCACGAAATATTCATTCACATTTTCGAACTTTTAACTATGGTGATTATTAATATGATATCTCAGGTAACAATTCCGATTGAAACAAGCAACTTTGCAATGGCTTTGCACAACTTTGTAAGCAGTATGTTGTCGAATTTACGGTTGGCTGTTGCGTTAATCTACTTATGCATGATACATTTTCGATACATTTACTTATTGTTTTCGAAATTTAACTACGGGAGTGTCATTACAATGACTTAGGTTAAATATACAAGCAACTCCGCCAAAATTTCCTTCGTTTTTCGAACTTTGCATGCTGTTTTCTAACATTTTACAGCCAGTTCATGTAAACATCTATATGGTGCTTTCAACTGGCTTTTATTAAATTTGTCGACTTTACCACTGCGCGTTTCTATATGTCAACAACTTAGGTCATACATACCAATACATCAACCAACTTTGTAATAACTTTGCACAACTTTGCAATCATTTTGAACAACTTTGAGCGGTGTGTTAACAGCTTAAAACCCACTACGTGCCGACAGCATCTACAACTTGTTCTTGAAAATTAGAAGGAATGTGAAAACTTTTTTTTCAATTAAAATAGTTACAAAAATTCCACAATTTTCCACTATAAATGATTGGCATCACAGAAAGGAAGAATGCAGGAACGTATCCTTATATTTTTACTATTTCTGTGGTGAAAAAAAATCAACGACTCGTTTACTCAGGGAGTCTTCCATGTGAGTACTAACCATGCCCGATCTCGCTTTACTTTAAACATGTGTCGATCACCTAACCACACAGCTGCAATGTTTATTTGAAAGTAAGCTGAATTGGCGGGTATTTCACGTTTTTGAATGTTTAAAATCGTTATCGCTGGCACAAAGTACCTTCTATAATTGACCTATGACCTCTACATACTTGGAGTAACACGACGGTAACAGCAATTCACGAAATATTCATTCACATTTTCGAACTTTTAACTATGGTACTTATTAATATGATATCTCAGGTAACAATTCCGATTGAAACAAGCAACTTTGCAATGGCTTTTCACAACTTTGTAAGCAGTATGTTGTCGAATTTACGGTTGGCTGTTGTGTTAATCTACTTATGCATGATACATTTTCGATACATTTACTTATTGTTTTCGAAATTTAACTACGGGGGTGTCATTACAATGACTTAGGTTAAATATACAAGCAACTCCGCCAAAATTTCCTTCGTTTTTCGAACTTTGCATGCTGTTTTCTAACATTTTACAGCCAGTTCATGTAAACATCTATATGGTGCTTTCAACTGGCTTTTATTAAATTTGTCGACTTTACCACTGCGCGTTTCTATATGTCAACAACTTAGGTCATACATACCAATACATCAACCAACTTTGTAATAATTTTGCACAACTTTGCAATCATTTTGAACAACTTTGAGCGGTGTGTTAACAGCTTAAAACCCACTACGTGCCGACAGCATCTACAACTTGTTCTTGAAAATTAGAAGGAATGTGAAAACTTTTTTTCAATTAAAATAGTTACAAAAAATCCACAATTTTCCACTATAAATGATTGGCATCACAGAAAGGAAGAATGCAGGAGCGTATCCTTATATTTTTACTATTTCTTTGATGAAAAAAAAATCAACGACTCGTTTACTCAGGGAGTCTTCCATGTGAGTACTAACCATGCCCGATCGCGCTTTAATTTAAACATGTGTCGGTCACCTAACCACATAGCTGCATTGTTTATTTGAAAGTAAGCTGAATTGGCGGGTATTTCATGTTTTTGAATGTTTAAAATCGTTATCGCTGGCACAAAGTACCTTCTATAATTGACCTATGACCTCTACATACTTGGAGTAACACGACGGTAATTAACAGCAATTCCTGAAATATTCATTCACATTTTCGAACTTTTAACTATGGTACTTATTAATATGATATCTCAGGTAACAATTCCGATTGAAACAAGCAACTTTGCAAAGGCTTTTCACAACTTTGTAAGCAGTATGTTGTCGAATTTACGGTTGGCTGTTGCGTTAATCTACTTATGCATGATACATTTTCGATACATTTACTTATTGTTTTCGAAATTTACTGCAGGGGTGTCATTACAATGACTTAGGTTAAATATACAAGTAACTCCGCCAAAATTTCCTTCGTTTTTCGAACATTGCATGCTGTTTTCTAACATTTTACAGCCAGTTCATGTAAACATCTATATGGTGCTTTCAACTGGCTTTTATTAAATTTGTCGACTTTACCACTGCGCGTTTCTATATGTCAACAATTTAGGTCATACATACCAATACATCAACCAACTTTGTAATAACTTTGCACAACTTTGCAATCACTTTGAACAACTTTGAGCGGTGTGTTAACAGCTTAAAACCCACTACGTGCCGACAGCATCTACAACTTGTTCTTGAAAATTAGAAGGAATGTGAAAACTTTTTTTCAATTAAAATAGTTACAAAAATTCCACAATTTTCCACTATAAATGATTGGCATCACAGAAAGGAAGAATGCAGGAACGTATCCTTATATTTTTACTATTTCTGTGGTGAAAAAAAATCAACGACTCGTTTACTCAGGGAGTCTCCCATGTGAGTACTAACCATGCCCGATCTCGCTTTACTTTAAACATGTGTCGATCACCTAACCACACAGCTGCAATGTTTATTTGAAAGTAAGCTGAATTGGCGGGTATTTCATGTTTTTGAATGTTTAAAATCGTTATCGCTGGCACAAAGTACCTTCTATAATTGACCTGTGACTTCTACATACTTGGAGTAACACGACGGTAATTAACAGCAATTCACGAAATATTCATTCACATTTTCGAACTTTTAACTATGGTACTTATTAATATGATATCTCAGGTAACAATTCCGATCTAAACAAGCAACTTTGCAATGGCTTTTCACAACTTTGTAAGCAGTATGTTGTCGAATTTACGGTTTGCTGTTGCGTTAATCTACTTATGCATGCAACATTTTCGATAAATTTACTTATTGTTTTCGAAATTTAACTACGGGAGTGTCATTACAATGACTTAGGTTAAATATACAAGCAACTCCGCCAAAATTTCCTTCGTTTTTCGAACTTTGCATGCTGTTTTCTAACATTTTACAGCCAGTTCATGTAAACATCTATATGGTGCTTTCAACTGGCTTTTATTAAATTTGTCGACTTTACCACTGCGCGTTTCTATATGTCAACAACTTAGGTCATACATACCAATACATCAACCAACTTTGTAATAACTTTGCACAACTTTGCAATCATTTTGAACAACTTTGAGCGGTGTGTTAACAGCTTAAAACCCACTACGTGCCGACAGCATCTACAACTTGTTCTTGAAAATTAGAAGGAATGTGAAAACTTTTTTTCAATTAAAATAGTTACAAAAATTCCACAATTTTCCACTATAAATGATTGGCATCACAGAAAGGAAGAATGCAGGAACGTATCCTTATATTTTTACTATTTCTGTGGTGAAAAAAAATCAACGACTCGTTTACTCAGGGAGTCTTCCATGTGAGTACTAACCATGCCCGATCTCGCTTTACTTTAAACATGTGTCGATCACCTAACCACACAGCGGCAATGTTTATTTGAAAGTAAGCTGAATTGGCGGGTATTTCATGTTTTTGAATGTTTAAAATCGTTATCGCTGGCACAAAGTACCTTCTATAATTGACCTATGACTTCTACATACTTGGAGTAACACGACGGTAATTAACAGCAATTCACGAAATATTCATTCACATTTTCGAACTTTTAACTATGGTACTTATTAATATTATATCTCAGGTAACAATTCCGATCTAAACAAGCAACTTTGCAATGGCTTTTCACAACTTTGTAAGCAGTATGTTGTCGAATTTACGGTTTGCTGTTGCGTTAATCTACTTATGCATGCTACATTTTCGATAAATTTACTTATTGTTTTCGAAATTTAACTACGGGAGTGTCATTACAATGACTTAGGTTAAATATACAAGCAACTCCGCCAAAATTTCCTTCGTTTTTCGAACTTTGCATGCTGTTTTCTAACATTTTACAGCCAGTTCATGTAAACATCTATATGGTGCTTTCAACTGGCTTTTATTAAATTTGTCGACTTTACCACTGCGCGTTTCTATATGTCAACAACTTAGGTCATACATACCAATACATCAACCAACTTTGTAATAACTTTGCACAAATTTGCAATCACTTTGAACAACTTTGAGCGGTGTGTTAACAGCTTAAAACCCACTACGTGCCGACAGCATCTACAACTTGTTCTTGAAAACTAGAAGGAATGTGAAAACTTTTTTTCAATTAAAATAGTTACAAAAATTCCACAATTTTCCACTATAAATGATTGGCATCACAGAAAGGAAGAATGCAGGAACGTATCTTTATATTTTTACTATTTCTGTGGTGAAAAAAATCAACGACTCGTTTACTCAGGGAGTCTCCCATGTGAGTACTAACCATGCCCGATCGCGCTTTAATTTAAACATGTGTCGGTCACCTAACCACATAGCTGCATTGTTTATTTGAAAGTAAGCTGAATTGGCGGGTATTTCATGTTTTTGAATGTTTAAAATCGTTATCGCTGGCACAAAGTACCTTCTATAATTGACCTATGACCTCTACATACTTGGAGTAACACGACGGTAATTAACAGCAATTCCTGAAATATTCATTCACATTTTCGAACTTTTAACTATGGTACTTATTAATATGATATCTCAGGTAACAATTCCGATTGAAACAAGCAACTTTGCAAAGGCTTTTCACAACTTTGTAAGCAGTATGTTGTCGAATTTACGGTTGGCTGTTGCGTTAATCTACTTATGCATGATACATTTTCGATACATTTACTTATTGTTTTCGAAATTTACTGCAGGGGTGTCATTACAATGACTTAGGTTAAATATACAAGTAACTCCGCCAAAATTTCCTTCGTTTTTCGAACATTGCATGCTGTTTTCTAACATTTTACAGCCAGTTCATGTAAACATCTATATGGTGCTTTCAACTGGCTTTTATTAAATTTGTCGACTTTACCACTGCGCGTTTCTATATGTCAACAATTTAGGTCATACATACCAATACATCAACCAACTTTGTAATAACTTTGCACAACTTTGCAATCACTTTGAACAACTTTGAGCGGTGTGTTAACAGCTTAAAACCCACTACGTGCCGACAGCATCTACAACTTGTTCTTGAAAATTAGAAGGAATGTGAAAACTTTTTTTCAATTAAAATAGTTACAAAAATTCCACAATTTTCCACTATAAATGATTGGCATCACAGAAAGGAAGAATGCAGGAACGTATCCTTATATTTTTACTATTTCTGTGGTGAAAAAAAATCAACGACTCGTTTACTCAGGGAGTCTCCCATGTGAGTACTAACCATGCCCGATCTCGCTTTACTTTAAACATGTGTCGATCACCTAACCACACAGCTGCAATGTTTATTTGAAAGTAAGCTGAATTGGCGGGTATTTCATGTTTTTGAATGTTTAAAATCGTTATCGCTGGCACAAAGTACCTTCTATAATTGACCTGTGACTTCTACATACTTGGAGTAACACGACGGTAATTAACAGCAATTCACGAAATATTCATTCACATTTTCGAACTTTTAACTATGGTACTTATTAATATGATATCTCAGGTAACAATTCCGATCTAAACAAGCAACTTTGCAATGGCTTTT
The DNA here is from genome assembly GCF_978046115.1 of Saccoglossus kowalevskii. Classification (NCBI taxonomy): domain Eukaryota; kingdom Metazoa; phylum Hemichordata; class Enteropneusta; family Harrimaniidae; genus Saccoglossus; species Saccoglossus kowalevskii. The sequence continues at coordinate 9,688,719 of NC_140661.1, read as the reverse complement.
CACAACTTTGTAAGCAGTATGTTGTCGAATTTACGGTTTGCTGTTGCGTTAATCTACTTATGCATGCAACATTTTCGATAAATTTACTTATTGTTTTCGAAATTTAACTACGGGAGTGTCATTACAATGACTTAGGTTAAATATACAAGCAACTCCGCCAAAATTTCCTTCGTTTTTCGAACTTTGCATGCTGTTTTCTAACATTTTACAGCCAGTTCATGTAAACATCTATATGGTGCTTTCAACTGGCTTTTAGTAAATTTGTCGACTTTATCACTGCGCGTTTCTATATGTCAACAACTTAGGTCATACATACCAATACATCAACCAACTTTGTAATAACTTTGCACAACTTTGCAATCATGTTGAACAACTTTGAGCGGTGTGTTAACAGCTTAAAACCCACTACGTGCCGACAGCATCTACAACTTGTTCTTGAAAATTAGAAGGAATGTGAAAACTTTTTTTCAATTAAAATAGTTACAAAAATTCCACAATTTTCCACTATAAATGATTGGCATCACAGAAAGGAAGAATGCAGGAGCGTATCCTTATATTTTTACTATTTCTCTGATGAAAAAAAAAATCAACGACTCGTTTACTCAGGGAGTCTTCCATGTGAGTACTAACCATGCCCGATCGCGCTTTAATTTAAACATGTGTCGGTCACCTAACCTCATAGCTGCGTTGTTTATTTGAAAGTAAGCTGAATTGGCGGGTATTTCATGTTTTTGAATGTTTAAAATCGTTATCGCTGGCACAAAGTACCTTCTATAATTGACCTATGACCTCTACATACTTGGAGTAACACGACGGTAATTAACAGCAATTCCCGAAATATTCATTCACATTTTCGAACTTTTAACTATGGTACTTATTAATATGATATCTCAGGTAACAATTCCGATTGAAACAAGCAACTTTGCAATGGCTTTTCACAACTTTGTAAGCAGTATGTTGTCGAATTTACGGTTGGCTGTTGCGTTAATCTACTTATGCATGATACATTTTCGATACATTTACTTATTGTTTTCGAAATTTAACTGCGGGGGTGTCATTACAATGACTTAGGTTAAATATACAAGTAACTCCGCCAAAATTTCCTTCGTTTTTCGAACATTGCATGCTGTTTTCTAACATTTTACAGCCAGTTCATGTAAACATCTATATGGTGCTTTCAACTGGCTTTTATTAAATTTGTCGACTTTACCACTGCGCGTTTCTATATGTCAACAACTTAGGTCATACATACCAATACATCAACCAACTTTGTAATAACTTTGCACAACTTTGCAATCACTTTGAACAACTTTGAGCGGTGTGTTAACAGCTTAAAACCCACTACGTGCCGACAGCATCTACAACTTGTTCTTGAAAACTAGAAGGAATGTGAAAACTTTTTTTCAATTAAAATAGTTACAAAAATTCCACAATTTTCCACTATAAATGATTGGCATCACAGAAAGGAAGAATGCAGGAGCGTATCCTTATATTTTTACTATTTCTCTGATGAAAAAAAAATCAACGACTCGTTTACTCAGGGAGTCTTCCATGTGAGTACTAACCATGCCCGATCGCGCTTTAATTTAAACATGTGTCGGTCACCTAACCACATAGATGCATTGTTTATTTGAAAGTAAGCTGAATTGGCGGGTATTTCATGTTTTTGAATGTTTAAAATCGTTATCGCTGGCACAAAGTACCTTCTATAATTGACCTATGACCTCTACATGGAGTAACACGACGGTAATTAACAGCAATTTCCGAAATATTCATTCACATTTTCGAACTTTTAACTATGGTACTTATTAATATGATATCTCAGGTAACAATTCCGATTGAAACAAGCAACTTTGCAATGGCTTTTCACAACTTTGTAAGCAGTATGTTGTCGAATTTACGGTTGGCTGTTGCGTTAATCTACTTATGCATGATACATTTTCGATACATTTACTTATTGTTTTCGAAATTTAACTGCGGGGGTGTCATTACAATGACTTAGGTTAAATATACAAGTAACTCCGCCAAAATTTCCTTCGTTTTTCGAACATTGCATGCTGTTTTCTAACATTTTACAGCCAGTTCATGTAAACATCTATATGGTGCTTTCAACTGGCTTTTATTAAATTTGTCGACTTTACCACTGCGCGTTTCTATATGTCAACAACTTAGGTCATACATACCAATACATCAACCAACTTTGTAATAACTTTGCACAAATTTGCAATCACTTTGAACAACTTTGAGCGGTGTGTTAACAGCTTAAAACCCACTACGTGCCGACAGCATCTACAACTTGTTCTTGAAAACTAGAAGGAATGTGAAAACTTTTTTTCAATTAAAATAGTTACAAAAATTCCACAATTTTCCACTATAAATGATTGGCATCACAGAAAGGAAGAATGCAGGAACGTATCTTTATATTTTTACTATTTCTGTGGTGAAAAAAATCAACGACTCGTTTACTCAGGGAGTCTCCCATGTGAGTACTAACCATGCCCGATCTCGCTTTACTTTAAACATGTGTCGATCACCTAACCACACAGCTGCAATCTTTATTTGAAAGTAAGCTGAATTGGCGGGTATTTCACGTTTTTGAATGTTTAAAATCGTTATCGCTGGCACAAAGTACCTTCTATAATTGACCTATGACCTCTACATACTTGGAGTAACACGACGGTAATTAACAGCAATTCACGAAATATTCATTCACATTTTCGAACTTTTAACTATGGTACTTATTAATATGATATCTCAGGTAACAATTCCGATTGAAACAAGCAACTTTGCAATGGCTTTTCACAACTTTGTAAGCAGTATGTTGTCGAATTTACGGTTGGCTGTTGCGTTAATCTACTTATGCATGATACATTTTCGATACATTTACTTATTGTTTTCGAAATTTAACTACGGGGGTGTCATTACAATGACTTAGGTTAAATATACAAGCAACTCCGCCAAAATTTCCTTCGTTTTTCGAACTTTGCATGCTGTTTTCTAACATTTTACAGCCAGTTCATGTAAACATCTATATGGTGCTTTCAACTGGCTTTTAGTAAATTTGTCGACTTTATCACTGCGCGTTTCTATATGTCAACAACTTAGGTCATACATACCAATACATCAACCAACTTTGTAATAACTTTGCACAACTTTGCAATCATTTTGAACAACTTTGAGCGGTGTGTTAACAGCTTAAAACCCACTACGTGCCGACAGCATCTACAACTTGTTCTTGAAAATTAGAAGGAATGTGAAAACTTTTTTTCAATTAAAATAGTTACAAAAATTCCACAATTTTCCACTATAAATGATTGGCATCACAGAAAGGAAGAATGCAGGAGCGTATCCTTATATTTTTACTATTTCTCTGATGAAAAAAAAAATCAACGACTCGTTTACTCAGGGAGTCTTCCATGTGAGTACTAACCATGCCCGATCGCGCTTTAATTTAAACATGTGTCGGTCACCTAACCTCATAGCTGCGTTGTTTATTTGAAAGTAAGCTGAATTGGCGGGTATTTCATGTTTTTGAATGTTTAAAATCGTTATCGCTGGCACAAAGTACCTTCTATAATTGACCTATGACCTCTACATACTTGGAGTAACACGACGGTAATTAACAGCAATTCCCGAAATATTCATTCACATTTTCGAACTTTTAACTATGGTACTTATTAATATGATATCTCAGGTAACAATTCCGATTGAAACAAGCAACTTTGCAATGGCTTTTCACAACTTTGTAAGCAGTATGTTGTCGAATTTACGGTTGGCTGTTGCGTTAATCTACTTATGTATGAGACATTTTCGATACATTTACTTATTGTTTTCGAAATTTAACTGCGGGGGTGTCATTACAATGACTTAGGTTAAACATACAAGCCAACATTTCCTTCGTTTCTTCGAACATTGCATGCTGTTTTCTAACATTTTACAGCCAGTTCATGTAAACATCTATATGGTGCTTTCAACCGGCTTTTATTAAATTTGTCGACTTTACCACTGCGCGTTTCTATATGTCAACAACTTAGGTCATACATACCAATACATCAACCAACTTTGTAATAACATTGCACAACTTTGCAATCACTTTGAACAACTTTGAGCTGTGTGTTAACAGCTTAAAACCCACTACGTGCCGACAGCATCTACAACTTGTTCTTGAAAATTAGAAGGAATGTGAAAACTTTTTTTCAATTAAAATAGTTACAAAAATTCCACGATTTTCCACTATAAATAATTGGCATCACAGAAAGGAAGAATGCAGGAACGTATCCTTATATTTTTACTATTTCTGTGATGAAAAAAATATCAACGACTCATTTACTCAGGGAGTCTCCCATGCGAGTACTAACCATGCCCGATCGCGCTTTACTTTAAACATGTGTCGGTCACCTAACCACACAGCTGCATTGTTTAATTTGAACGTAAACTGAATTGGCAGGTATTTCATGTTTTGAATGTTTAAAATCGTTATCGCTGGCACAAAGTACCTTCTATAATTGATCTATGACCTCTACATACTTGGAGTAACACGACGGTAATTAACAGCAATTCACGAAATATTCATTCACATTTTCGAACTTTTAACTATGGTACTTATTAATATGATATCTCAGGTAACAATCCCGATTGAAACAAGCAACTTTGCAATGGCTTTTCACAACTTTGTAAGCAGTTTGTTGTCGAATTTACGGTTGGCTGTTGCGTTAATATACTTATGCATGATACATTTTCGATACATTTACTTATTGTTTTTCGAAATTTAACTGCGGGGGTGTCATTACAATGACTTAGGTTAAATATACAAGCAACTCCGCCAAAATTTCCTTCGTTTTTTCGAACTTTGCATGCTGTTTTCTAACATTTTACAGCCAGTTCATGTAAACATCTATATGGTGCTTTCAACCGGTTTTTATTAAATTTGTCGACTTTATCACTTCGCGTTTCTATATGTCAACAACTTAGGTCATACATACCAATACATCAACCAACTTTGTAATAACTTTGCACAACTTTGCAATCACTTTGAACAACTTTGAGCGGTGTGTTAACAGCTTAAAATCCACTACGTGCCGACAGCATCTACAACTTGTTCTTGAAAATTAGAAGGAATGTGAAAACTTTTTTTCAATTAAAATAGTTACAAAAATTCCTCAATTTTCCACTATAAATGATTGGCATCACAGAAAGGAAGAATGTAGGAACGTATCCTTATATTTTTACTATTTCTGTGATGAAAAATAAAATCAACGACTCGTTTACTCAGGGAGTCTCCCATGCGAGTACTAACCATGCCCGATCGCGCATTACTTTAAACATGTGTCGGTCACCTAACCACACAGCTGCATTGTTTATTTGTACGTAAGCTGAATTGGCGGGTATTTCATGTTTTTGAATGTTTAAAATCGTTATCGCTGGCATAAAGTACCTTCTATAATTGACCTATGACCTCTACATACTTGGAGTAACACGACGGTAATTAACAGCAATTCAGGAAATATTCATTCACATTTTCGAACTTTTAACTATGGTACTTATTAATATGATATCTCAGGTAACAATCCCGATTGAAACAAGCAACTTTGCAATGGCTTTTCACAACTTTGTAAGCAGTTTGTTGTCGAATTTACGGTTGGCTGTTGCGTTAATCTACTTATGCATGTTACATTTTTGATACATTTACTTATTGTTTTCGAAATTTAACTGCGGGGGTGTCATTACAATGACTTAGGTTAAATATACAAGCAACTCCGCCAAAATTTCCTTCGTTTTTTCGAACTTTGCATGCTGTTTTCTAACATTTTACAGCCAGTTCATGTAAACATCTATATGGTGCTTTCAACCGGTTTTTATTAAATTTGACGACTTTTCCACTGCGCGTTTCTATATGTCAACAACTTAGGTCATACATACCAATACATCAACCAACTTTGTAATAACATTGCATAACTTTGCAATCACTTTGAACAACTTTGAGCTGTGTGTTAACAGCTTAAAACCCACTACGTGCCAACAGCATCTACAACTTGTTCTTGAAAATTAGAAGGAATGTGAAAACTTTTTTTCAATTAAAATAGTTACAAAAATTCCACGATTTTCCACTATAAATAATTGGCATCACAGAAAGGAAGAATGCAGGAACGTATCCTTATATTTTTACTATTTCTGTGATGAAAAAAATATCAACGACTCATTTACTCAGGGAGTCTCCCATGCGAGTACTAACCATGCCCGATCGCGCTTTACTTTAAACATGTGTCGGTCACCTAACCACACAGCTGCATTGTTTAATTTGAACGTAAACTGAATTGGCAGGTATTTCATGTTTTGAATGTTTAAAATCGTTATCGCTGGCACAAAGTACCTTCTATAATTGATCTATGACCTCTACATACTTGGAGTAACACGACGGTAATTAACAGCAATTCACGAAATATTCATTCACATTTTCGAACTTTTAACTATGGTACTTATTAATATGATATCTCAGGTAACAATCCCGATTGAAACAAGCAACTTTGCAATGGCTTTTCACAACTTTGTAAGCAGTTTGTTGTCGAATTTACGGTTGGCTGTTGCGTTAATATACTTATGCATGATACATTTTCGATACATTTACTTATTGTTTTTCGAAATTTAACTGCGGGGGTGTCATTACAATGACTTAGGTTAAATATACAAGCAACTCCGCCAAAATTTCCTTCGTTTTTTCGAACTTTGCATGCTGTTTTCTAACATTTTACAGCCAGTTCATGTAAACATCTATATGGTGCTTTCAACCGGTTTTTATTAAATTTGTCGACTTTATCACTTCGCGTTTCTATATGTCAACAACTTAGGTCATACATACCAATACATCAACCAACTTTGTAATAACTTTGCACAACTTTGCAATCACTTTGAACAACTTTGAGCGGTGTGTTAACAGCTTAAAATCCACTACGTGCCGACAGCATCTACAACTTGTTCTTGAAAATTAGAAGGAATGTGAAAACTTTTTTTCAATTAAAATAGTTACAAAAATTCCTCAATTTTCCACTATAAATGATTGGCATCACAGAAAGGAAGAATGCAGGAACGTATCCTTATATTTTTACTATTTCTGTGATGAAAAATAAAATCAACGACTCGTTTACTCAGGGAGTCTCCCATGCGAGTACTAACCATGCCCGATCGCGCATTACTTTAAACATGTGTCGGTCACCTAACCACACAGTTGCATTGTTTATTTGTACGTAAGCTGAATTGGCGGGTATTTCATGTTTTTGAATGTTTAAAATCGTTATCGCTGGCATAAAGTACCTTCTATAATTGACCTATGACCTCTACATACTTGGAGTAACACGACGGTAATTAACAGCAATTCAGGAAATATTCATTCACATTTTCGAACTTTTAACTATGGTACTTATTAATATGATATCTCAGGTAACAATCCCGATTGAAACAAGCAACTTTGCAATGGCTTTTCACAACTTTGTAAGCAGTTTGTTGTCGAATTTACGGTTGGCTGTTGCGTTAATCTACTTATGCATGTTACATTTTTGATACATTTACTTATTGTTTTCGAAATTTAACTGCGGGGGTGTCATTACAATGACTTAGGTTAAATATACAAGCAACTCCGCCAAAATTTCCTTCGTTTTTTCGAACTTTGCATGCTGTTTTCTAACATTTTACAGCCAGTTCATGTAAACATCTATATGGTGCTTTCAACCGGTTTTTATTAAATTTGACGACTTTTCCACTGCGCGTTTCTATATGTCAACAACTTAGGTCATACATACCAATACATCAACCAACTTTGTAATAACTTTGCACAACTTTGCAATCACTTTGAACAACTTTGAGCGGTGTGTTAACAGCTTAAAACCCACTACGTGCCGACAGCATCTACAACTTGTTCTTGAAAATTAGAAGGAATGTGAACACTTTTTTTTAATTAAAATAGTTACAAAAATTCCACAATTTTCCACTATAAATGATTGGCATCACAGAAAGGAAGAATGCAGGAACGTATCCTTATATTTTTACTATTTCTGTGATGAAAAATAAAATCAACGACTCGCTTACTCAGGGAGTCTCCCATGCGAGTACTAACCATGCCCGATCGCGCTTTACTTTAAACATGTGTCGGTCACCTATCCACACAGCTGCATTGTTTATTTGAACGTAAGCTGAATTGGCGGGTATTTCATGTTTTGAATGTTTAAAATCGTTATCGCTGGCACAAAGTACCTTCTATAATTGATCTATGACCTCTACATACTTGGAGTAACACGACGGTAGTTAACAGCAATTCCCGAAATATTCATTCACATTTTCGAACTTTTAACTATGGTACTTATTAATATGATATCTCAGGTAACAATTCCGATTGAAACAAGCAACTTTGCAATGGCTTTTCACAACTTTGTAAGCAGTATGTTGTCGAATTTACGGTTGGCTGTTGCGTTAATCTACTTATGCATGATACATTTTCGATACATTTACTTATTGTTTTCGAAATTTAACTGCGGGGGTGTCATTACAATGACTTAGGTTAAATATACAAGCAACTCCGCCAAAATTTCCTTCGTTTTTCGAACATTGCATGCTGTTTTCTAACATTTTACAGCCAGTTCATGTAAACATCTATATGGTGCTTTCAACTGGCTTTTATTAAATTTGACGACTTTACCACTGCGCGTTTCTATATGTCAACAACTTAGGTCATACATACCAATACATCAACCAACTTTGTAATAACTTTGCACAACTTTGCAATCACTTTGAACAACTTTGAGCGGTGTGTTAACAGCTTAAAACCCACTACGTGCCGACAGCATCTACAACTTGTTCTTGAAAACTAGAAGGAATGTGAAAACTTTTTTTCAATTAAAATAGTTACAAAAATTCCACAATTTTCCACTATAAATAATTGGCATCACAGAAAGGAAGAATGCAGGAACGTATCCTTATATTTTTACTATTTCTGTGATGAAAAAAATATCAACGACTCATTTACTCAGGGAGTCTCCCATGCGAGTACTAACCATGCCCGATCGCGCTTTACTTTAAACATGTGTCGGTCACCTAACCACACAGCTGCATTGTTTAATTTGAACGTAAGCTGAATTGGCAGGTATTTCATGTTTTGAATGTTTAAAATCGTTATCGCTGGCACAAAGTACCTTCTATAATTGATCTATGACCTCTACATACTTGGAGTAACACGACGGTAATTAACAGCAATTCACGAAATATTCATTCACATTTTCGAACTTTTAACTATGGTACTTATTAATATGATATCTCAGGTAACAATCCCGATTGAAACAAGCAACTTTGCAATGGCTTTTCACAACTTTGTAAGCAGTTTGTTGTCGAATTTACGGTTGGCTGTTGCGTTAATCTACTTATGCATGATACATTTTCGATACATTTACTTATTGTTTTTCGAAATTTAACTGCGGGGGTGTCATTACAATGACTTAGGTTAAATATACAAGCAACTCCGCCAAAATTTCCTTCGTTTTTTCGAACATTGCATGCTGTTTTCTAACATTTTACAGCCAGTTCATGTAAACATCTATATGGTGCTTTCAACTGGCTTTTATTAAATTTGACGACTTTACCACTGCGCGTTTCTATATGTCAACAACTTAGGTCATACATACCAATACATCAACCAACTTTGTAATAACTTTGCACAACTTTGCAATCACTTTGAACAACTTTGAGCGGTGTGTTAACAGCTTAAAACCCACTACGTGCCGACAGCATCTACAACTTGTTCTTGAAAACTAGAAGGAATGTGAAAACTTTTTTTCAATTAAAATAGTTACAAAAATTCCACAATTTTCCACTATAAATAATTGGCATCACAGAAAGGAAGAATGCAGGAACGTATCCTTATATTTTTACTATTTCTGTGATGAAAAAAATATCAACGACTCATTTACTCAGGGAGTCTCCCATGCGAGTACTAACCATGCCCGATCGCGCTTTACTTTAAACATGTGTCGGTCACCTAACCACACAGCTGCATTGTTTAATTTGAACGTAAGCTGAATTGGCAGGTATTTCATGTTTTGAATGTTTAAAATCGTTATCGCTGGCACAAAGTACCTTCTATAATTGATCTATGACCTCTACATACTTGGAGTAACACGACGGTAATTAACAGCAATTCACGAAATATTCATTCACATTTTCGAACTTTTAACTATGGTACTTATTAATATGATATCTCAGGTAACAATCCCGATTGAAACAAGCAACTTTGCAATGGCTTTTCACAACTTTGTAAGCAGTTTGTTGTCGAATTTACGGTTGGCTGTTGCGTTAATCTACTTATGCATGATACATTTTCGATACATTTACTTATTGTTTTTCGAAATTTAACTGCGGGGGTGTCATTACAATGACTTAGGTTAAATATACAAGCAACTCCGCCAAAATTTCCTTCGTTTTTTCGAACTTTGCATGCTGTTTTCTAACATTTTACAGCCAGTTCATGTAAACATCTATATGGTGCTTTCAACCGGTTTTTATTAAATTTGTCGACTTTATCACTTCGCGTTTCTATATGTCAACAACTTAGGTCATACATACCAATACATCAACCAACTTTGTAATAACTTTGCACAACTTTGCAATCACTTTGAACAACTTTGAGCGGTGTGTTAACAGCTTAAAATCCACTACGTGCCGACAGCATCTACAACTTGTTCTTGAAAATTAGAAGGAATGTGAAAACTTTTTTTCAATTAAAATAGTTACAAAAATTCCTCAATTTTCCACTATAAATGATTGGCATCACAGAAAGGAAGAATGCAGGAACGTATCCTTATATTTTTACTATTTCTGTGATGAAAAATAAAATCAACGACTCGTTTACTCAGGGAGTCTCCCATGCGAGTACTAACCATGCCCGATCGCGCATTACTTTAAACATGTGTCGGTCACCTAACCACACAGCTGCATTGTTTATTTGTACGTAAGCTGAATTGGCGGGTATTTCATGTTTTTGAATGTTTAAAATCGTTATCGCTGGCATAAAGTACCTTCTATAATTGACCTATGACCTCTACATACTTGGAGTAACACGACGGTAATTAACAGCAATTCAGGAAATATTCATTCACATTTTCGAACTTTTAACTATGGTACTTATTAATATGATATCTCAGGTAACAATCCCGATTGAAACAAGCAACTTTGCAATGGCTTTTCACAACTTTGTAAGCAGTTTGTTGTCGAATTTACGGTTGGCTGTTGCGTTAATCTACTTATGCATGTTACATTTTTGATACATTTACTTATTGTTTTCGAAATTTAACTGCGGGGGTGTCATTACAATGACTTAGGTTAAATATACAAGCAACTCCGCCAAAATTTCCTTCGTTTTTTCGAACTTTGCATGCTGTTTTCTAACATTTTACAGCCAGTTCATGTAAACATCTATATGGTGCTTTCAACCGGTTTTTATTAAATTTGACGACTTTTCCACTGCGCGTTTCTATATGTCAACAACTTAGGTCATACATACCAATACATCAACCAACTTTGTAATAACTTTGCACAACTTTGCAATCACTTTGAACAACTTTGAGCGGTGTGTTAACAGCTTAAAACCCACTACGTGCCGACAGCATCTACAACTTGTTCTTGAAAATTAGAAGGAATGTGAACACTTTTTTTTAATTAAAATAGTTACAAAAATTCCACAATTTTCCACTATAAATGATTGGCATCACAGAAAGGAAGAATGCAGGAACGTATCTTTATATTTTTACTATTTCTGTGATGAAAAATAAAATCAACGACTCGCTTACTCAGGGAGTCTCCCATGCGAGTACTAACCATGCCCGATCGCGGTTTACTTTAAACATGTGTCGGTCACCTATCCACACAGCTGCATTGTTTATTTGAACGTAAGCTGAATTGGCGGGTATTTCATGTTTTGAATGTTTAAAATCGTTATCGCTGGCACAAAGTACCTTCTATAATTGATCTATGACCTCTACATACTTGGAGTAACACGACGGTAATTAACAGCAATTCACGAAATATTCATTCACATTTTCGAACTTTTAACTATGGTACTTATTAATATGATATCTCAGGTAACAATCCCGATTGAAACAAGCAACTTTGCAATGGATTTTCACAACTTTGTAAGCAGTTTGTTGTCGATTTTACGGTTGGCTGTTGCGTTAATCTACTTATGCATGATACATTTTCGATACATTTACTTATTGTTTTCGAAATTTAACTGCGGGGGTGTCATTACAATGACTTAGGTTAAATATACAAGCAACTCTGCCAAAATTTCCTTCGTTTATTCGAACTTTGCATGCTGTTTTCTAACATTTTACAGCCAGTTCATGTAAACATCTTTATGGTGCTTTCAACCGGCTTTTATTAAATTTGTCGACTTTACCAATGCGCGTTTCTATATGTCAACAACTTAGGTCATACATACCAATACATCACCCAACTTTGTAATAACTTTGCACAACTTTGCAATCACTTTGAACAACTTTGAGCGGTGTGTTAACAGCTTAAAATCCACTACGTGCCGACAGCATCTACAACTTGTTCTTGAAAATTAGAAGGAATGTGAAAACTTTTTTCAATTAAAATAGTTACAAAAATTCCACAATTTTCCACTATAAATGATTGGCATCACAGAAAGGAAGAATGCAGGAACGTATCCTTATATTTTTACTATTTCTGTGATGAAAAATAAAATCAACGACTCGTTTACTCAGGGAGTCTCCCATGCGAGTACTAACCAAGCCCGATCGCGCTTTACTTTAAACATGTGTCGGTCACCTAACCACACAGCTGCATTGTTTATTTGTACGTAAGCTGAATTGGCGGGTATTTCATGTTTTTGAATGTTTAAAATCGTTATCGCTGGCATAAAGTACCTTCTATAATTGACCTATGACCTCTACATACTTGGAGTAACACGACGGTAATTAACAGCAATTCAGGAAATATTCATTCACATTTTCGAACTTTTAACTATGGTACTTATTAATATGATATCTCAGGTAACAATCCCGATTGAAACAAGCAACTTTGCAATGGCTTTTCACAACTTTGTAAGCAGTTTGTTGTCGAATTTACGGTTGGCTGTTGCGTTAATCTACTTATGCATGTTACATTTTTGATACATTTACTTATTGTTTTCGAAATTTAACTGCGGGGGTGTCATTACAATGACTTAGGTTAAATATACAAGCAACTCCGCCAAAATTTCCTTCGTTTTTTCGAACTTTGCATGCTGTTTTCTAACATTTTACAGCCAGTTCATGTAAACATCTATATGGTGCTTTCAACCGGTTTTTATTAAATTTGACGACTTTTCCACTGCGCGTTTCTATATGTCAACAACTTAGGTCATACATACCAATACATCAACCAACTTTGTAATAACTTTGCACAACTTTGCAATCACTTTGAACAACTTTGAGCGGTGTGTTAACAGCTTAAAACCCACTACGTGCCGACAGCATCTACAACTTGTTCTTGAAAATTAGAAGGAATGTGAACACTTTTTTTCAATTAAAATAGTTACAAAAATTCCACAATTTTCCACTATAAATGATTGGCATCACAGAAAGGAAGAATGCAGGAACGTATCCTTATATTTTTACTATTTCTGTGATGAAAAATAAAATCAACGACTCGCTTACTCAGGGAGTCTCCCATGCGAGTACTAACCATGCCCGATCGCGCTTTACTTTAAACATGTGTCGGTCACCTATCCACACAGCTGCATTGTTTATTTGAACGTAAGCTGAATTGGCGGGTATTTCATGTTTTGAATGTTTAAAATCGTTATCGCTGGCACAAAGTACCTTCTATAATTGATCTATGACCTCTACATACTTGGAGTAACACGACGGTAATTAACAGCAATTCACGAAATATTCATTCACATTTTCGAACTTTTAACTATGGTACTTATTAATATGATATCTCAGGTAACAATCCCGATTGAAACAAGCAACTTTGCAATGGATTTTCACAACTTTGTAAGCAGTTTGTTGTCGATTTTACGGTTGGCTGTTGCGTTAATCTACTTATGCATGATACATTTTCGATACATTTACTTATTGTTTTCGAAATTTAACTGCGGGGGTGTCATTACAATGACTTAGGTTAAATATACAAGCAACTCCGCCAAAATTTCCTTCGTTTATTCGAACTTTGCATGCTGTTTTCTAACATTTTACAGCCAGTTCATGTAAACATCTTTATGGTGCTTTCAACCGGCTTTTATTAAATTTGTCGACTTTACCAATGCGCGTTTCTATATGTCAACAACTTAGGTCATACATACCAATACATCACCCAACTTTGTAATAACTTTGCACAACTTTGCAATCACTTTGAACAACTTTGAGCGGTGTGTTAACAGCTTAAAATCCACTACGTGCCGACAGCATCTACAACTTGTTCTTGAAAATTAGAAGGAATGTGAAAACTTTTTTTCAATTAAAATAGTTACAAAAATTCCACAATTTTCCACTATAAATGATTGGCATCACAGAAAGGAAGAATGCAGGAACGTATCCTTATATTTTTACTATTTCTGTGATGAAAAATAAAATCAACGACTCGTTTACTCAGGGAGTCTCCCATGCGAGTACTAACCTAGCCCGAACGCGCTTTACTTTAAACATGTGTCGGTCACCTAACCACACAGCTGCATTGTTTATTTGTACGTAAGCTGAATTGGCGGGTATTTCATGTTTTTGAATGTTTAAAATCGTTATCGCTGGCATAAAGTACCTTCTATAATTGACCTATGACCTCTACATACTTGGAGTAACACGACGGTAATTAACAGCAATTCAGGAAATATTCATTCACATTTTCGAACTTTTAACTATGGTACTTATTAATATGATATCTCAGGTAACAATCCCGATTGAAACAAGCAACTTTGCAATGGCTTTTCACAACTTTGTAAGCAGTTTGTTGTCGAATTTACGGTTGGCTGTTGCGTTAATCTACTTATGCATGTTACATTTTTGATACATTTACTTATTGTTTTCGAAATTTAACTGCGGGGGTGTCATTACAATGACTTAGGTTAAATATACAAGCAACTCCGCCAAAATTTCCTTCGTTTTTTCGAACTTTGCATGCTGTTTTCTAACATTTTACAGCCAGTTCATGTAAACATCTATATGGTGCTTTCAACCGGTTTTTATTAAATTTGTCGACTTTTCCACTGCGCGTTTCTATATGTCAACAACTTAGGTCATACATACCAATACATCAACCAACTTTGTAATAACTTTGCACAACTTTGCAATCACTTTGAACAACTTTGAGCGGTGTGTTAACAGCTTAAAACCCACTACGTGCCGACAGCATCTACAACTTGTTCTTGAAAATTAGAAGGAATGTGAACACTTTTTTTCAATTAAAATAGTTACAAAAATTCCACAATTTTCCACTATAAATGATTGGCATCACAGAAAGGAAGAATGCAGGAACGTATCCTTATATTTTTACTATTTCTGTGATGAAAAATAAAATCAACGACTCGCTTACTCAGGGAGTCTCCCATGCGAGTACTAACCATGCCCGATCGCGCTTTACTTTAAACATGTGTCGGTCACCTATCCACACAGCTGCATTGTTTATTTGAACGTAAGCTGAATTGGCGGGTATTTCATGTTTTGAATGTTTAAAATCGTTATCGCTGGCACAAAGTACCTTCTATAATTGATCTATGACCTCTACATACTTGGAGTAACACGACGGTAATTAACAGCAATTCACGAAATATTCATTCACATTTTCGAACTTTTAACTATGGTACTTATTAATATGATATCTCAGGTAACAATCCCGATTGAAACAAGCAACTTTGCAATGGATTTTCACAACTTTGTAAGCAGTTTGTTGTCGATTTTACGGTTGGCTGTTGCGTTAATCTACTTATGCATGATACATTTTCGATACATTTACTTATTGTTTTCGAAATTTAACTGCGGGGGTGTCATTACAATGACTTAGGTTAAATATACAAGCAACTCCGCCAAAATTTCCTTCGTTTATTCGAACTTTGCATGCTGTTTTCTAACATTTTACAGCCAGTTCATGTAAACATCTTTATGGTGCTTTCAACCGGCTTTTATTAAATTTGTCGACTTTACCAATGCGCGTTTCTATATGTCAACAACTTAGGTCATACATACCAATACATCACCCAACTTTGTAATAACTTTGCACAACTTTGCAATCACTTTGAACAACTTTGAGCGGTGTGTTAACAGCTTAAAACCCACTACGTGCCGACAGCATCTACAACTTGTTCTTGAAAAGTAGAAGGAATGTGAAAACTTGTTTTCAATTAAAATAGTTACAAAAATTCCACAATTTTCCACTATAAATGATTGGCATCACAGAAAGGAAGAATGCAGGAACGTATCCTTATATTTTTACTATTTCTGTGAAGAAAAAAAAATCAGTGACTCGTTTACTCAGGGAGTCTCCCATGCGAGTACTAACCATGCCCGATGGCGCTTTACTTTAAACATGTGTGTCGGTCACCTAACAACACAGCTGCATTGTTTATTTGAAAGTAAGTTGAATTGGCGGGTATTTCATGTTTTTGAATGTTTAAAATCGTTATCGCTGGCACAAAGTACCTTCTATAATTGACCTATGACTTCTACGTACTTGGAGTAACACGACGGTAATTAACAGCAATTCACGAAATATTCATTCACATTTTCGAACTTTTAACTATGGTACTTATTAATATGATATCTCAGGTAACAATCCCGATTGAAACAAGCAACTTTGCAATGGCTTTCCACAACTTTGTAAGCAGTTTGTTGTCGAATTTACGGTTGGCTGTTGCGTTAATCTACTTATGCATGATACATTTTCGATACATTTACTTATTGTTTTCGAAATTTAACTGCGGGGGTGTCATTACAATGACTTAGGTTAAATATACAAGCAACTCCGCCAAAATTTCCTTCGTTTTTTCGAACTTTGCATGCTGTTTTCTAACATTTTACAGCCAGTTCATGTAAACATCTATATGGTGCTTTCAACCTGTTTTTATTAAATTTGTCGACTTTATCACTGCGCGTTGCTATATGCCAACAACTTAGGTCATACATGCCAATACATCAACCAGCTTTGTAATAACATTGCACAACTTTGCAATCACTTTGAACAACTTTGAGCGCTGTGTCAACAGCTTAAAACCCACTACGTGCCGACATCATCTACAACTTATTCTTGAAAATTAGAAGGAATGTGAAAACTTTTTTTCAATTAAAATAGTTACAAAAATTCCACAATTTTCCACTATAAATGATTGGCATCACAAAAAGGAAGAATGCAGGAACGTATCCTTATATTTTTACTATTTCTGTGATGAAAAATAAAATCAACGACTCGTTTACTCAGGGAGTCTCCCATGCGAGTACTAACCATGCCCGATCGCGCTTTACTTTAAACATGTGTCGGTCACCTAACCACACAGCTGCATTGTTTATTTGTACATAAGCTGAATTGGCGGGTATTTCATGTTTTTGAATGTTTAAAATCGTTATCGCTGGCATAAAGTACCTTCTATAATTAACCTATGACCTCTACATACTTGGAGTAACACGACGGTAATTAACAGCAATTCACGAAATATTCATTCACATTTTCGAACTTTTAACTATGGTACTTATTAATATGATATCTCAGGTAACAATCCCGATTGAAACAAGCAACTTTGCAATGGCTTTTCACAACTTTGTAAGCAGTTTGTTGTCGAATTTACGGTTGGCTGTTGCGTTAATCTACTTATGCATGATACATTTTTGATACATTTACTTATTGTTTTCGAAATTTAACTGCGGGGGTGTCAATACAATGACTTAGGTTAAATATACAAGCAACTCCGCCAAAATTTCCTTCGTTTTTTCGAACTTTGCATGCTGTTTTCTAACATTTTACAGCCAGTTCATGTAAACATCTATATGGTGCTTTCAACCTGTTTTTATTAAATTTGTCGACTTTATCACTGCGCGTTTCTATATGTCAACAACTTAGGTCATACATACCAATACATCAACCAACTTTGTAATAACTTTGCACAACTTTGCAATCACTTTGAACAACTTTGAGCGGTGTGTTAACAGCTTAAAATCCACTACGTGCCGACAGCATCTACAACTTGTTCTTGAAAATTAGAAGGAATGTGAAAACTTTTTTTCAATTAAAATAGTTACAAAAATTCCACAATTTTCCACTATAAATGATTGGCATCACAAAAAGGAAGAATGCAGGAACGTATCCTTATATTTTTACTATTTCTGTGATGAAAAATAAAATCAACGACTCGTTTACTCAGGGAGTCTCCCATGCGAGTACTAACCATGCCCGATCGCGCTTTACTTTAAACATGTGTCGGTCACCTAACCACACAGCTGCATTGTTTATTTGTACATAAGCTGAATTGGCGGGTATTTCATGTTTTTGAATGTTTAAAATCGTTATCGCTGGCATAAAGTACCTTCTATAATTGACCTATGACCTCTACATACTTGGAGTAACACGACGGTAATTAACAGCAATTCACGAAATATTCATTCACATTTTCGAACTTTTAACTATGGTACTTATTAATATGATATCTCAGGTAACAATCCCGATTGAAACAAGCAACTTTGCAATGGCTTTTCACAACTTTGTAAGCAGTTTGTTGTCGAATTTACGGTTGGCTGTTGCGTTAATCTACTTATGCATGATACATTTTTGATACATTTACTTATTGTTTTCGAAATTTAACTGCGGGGGGGGGGGGTCATTACAATGACTTAGGTTAAATATACAAGCAACTCCGCCAAAATTTCCTTCGTTTTTTCGAACTTTGCATGCTGTTTTCTAACATTTTACAGCCAGTTCATGTAAACATCTATATGGTGCTTTCAACCGGCTTTTATTAAATTTGTCGACTTTTCCTCTGCGCGTTTCTATATGTCAACAACTTAGGTCATACATACCAATACATCAACCAACTTTGTAATAACTTTGCAATCACTTTGAACAATTTTGAGCGGTGTGTTAACAGCTTAAAACCCACTACGTGCCGACAGCATCTACAACTTGTTCTTGAAAATTAGAAGGAATGTGAACACTTTTTTTCAATTAAAATAGTTACAAAAATTCCACAATTTTCCACTATAAATGATTGGCATCACAGAAAGGAAGAATGCAGGAACGTATCCTTATATTTTTACTATTTCTGTGATGAAAAATAAAATCAACGACTCGCTTACTCAGGGAGTCTCCCATGCGAGTACTAACCAGGCCCGATCGCGCTTTACTTTAAACATGTGTCGGTCACCTATCCACACAGCTGCATTGTTTATTTGAACGTAAGCTGAATTGGCGGGTATTTCATGTTTTGAATGTTTAAAATCGTTATCGCTGGCACAAAGTACCTTCTATAATTGATCTATGACCTCTACATACTTGGAGTAACACGACGGTAATTAACAGCAATTCACGAAATATTCATTCACATTTTCGAACTTTTAACTATGGTACTTATTAATATGATATCTCAGGTAACAATCCCGATTGAAACAAGCAACTTTGCAATGGCTTTTCACAACTTTGTAAGCAGTATGTTGTCGAATTTACGGTTGGCTGTTGCGTTAATCTACTTATGCATGATACATTTTCGATACATTTACTTATTGTTTTCGAAATTTAACTGCGGGGGTGTCATTACAATGACTTAGGTTAAATATACAAGCAACTCCGCCAAAATTTCCTTCGTTTTTCGAACATTGCATGCTGTTTTCTAACATTTTACAGCCAGTTCATGTAAACATCTATATGGTGCTTTCAACTGGCTTTTATTAAATTTGACGACTTTACCACTGCGCGTTTCTATATGTCAACAACTTAGGTCATACATACCAATACATCAACCAACTTTGTAATAACTTTGCACAACTTTGCAATCACTTTGAACAACTTTGAGCGGTGTGTTAACAGCTTAAAATCCACTACGTGCCGACAGCATCTACAACTTGTTCTTGAAAATTAGAAGGAATGTGAAAACTTTTTTTCAATTAAAATAGTTACAAAAATTCCACAATTTTCCACTATAAATGATTGGCATCACAAAAAGGAAGAATGCAGGAACGTATCCTTATATTTTTACTATTTCTGTGATGAAAAATAAAATCAACGACTCGTTTACTCAGGGAGTCTCCCATGCGAGTACTAACCATGCCCGATCGCGCTTTACTTTAAACATGTGTCGGTCACCTAACCACACAGCTGCATTGTTTATTTGTACGTAAGCTGAATTGGCGGGTATTTCATGTTTTTGAATGTTTAAAATCGTTATCGCTGGCATAAAGTACCTTCTATAATTGACCTATGACCTCTACATACTTGGAGTAACACGACGGTAATTAACAGCAATTCACGAAATATTCATTCACATTTTCGAACTTTTAACTATGGTACTTATTAATATGATATCTCAGGTAACAATCCCGATTGAAACAAGCAACTTTGCAATGGCTTTTCACAACTTTGTAAGCAGTATGTTGTCGAATTTACGGTTGGCTGTTGCGTTAATCTACTTATGCATGATACATTTTCGATACATTTACTTATTGTTTTCGAAATTTAACTGCGGGGGTGTCATTACAATGACTTAGGTTAAATATACAAGCAACTCCGCCAAAATTTCCTTCGTTTTTCGAACATTGCATGCTGTTTTCTAACATTTTACAGCCAGTTCATGTAAACATCTATATGGTGCTTTCAACTGGCTTTTATTAAATTTGACGACTTTACCACTGCGCGTTTCTATATGTCAACAACTTAGGTCATACATACCAATACATCAACCAACTTTGTAATAACTTTGCACAACTTTGCAATCACTTTGAACAACTTTGAGCGGTGTGTTAACAGCTTAAAACCCACTACGTGCCGACAGCATCTACAACTTGTTCTTGAAAACTAGAAGGAATGTGAAAACTTTTTTTCAATTAAAATAGTTACAAAAATTCCACAATTTTCCACTATAAATAATTGGCATCACAGAAAGGAAGAATGCAGGAACGTATCCTTATATTTTTACTATTTCTGTGATGAAAAAAAATATCAACGACTCATTTACTCAGGTAGTCTCCCATGCGAGTACTAACCATGCCCGATCGCGCTTTACTTTAAACATGTGTCGGTCACCTAACCACACAGCTGCATTGTTTAATTTGAACGTAAGCTGAATTGGCAGGTATTTCATGTTTTGAATGTTTAAAATCGTTATCGCTGGCACAAAGTACCTTCTATAATTGATCTATGACCTCTACATACTTGGAGTAACACGACGGTAATTAACAGTAATTAACGAAATATTCATTCACATTTTCGAACTTTTAACTATGGTACTTATTAATATGATATCTCAGGTAACAATCCCGATTGAAACAAGCAACTTTGCAATGGCTTTTCACAACTTTGTAAGCAGTTTGTTGTCGAATTTACGGTTGGCTGTTGCGTTAATCTACTTATGCATGATACATTTTCGATACATTTACTTATTGTTTTCGAAATTTAACTGCGGGGGTGTCATTACAATGACTTAGGTTAAATATACAAGCAACTCCGCCAAAATTTCCTTCGTTTTTTCGAACTTTGCATGCTGTTTTCTAACATTTTACAGCCAGTTCATGTAAACATCTATATGGTGCTTTCAACCGGTTTTTATTAAATTTGTCGACTTTATCACTGCGCGTTTCTATATGTCAACAACTTAGGTCATACATACCAATACATCAACCAACTTTGTAATAACTTTGCACAACTTTGCAATCACTTTGAATAACTTTGAGCGGTGTGTTAACAGCTTTAAATCCACTACGTGCCGACAGCATCTACAACTTGTTCTTGAAAATTAGAAGGAATGTGAAAACTTTTTTTCAATTAAAATAGTTACAAAAATTCCACAATTTTCCACTATAAATGATTGGCATCACAGAAAGGAGGAATGCAGGAACGTATCCTTATATTTTTACTATTTCTGTGATGAAAAATAAAATCAACGACTCGTTTACTCAGGGAGTCTCCCATGCGAGTACTAACCATGCCCGATCGCGCTTTACTTTAAACATGTGTTGGTCACCTAACCACACAGCTGCATTGTTTATTTGTACGTAAGCTGAATTGGCGGGTATTTCATGTTTTTGAATGTTTAAAATCGTTATCGCTGGCATAAAGTACCTTCTATAATTGACCTATGACCTCTACATACTTGGAGTAACACGACGGTAATTAACAGCAATTCACGAAATATTCATTCACATTTTCGAACTTTTAACTATGGTACTTATTAATATGATATCTCAGGTAACAATCCCGATTGAAACAAGCAACTTTGCAATGGCTTTTCACAACTTTGTAAGCAGTTTGTTGTCGAATTTACGGTTGGCTGTTGCGTTAATCTACTTATGCATGATACATTTTTGATACATTTACTTATTGTTTTCGAAATTTAACTGCGGGGGTGTCATTACAATGACTTAGGTTAAATATACAAGCAACTCCGCCAAAATTTCTTTCGTTTTTTCGAACTTTGCATGCTGTTTTCTAACATTTTACAGCCAGTTCATGTAAACATCTATATGGTGCTTTCAACCGGTTTTTATTAAATTTGTCGACTTTTCCACTGCGCGTTTCTATATGTCAACAACTTAGGTCATACATACCAATACATCAACCAACTTTGTAATAACTTTGCACAACTTTGCAATCACTTTGAACAACTTTGAGCGGTGTGTTAACAGCTTAAAACCCACTACGTGCCGACAGCATCTACAACTTGTTCTTGAAAATTATAAGGAATGTGAACACTTTTTTTCAATTAAAATAGTTACAAAAATTCCACAATTTTCCACTATAAATGATTGGCATCACAGAAAGGAAGAATGCAGGAACGTATCCTTATATTTTTACTATTTCTGTGATGAAAAATAAAATCAACGACTCGCTTACTCAGGGAGTCTCCCATGCGAGTACTAACCATGCCCGATCGCGTTTTACTTTAAACATGTGTCGGTCACCTATCCACACAGCTGCATTGTTTATTTGAACGTAAGATGAATTGGCGGGTATTTCATGTTTTTGAATGTTTAAAATCGTTATCGCTGGCATAAAGTACCTTCTATAATTGACCTATGACCTCTACATACTTGGAGTAACACGACGGTAATTAACAGCAATTCACGAAATATTCATTCACATTTTCGAACTTTTAACTATGGTACTTATTAATATGATATCTCAGGTAACAATCCCGATTGAAACAAGCAACTTTGCAATGGCTTTTCACAACTTTGTAAGCAGTTTGTTGTCGAATTTACGGTTGGCTGTTGCGTTAATCTACTTATGCATGATACATTTTCGATACATTTACTTATTGTTTTCGAAATTTAACTGCGGGGGTGTCATTACAATGACTTAGGTTAAATATACAAGCAACTCCGCCAAAATTTCCTTCGTTTTTCGAACATTGCATGCTGTTTTCTAACATTTTACAGCCAGTTCATGTAAACATCTATATGGTGCTTTCAACTGGCTTTTATTAAATTTGACGACTTTACCACTGCGCGTTTCTATATGTCAACAACTTAGGTCATACATACCAATACATCAACCAACTTTGTAATAACTTTGCACAACTTTGCAATCACTTTGAACAACTTTGAGCGGTGTGTTAACAGCTTAAAACCCACTACGTGCCGACAGCATCTACAACTTGTTCTTGAAAACTAGAAGGAATGTGAAAACTTTTTTTCAATTAAAATAGTTACAAAAATTCCACAATTTTCCACTATAAATAATTGGCATCACAGAAAGGAAGAATGCAGGAACGTATCCTTATATTTTTACTATTTCTGTGATGAAAAAAAATATCAACGACTCATTTACTCAGGTAGTCTCCCATGCGAGTACTAACCATGCCCGATCGCGCTTTACTTTAAACATGTGTCGGTCACCTAACCACACAGCTGCATTGTTTAATTTGAACGTAAGCTGAATTGGCAGGTATTTCATGTTTTGAATGTTTAAAATCGTTATCGCTGGCACAAAGTACCTTCTATAATTGATCTATGACCTCTACATACTTGGAGTAACACGACGGTAATTAACAGTAATTCACGAAATATTCAATCACATTTTCGAACTTTTAACTATGGTACTTATTAATATGATATCTCAGGTAACAATCCCGATTGAAACAAGCAACTTTGCAATGGCTTTTCACAACTTTGTAAGCAGTTTGTTGTCGAATTTACGGTTGGCTGTTGCGTTAATCTACTTATGCATGATACATTTTCGATACATTTACTTATTGTTTTCGAAATTTAACTGCGGGGGTGTCATTACAATGACTTAGGTTAAATATACAAGCAACTCCGCCAAAATTTCCTTCGTTTTTTCGAACTTTGCATGCTGTTTTCTAACATTTTACAGCCAGTTCATGTAAACATCTATATGGTGCTTTCAACCGGTTTTTATTAAATTTGTCGACTTTATCACTGCGCGTTTCTATATGTCAACAACTTAGGTCATACATACCAATACATCAACCATTTTTGTAATAACTTTGCACAACTTTGCAATCACTTTGAACAACTTTGAGCGGCGTGTTAACAGCTTAAAATCCACTACGTGCCGACAGCATCTACAACTTGTTCTTGAAAATTAGAAGGAATGTGAAAACTTTTTTTCAATTAAAATAGTTACAAAAATTCCACAATTTTCCACTATAAATGATTGGCATCACAGAAAGGAGGAATGCAGGAACGTATCCTTATATTTTTACTATTTCTGTGATGAAAAATAAAATCAACGACTCGTTTACTCAGGGAGTCTCCCATGCGAGTACTAACCATGCCCGATCGCGCTTTACTTTAAACATGTGTCGGTCACCTAACCACACAGCTGCATTGTTTATTTGTACGTAAGCTGAATTGGCGGGTATTTCATGTTTTTGAATGTTTAAAATCGTTATCGCTGGCATAAAGTACCTTCTATAATTGACCTATGACCTCTACATACTTGGAGTAACACGACGGTAATTAACAGCAATTCACGAAATATTCATTCACATTTTCGAACTTTTAACTATGGTACTTATTAATATGATATCTCAGGTAACAATCCCGATTGAAACAAGCAACTTTGCAATGGCTTTTCACAACTTTGTAAGCAGTTTGTTGTCGAATTTACGGTTGGCTGTTGCGTTAATCTACTTATGCATGATACATTTTTGATACATTTACTTATTGTTTTCGAAATTTAACTGCGGGGGTGTCATTACAATGACTTAGGTTAAATATACAAGCAACTCCGCCAACATTTCTTTCGTTTTTTCGAACTTTGCATGCTGTTTTCTAACATTTTACAGCCAGTTCATGTAAACATCTATATGGTGCTTTCAACCGGTTTTTATTAAATTTGTCGACTTTTCCACTGCGCGTTTCTATATGTCAACAACTTAGGTCATACATACCAATACATCAACCAACTTTGTAATAACTTTGCACAACTTTGCAATCACTTTGAACAACTTTGAGCGGTGTGTTAACAGCTTAAAACCCACTACGTGCCGACAGCATCTACAACTTGTTCTTGAAAATTAGAAGGAATGTGAACACTTTTTTTCAATTAAAATAGTTACAAAAATTCCACAATTTTCCACTATAAATGATTGGCATCACAGAAAGGAAGAATGCAGGAACGTATCCTTATATTTTTACTATTTCTGTGATGAAAAATAAAATCAACGACTCGCTTACTCAGGGAGTCTCCCATGCGAGTACTAACCATGCCCGATCGCGTTTTACTTTAAACATGTGTCGGTCACCTATCCACACAGCTGCATTGTTTATTTGAACGTAAGCTGAATTGGCGGGTATTTCATGTTTTTGAATGTTTAAAATCGTTATCGCTGGCATAAAGTACCTTCTATAATTGACCTATGACCTCTACATACTTGGAGTAACACGACGGTAATTAACAGCAATTCACGAAATATTCATTCACATTTTCGAACTTTTAACTATGGTACTTATTAATATGATATCTCAGGTAACAATCCCGATTGAAACAAGCAAATTTGCAATGGCTTTTCACAACTTTGTAAGCAGTTTGTTGTCGAATTTACGGTTGGCTGTTGCGTTAATCTACTTATGCATGATACATTTTCGATACATTTACTTATTGTTTTCGAAATTTAACTGCGGGGCTGTCATTACAATGACTTAGGTTAAATATACAAGCAACTCCGCCAAAATTTCCTTCGTTTTTTCGAACTTTGCATGCTGTTTTCTAACATTTTACAGCCAGTTCATGTAAACATTTATATGGTGCTTTCAACCGGCTTTTATTAAATTTGTCGACTTTTCCACTGCGCGTTTCTATATGTCAACAACTTAGGTCATACATACCAATACATCAACCAACTTTGTAATAACTTTGCACAACTTTGCAATCACTTTGAACAACTTTGAGCGGTGTGTTAACAGCTTAAAACCCACTACGTGCCGACAGCATCTACAACTTGTTCTTGAAAATTAGAAGGAATGTGAACACTTTTTTTCAATTAAAATAGTTACAGAAATTCCACAATTTTCCACTATAAATGATTGGCATCACAGAAAGGAAGAATGCAGGAACGTATCCTTATATTTTTACTATTTCTGTGATGAAAAGTATAATCAACGACTCGTTTACTCAGGGAGTCTCCCAAGCGAGTACTAACCATGCCCGATCGCGCTTTACTTTAAACATGTGTCGGTAACCTAACCACACAGCTGCATTGTTTATTTGAACGTAAGCTGAATTGGCGGGTATTTCATGTTTTGAATGTTTAAAATCGTTATCGCTGGCACAAAGTACCTTCTATAATTCATCTATGACATATACATACTTGGAGTAACACGACGGTAATTAACAGCAATTCACGAAATATTCATTCACATTTTCGAACTTTTAACTATGGTACTTATTAATATGATATCTCAGGTAACAATCCCGATTGAAACAAGCAACTTTGCAATGGCTTTTCACAACTTTGTAAGCAGTTTGTTGTCGAATTTACGGTTGGCTGTTGCGTTAATCTACTTATGCATGATACATTTTCGATACATTTACTTATTGTTTTCGAAATTTAACTGCGGGGCTGTCATTACAATGACTTAGGTTAAATATACAAGCAACTCCGCCAAAATTTCCTTCGTTTTTTCGAACTTTGCATGCTGTTTTCTAACATTTTACAGCCAGTTCATGTAAACATCTATATGGTGCTTTCAACCGGCTTTTATTAAATTTGTCGACTTTTCCACTGCGCGTTTCTATATGTCAACAACTTAGGTCATACATACCAATACATCAACCAACTTTGTAATAACTTTGCACAACTTTGCAATCACTTTGAACAACTTTGAGCGGTGTGTTAACAGCTTAAAACCCACTACGTGCCGACAGCATCTACAACTTGTTCTTGAAAATTAGAAGGAATGTGAACACTTTTTTTCAATTAAAATAGTTACAGAAATTCCACAATTTTCCACTATAAATGATTGGCATCACAGAAAGGAAGAATGCAGGAACGTATCCTTATATTTTTACTATTTCTGTGATGAAAAATAAAATCAACGACTCGCTTAGTCAGGGAGTCTCCCATGCGAGTACTAACCATGCCCGATCGCGCTTTACTTTAAACATGTGTCGGTCACCTATCCACACAGCTGCATTGTTTATTTGAACGTAAGCTGAATAGGCGGGTATTTCATGTTTTGAATGTTTAAAATCGTTATCGCTGGCACAAAGTACCTTCTATAATTCATCTATGACCTCTACATACTTGGAGTAACACGACGGTAATTAACAGCAATTCACGAAATATTCATTCACATTTTCGAACTTTTAACTATGGTACTTATTAATATGATATCTCAGGTAACAATCCCGATTGAAACAATTAACTTTGCAATGGCTTTTCACAACTTTGTAAGCAGTTTGTTGTCGAATTTACGGTTGGCTGTTGCGTTAATCTACTTATGCATGATACATTTTTGATACATTTACTTATTGTTTTCGAAATTTAACTGCGGGGGTGTCATTACAATGACTAAGGTTAAATATACAAGCAACTCCGCCAAAATTTCCTTCGTTTTTTCGAACTTTGCATGCTGTTTTCTAACATTTTACAGCCAGTTCATGTAAACATCTATATGGTGTTTTCAACCGGCTTTTATTAAATTTGTCGACTTTACCACTGCGCGTTTCTATATGTCAACAACTTAGGTCATACATACCAATACATCAACCAACTTTGTAATAACTTTGCACAACTTTGCAATCACTTTGAACAACTTTGAGCGGTGTGTTAACAGCTTAAAACCCACTACGTGCCGACAGCATCTACAACTTGTTCTTGAAAATTAGAAGGAATGTGAACACTTTTTTTCAATTAAAATAGTTACAGAAATTCCACAATTTTCCACTATAAATGATTGGCATCACAGAAAGGAAGAATGCAGGAACGTATCCTTATATTTTTACTATTTCTGTGATGAAAAGTATAATCAACGACTCGTTTACTCAGGGAGTCTCCCAAGCGAGTACTAACCATGCCCGATCGCGCTTTACTTTAAACATGTGTCGGTAACCTAACCACACAGCTGCATTGTTTATTTGAACGTAAGCTGAATTGGCGGGTATTTCATGTTTTGAATGTTTAAAATCGTTATCGCTGGCACAAAGTACCTTCTATAATTCATCTATGACCCCCACATACTTGGAGTAACACGACGGTAATTAACAGCAATTCACGAAATATTCATTCACATTTTCGAACTTTTAACTATGGTACTTATTAATATGATATCTCAGGTAACAATCCCGATTGAAACAAGCAACTTTGCAATGGCTTTTCACAACTTTGTAAGCAGTTTGTTGTCGAATTTACGGTTGGCTGTTGCGTTAATCTACTTATGCATGATACATTTTTGATACATTTACTTATTGTTTTCGAAATTTAACTGCGGGGGTGTCATTACAATGACTAAGGTTAAATATACAAGCAACTCCGCCAAAATTTCCTTCGTTTTTTCGAACTTTGCATGCTGTTTTCTAACATTTTACAGCCAGTTCATGTAAACATCTATATGGTGTTTTCAACCGGCTTTTATTAAATTTGTCGACTTTACCACTGCGCGTTTCTATATGCCAACAACTTAGGTCATACATACCAATACATCAACCAACTTTGTAATAACTTTGCACAACTTTGCAATCACTTTGAACAACTTTGAGCGGTGTGTTAACAGCTTAAAACCCACTACGTGCCGACAGCATCTACAACTTGTTCTTGAAAATTAGAAGGAATGTGAAAACATTTTTTTCACTTAAAATAGTTACAGAAATTCCACAATTTTCCACTATAAATGATTGGCATCACAGAAAGGAAGGATGCAGGAACGTATCCTTATATTTTTACTATTTCTGTGATGAAAAGTATAATCAACGACTCGTTTACTCAGGGAGTCTCCCAAGCGAGTACTAACCATGCCCGATCGCGCTTTACTTTAAACATGTGTCGGTAACCTAACCACACAGCTGCATTGTTTATTTGAACGTAAGCTGAATTGGCGGGTATTTCATGTTTTGAATGTTTAAAATCGTTATCGCTGGCACAAAGTACCTTCTATAATTGATGTATGACATCTACATACTTGGAGTAACACGACGGTAATTAACAGCAATTCACGAAATATTCATTCACATTTTCGAACTTTTAACTATGGTACTTATTAATATGATATCTCAGGTAACAATCCCGATTGAAACAAGCAACTTTGCAATGGCTTTTCACAACTTTGTAAGCAGTTTGTTGTCGAATTTACGGTTGGCTGTTGCGTTAATCTACTTATGCATGATACATTTTCGATACATTTACTTATTGTTTTCGAAATTTAACTGCGGGGCTGTCATTACAATGACTTAGGTTAAATATACAAGCAACTCCGCCAAAATTTCCTTCGTTTTTTCGAACTTTGCATGCTGTTTTCTAACATTTTACAGCCAGTTCATGTAAACATCTATATGGTGCTTTCAACTGGCTTTTATTAAATTTGTCGACTTTACCACTGCGCGTTTCTATATGTCAACAACTTAGGTCATACATACCAATACATCAACCAACTTTGTAATAACTTTGCACAACTTTGCAATCACTTTGAACAACTTTGAGCGGTGTGTTAACAGCTTAAAACCCACTACGTGCCGACAGCATCTACAACTTGTTCTTGAAAACTAGAAGGAATGTGAAAACTTTTTTTCAATTAAAATAGTTACAAAAATTCCACAATTTTCCACTATAAATGATTGGCATCACAGAAAGGAAGAATGCAGGAGCGTATCCTTATATTTTTACTATTTCTGTGATGAAAAAAAAATTCAACGACTCGCTTACTCAGGGAGTCTCCCATGCGAGTACTAACCATGCCCGATCGCGCTTTACTTTAAACATGTGTCGGTCACCTATCCACACAGCTGCATTGTTTATTTGAACGTAAGCTGAATTGGCGGGTATTTCACGTTTTGAATGTTTAAAATCGTTATCGCTGGCACAAAGTACCTTCTATAATTGACCTATGACCTCTACATACTTGGAGTAACACGACGGTAATTAACAGCAATTCCCGAAATATTCATTCACATTTTCGAACTTTTAACTATGGTACTTATTAATATGATATCTCAGGTAACAATTCCGATTGAAACAAGCAACTTTGCAATGGATTTTCACAACTTTGTAAGCAGTATGTTGTCGAATTTACGGTTGGCTGTTGCGTTAATCTACTTATGCATGATACATTTTCGATACATTTACTTATTGTTTTCGAAATTTAACTGCAGGGGTGTCATTACAATGACTTAGGTTAAATATACAAGCAACTCCGCCAAAATTTCCTTCGTTTTTCGAACATTGCATGCTGTTTTCTAACATTTTACAGCCAGTTCATGTAAACATCTATATGGTGCTTTCAACTGGCTTTTATTAAATTTGTCGACTTTACCACTGCGCGTTTCTATATGTCAACAACTTAGGTCATACATACCAATACATCAACCAACTTTGTAATAACTTTGCACAACTTTGCAATCACTTTGAACAACTTTGAGCGGTGTGTTAACAGCTTAAAACCCACTACGTGCCGACAGCATCTACAACTTGTTCTTGAAAATTAGAAGGAATGTGAACACTTTTTTTCAATTAAAATAGTTACAGAAATTCCACAATTTTCCACTATAAATGATTGGCATCACAGAAAGGAAGAATGCAGGAACGTATCCTTATATTTTTACTATTTCTGTGATGAAAAGTATAATCAACGACTCGTTTACTCAGGGAGTCTCCCAAGCGAGTACTAACCATGCCCGATCGCGCTTTACTTTAAACATGTGTCGGTAACCTAACCACACAGCTGCATTGTTTATTTGAACGTAAGCTGAATTGGCGGGTATTTCATGTTTTGAATGTTTAAAATCGTTATCGCTGGCACAAAGTACCTTCTATAATTCATCTATGACATATACATACTTGGAGTAACACGACGGTAATTAACAGCAATTCACGAAATATTCATTCACATTTTCGAACTTTTAACTATGGTACTTATTAATATGATATCTCAGGTAACAATCCCGATTGAAACAAGCAACTTTGCAATGGCTTTTCACAACTTTGTAAGCAGTTTGTTGTCGAATTTACGGTTGGCTGTTGCGTTAATCTACTTATGCATGATACATTTTCGATACATTTACTTATTGTTTTCGAAATTTAACTGCGGGGCTGTCATTACAATGACTTAGGTTAAATATACAAGCAACTCCGCCAAAATTTCCTTCGTTTTTTCGAACTTTGCATGCTGTTTTCTAACATTTTACAGCCAGTTCATGTAAACATCTATATGGTGCTTTCAACCGGCTTTTATTAAATTTGTCGACTTTTCCACTGCGCGTTTCTATATGTCAACAACTTAGGTCATACATACCAATACATCAACCAACTTTGTAATAACTTTGCACAACTTTGCAATCACTTTGAACAACTTTGAGCGGTGTGTTAACAGCTTAAAACCCACTACGTGCCGACAGCATCTACAACTTGTTCTTGAAAATTAGAAGGAATGTGAACACTTTTTTTCAATTAAAATAGTTACAGAAATTCCACAATTTTCCACTATAAATGATTGGCATCACAGAAAGGAAGAATGCAGGAACGTATCCTTATATTTTTACTATTTCTGTGATGAAAAATAAAATCAACGACTCGCTTAGTCAGGGAGTCTCCCATGCGAGTACTAACCATGCCCGATCGCGCTTTACTTTAAACATGTGTCGGTCACCTATCCACACAGCTGCATTGTTTATTTGAACGTAAGCTGAATAGGCGGGTATTTCATGTTTTGAATGTTTAAAATCGTTATCGCTGGCACAAAGTACCTTCTATAATTCATCTATGACCTCTACATACTTGGAGTAACACGACGGTAATTAACAGCAATTCACGAAATATTCATTCACATTTTCGAACTTTTAACTATGGTACTTATTAATATGATATCTCAGGTAACAATCCCGATTGAAACAATTAACTTTGCAATGGCTTTTCACAACTTTGTAAGCAGTTTGTTGTCGAATTTACGGTTGGCTGTTGCGTTAATCTACTTATGCATGATACATTTTTGATACATTTACTTATTGTTTTCGAAATTTAACTGCGGGGGTGTCATTACAATGACTAAGGTTAAATATACAAGCAACTCCGCCAAAATTTCCTTCGTTTTTTCGAACTTTGCATGCTGTTTTCTAACATTTTACAGCCAGTTCATGTAAACATCTATATGGTGTTTTCAACCGGCTTTTATTAAATTTGTCGACTTTACCACTGCGCGTTTCTATATGTCAACAACTTAGGTCATACATACCAATACATCAACCAACTTTGTAATAACTTTGCACAACTTTGCAATCACTTTGAACAACTTTGAGCGGTGTGTTAACAGCTTAAAACCCACTACGTGCCGACAGCATCTACAACTTGTTCTTGAAAATTAGAAGGAATGTGAACACTTTTTTTCAATTAAAATAGTTACAGAAATTCCACAATTTTCCACTATAAATGATTGGCATCACAGAAAGGAAGAATGCAGGAACGTATCCTTATATTTTTACTATTTCTGTGATGAAAAGTATAATCAACGACTCGTTTACTCAGGGAGTCTCCCAAGCGAGTACTAACCATGCCCGATCGCGCTTTACTTTAAACATGTGTCGGTAACCTAACCACACAGCTGCATTGTTTATTTGAACGTAAGCTGAATTGGCGGGTATTTCATGTTTTGAATGTTTAAAATCGTTATCGCTGGCACAAAGTACCTTCTATAATTGATGTATGACATCTACATACTTGGAGTAACACGACGGTAATTAACAGCAATTCACGAAATATTCATTCACATTTTCGAACTTTTAACTAT
The DNA here is from genome assembly GCF_978046115.1 of Saccoglossus kowalevskii. Taxonomy (NCBI): domain Eukaryota; kingdom Metazoa; phylum Hemichordata; class Enteropneusta; family Harrimaniidae; genus Saccoglossus; species Saccoglossus kowalevskii. The sequence continues at coordinate 9,655,096 of NC_140661.1, read as the reverse complement.
GGTACTTATTAATATGATATCTCAGGTAACAATCCCGATTGAAACAAGCAACTTTGCAATGGCTTTTCACAACTTTGTAAGCAGTTTGTTGTCGAATTTACGGTTGGCTGTTGCGTTAATCTACTTATGCATGATACATTTTCGATACATTTACTTATTGTTTTCGAAATTTAACTGCGGGGCTGTCATTACAATGACTTAGGTTAAATATACAAGCAACTCCGCCAAAATTTCCTTCGTTTTTTCGAACTTTGCATGCTGTTTTCTAACATTTTACAGCCAGTTCATGTAAACATCTATATGGTGCTTTCAACCGGCTTTTATTAAATTTGTCGACTTTTCCACTGCGCGTTTCTATATGTCAACAACTTAGGTCATACATACCAATACATCAACCAACTTTGTAATAACTTTGCACAACTTTGCAATCACTTTGAACAACTTTGAGCGGTGTGTTAACAGCTTAAAACCCACTACGTGCCGACAGCATCTACAACTTGTTCTTGAAAATTAGAAGGAATGTGAACACTTTTTTTCAATTAAAATAGTTACAAAAATTCCACAATTTTCCACTATAAATGATTGGCATCACAGAAAGGAAGAATGCAGGAACGTATCCTTATATTTTTACTATTTCTGTGATGAAAAATAAAATCAACGACTCGTTTACTCAGGGAGTCTCCCAAGCGAGTACTAACCATGCCCGATCGCGCTTTACTTTAAACATGTGTCGGTAACCTAACCACACAGCTGCATTGTTTATTTGAACGTAAGCTGAATTGGCGGGTATTTCATGTTTTGAATGTTTAAAATCGTTATCGCTGGCACAAAGTACCTTCTATAATTCATCTATGACCCCCACATACTTGGAGTAACACGACGGTAATTAACAGCAATTCACGAAATATTCATTCACATTTTCGAACTTTTAACTATGGTACTTATTAATATGATATCTCAGGTAACAATCCCGATTGAAACAAGCAACTTTGCAATGGCTTTTCACAACTTTGTAAGCAGTTTGTTGTCGAATTTACGGTTGGCTGTTGCGTTAATCTACTTATGCATGATACATTTTTGATACATTTACTTATTGTTTTCGAAATTTAACTGCGGGGGTGTCATTACAATGACTAAGGTTAAATATACAAGCAACTCCGCCAAAATTTCCTTCGTTTTTTCGAACTTTGCATGCTGTTTTCTAACATTTTACAGCCAGTTCATGTAAACATCTATATGGTGTTTTCAACCGGCTTTTATTAAATTTGTCGACTTTACCACTGCGCGTTTCTATATGCCAACAACTTAGGTCATACATACCAATACATCAACCAACTTTGTAATAACTTTGCACAACTTTGCAATCACTTTGAACAACTTTGAGCGGTGTGTTAACAGCTTAAAACCCACTACGTGCCGACAGCATCTACAACTTGTTCTTGAAAATTAGAAGGAATGTGAAAACATTTTTTTCACTTAAAATAGTTACAGAAATTCCACAATTTTCCACTATAAATGATTGGCATCACAGAAAGGAAGGATGCAGGAACGTATCCTTATATTTGTACTATTTCTGTGATGAAAAGTATAATCAACGACTCGTTTACTCAGGGAGTCTCCCAAGCGAGTACTAACCATGCCCGATCGCGCTTTACTTTAAACATGTGTCGGTAACCTAACCACACAGCTGCATTGTTTATTTGAACGTAAGCTGAATTGGCGGGTATTTCATGTTTTGAATGTTTAAAATCGTTATCGCTGGCACAAAGTACCTTCTATAATTGATGTATGACATCTACATACTTGGAGTAACACGACGGTAATTAACAGCAATTCACGAAATATTCATTCACATTTTCGAACTTTTAACTATGGTACTTATTAATATGATATCTCAGGTAACAATCCCGATTGAAACAAGCAACTTTGCAATGGCTTTTCACAACTTTGTAAGCAGTTTGTTGTCGAATTTACGGTTGGCTGTTGCGTTAATCTACTTATGCATGATACATTTTCGATACATTTACTTATTGTTTTCGAAATTTAACTGCGGGGCTGTCATTACAATGACTTAGGTTAAATATACAAGCAACTCCGCCAAAATTTCCTTCGTTTTTTCGAACTTTGCATGCTGTTTTCTAACATTTTACAGCCAGTTCATGTAAACATCTATATGGTGCTTTCAACTGGCTTTTATTAAATTTGTCGACTTTACCACTGCGCGTTTCTATATGTCAACAACTTAGGTCATACATACCAATACATCAACCAACTTTGTAATAACTTTGCACAACTTTGCAATCACTTTGAACAACTTTGAGCGGTGTGTTAACAGCTTAAAACCCACTACGTGCCGACAGCATCTACAACTTGTTCTTGAAAACTAGAAGGAATGTGAAAACTTTTTTTCAATTAAAATAGTTACAAAAATTCCACAATTTTCCACTATAAATGATTGGCATCACAGAAAGGAAGAATGCAGGAGCGTATCCTTATATTTTTACTATTTCTGTGATGAAAAAAAAATTCAACGACTCGCTTACTCAGGGAGTCTCCCATGCGAGTACTAACCATGCCCGATCGCGCTTTACTTTAAACATGTGTCGGTCACCTATCCACACAGCTGCATTGTTTATTTGAACGTAAGCTGAATTGGCGGGTATTTCATGTTTTGAATGTTTAAAATCGTTATCGCTGGCACAAAGTACCTTCTATAATTGACCTATGACCTCTACATACTTGGAGTAACACGACGGTAATTAACAGCAATTCCCGAAATATTCATTCACATTTTCGAACTTTTAACTATGGTACTTATTAATATGATATCTCAGGTAACAATTCCGATTGAAACAAGCAACTTTGCAATGGATTTTCACAACTTTGTAAGCAGTATGTTGTCGAATTTACGGTTGGCTGTTGCGTTAATCTACTTATGCATGATACATTTTCGATACATTTACTTATTGTTTTCGAAATTTAACTGCAGGGGTGTCATTACAATGACTTAGGTTAAATATACAAGCAACTCCGCCAAAATTTCCTTCGTTTTTCGAACATTGCATGCTGTTTTCTAACATTTTACAGCCAGTTCATGTAAACATCTATATGGTGCTTTCAACTGGCTTTTATTAAATTTGTCGACTTTACCACTGCGCGTTTCTATATGTCAACAACTTAGGTCATACATACCAATACATCAACCAACTTTGTAATAACTTTGCACAACTTTGCAATCACTTTGAACAACTTTGAGCGGTGTGTTAACAGCTTAAAACCCACTACGTGCCGACAGCATCTACAACTTGTTCTTGAAAACTAGAAGGAATGTGAAAACTTTTTTTCAATTAAAATAGTTACAAAAATTCCACAATTTTCCACTATAAATGATTGGCATCACAGAAAGGAAGAATGCAGGAGCGTATCCTTATATTTTTACTATTTCTGTGATGAAAAAAAAATTCAACGACTCGCTTACTCAGGGAGTCTCCCATGCGAGTACTAACCATGCCCGATCGCGCTTTACTTTAAACATGTGTCGGTCACCTATCCACACAGCTGCATTGTTTATTTGAACGTAAGCTGAATTGGCGGGTATTTCATGTTTTGAATGTTTAAAATCGTTATCGCTGGCACAAAGTACCTTCTATAATTGACCTATGACCTCTACATACTTGGAGTAACACGACGGTAATTAACAGCAATTCCCGAAATATTCATTCACATTTTCGAACTTTTAACTATGGTACTTATTAATATGATATCTCAGGTAACAATTCCGATTGAAACAAGCAACTTTGCAATGGATTTTCACAACTTTGTAAGCAGTATGTTGTCGAATTTACGGTTGGCTGTTGCGTTAATCTACTTATGCATGATACATTTTCGATACATTTACTTATTGTTTTCGAAATTTAACTGCAGGGGTGTCATTACAATGACTTAGGTTAAATATACAAGCAACTCCGCCAAAATTTCCTTCGTTTTTCGAACATTGCATGCTGTTTTCTAACATTTTACAGCCAGTTCATGTAAACATCTATATGGTGCTTTCAACTGGCTTTTATTAAATTTGTCGACTTTACCACTGCGCGTTTCTATATGTCAACAACTTAGGTCATACATACCAATACATCAACCAACTTTGTAATAACTTTGCACAACTTTGCAATCACTTTGAACAACTTTGAGCGGTGTGTTAACAGCTTAAAACCCACTACGTGCCGACAGCATCTACAACTTGTTCTTGAAAACTAGAAGGAATGTGAAAACTTTTTTTCAATTAAAATAGTTACAAAAATTCCACAATTTTCCACTATAAATGATTGGCATCACAGAAAGGAAGAATGCAGGAGCGTATCCTTATATTTTTACTATTTCTGTGATGAAAAAAAAATTCAACGACTCGCTTACTCAGGGAGTCTCCCATGCGAGTACTAACCATGCCCGATCGCGCTTTACTTTAAACATGTGTCGGTCACCTATCCACACAGCTGCATTGTTTATTTGAACGTAAGCTGAATTGGCGGGTATTTCATGTTTTGAATGTTTAAAATCGTTATCGCTGGCACAAAGTACCTTCTATAATTGACCTATGACCTCTACATACTTGGAGTAACACGACGGTAATTAACAGCAATTCCCGAAATATTCATTCACATTTTCGAACTTTTAACTATGGTACTTATTAATATGATATCTCAGGTAACAATTCCGATTGAAACAAGCAACTTTGCAATGGATTTTCACAACTTTGTAAGCAGTATGTTGTCGAATTTACGGTTGGCTGTTGCGTTAATCTACTTATGCATGATACATTTTCGATACATTTACTTATTGTTTTCGAAATTTAACTGCAGGGGTGTCATTACAATGACTTAGGTTAAATATACAAGCAACTCCGCCAAAATTTCCTTCGTTTTTCGAACATTGCATGCTGTTTTCTAACATTTTACAGCCAGTTCATGTAAACATCTATATGGTGCTTTCAACTGGCTTTTATTAAATTTGTCGACTTTACCACTGCGCGTTTCTATATGTCAACAACTTAGGTCATACATACCAATACATCAACCAACTTTGTAATAACTTTGCACAACTTTGCAATCACTTTGAACAAATTTGAGCGGTGTGTTAACAGCTTAAAACCCACTACGTGCCGACAGCATCTACAAATTGTTCTTGAAAACTAGAAGGAATGTGAAAACTTTTTTCAATTAAAATAGTTACAAAAATTCCACAATTTTCCACTATAAATAATTGGCATCACAGAAAGGAAGAATGCAGGAACGTATCCTTATATTTTTACTATTTCTGTGATGAAAAAAAATATCAACGACTCATTTACTCAGGGAGTCTCCCATGCGAGTACTAACCATGCCCGATCGCGCTTTACTTTAAACATGTGTCGGTCACCTATCCACACAGCTGCATTGTTTATTTGAACGTAAGCTGAATTGGCGGGTATTTCATGTTTTTGAATGTTTGAAATCCTTATCGCTGGCACAAAGTACCTTCTATAATTGACCTATGACCTCTACATACTTGGAGTAACACGACGGTAATTAACAGCAATTCCCGAAATATTCATTCACATTTTCGAACTTTTAACTATGGTACTTATTAATATGATATCTCAGGTAACAATCCCGATTGAAACAAGCAACACTGCAATGGCTTTTCACAACTTTGTAAGCAGTTTGTTGTCGAATTTACGGTTGGCTGTTGCGTTAATCTACTTATGCATGATACATTTTCGATACATTTACTTATTGTTTTGGAAATTTAACTGCGGGGGTGTCATTACAATGACTTAGGTTAAATATACAAGCAACTCCGCCAAAGTTTCCTTCGTTTTTTCGAACCTTGCATGCTGTTTTCTAACATTTTACAGCCAGTTCATGTAAACATCTATATGGTGCTTTCAACCGGTTTTTATTAAATTTGTCGACTTTATCACTGCGCGTTTCTATATGTCAACAACTTAGGTCATACATACCAATACATCAACCAACTTTGTAATAACTTTGCACAACTTTGCAATCACTTTGAACAACTTTGAGCGGTGTGTTAACAGCTTAAAATCCACTACGTGCCGACAGCATCTACAACTTGTTCTTGAAAATTAGAAGGAATGTGAAAACTTTTTTTCAATTAAAATAGTTACAAAAATTCCACAATTTTCCACTATAAATGATTGGCATCACAGAAAGGAAGAATGCAGGAACGTATCCTTATATTTTTACTATTTCTGTGATGAAAAATAAAATCAACGACTCGTTTACTCAGGGAGTCTCCCATGCGAGTACTAACCATGCCCGATCGCGCTTTACTTTAAACATGTGTCGGTCACCTAACCACACAGCTGCATTGTTTATTTGTACGTAAGCTGAATTGGCGGGTATTTCATGTTTTTGAATGTTTAAAATCGTTATCGCTGGCATAAAGTACCTTCTATAATTGACCTATGACCTCTACATGCTTGGAGTAACACGACGGTAATTAACAGCAATTCACGAAATATTCATTCACATTTTCGAACTTTTAACTATGGTACTTATTAATATGATATCTCAGGTAACAATCCCGATTGAAACAAGCAACTTTGAAATGGCTTTTCACAACTTTGTAAGCAGTTTGTTGTCGAATTTACGATTGGCTGTTGCGTTAATCTACTTATGCATGATACATTTTTGATACATTTACTTATTGTTTTCGAAATTTAACTGCGGGGGTGTCATTACAATGACTTAGGTTAAATATACAAGCAACTCCGCCAAAATTTCCTATGTTTTTTCGAACTTTGCATGCTGTTTTCTAACATTTTACAGCCAGTTCATGTAAACATCTATATGGTGCTTTCAACCGGTTTTTATTAAATTTGTCGACTTTATCACTGCGCGTTTCTATATGTCAACAACTTAGGTCATACATACCAATACATCAACCAACTTTGTAATAACTTTGCACAACTTTGCAATCACTTTGAACAACTTTGAGCGGTGTGTTAACAGCTTAAAATCCACTACGTGCCGACAGCATCTACAACTTGTTCTTGAAAATTAGAAGGAATGTGAAAACATTTTTTAATTAAAATAGTTACAAAAATTCCACAATTTTCCACTATAAATGATTGGCATCACAGAAAGGAAGAATGCAGGAACGTATCCTTATATTTTTACTATTTCTGTGATGAAAAATAAAATCAACGACTCGTTTACTCAGGGAGTCTCCCATGCGAGTACTAACCATGCCCGATCGCGCTTTACTTTAAACGTGTGTCGATCACCTAACCACACAGCTGCATTGTTTATTTGTTTGTAAGCTGAATTGGCGGATATTTCATGTTTTTGAATGTTTAAAATCGTTATCGCTGGCATAAAGTACCTTCTATAATTGACCTATGACCTCTACATGCTTGGAGTAACACGACGGTAATTAACAGCAATTCACGAAATATTCATTCACATTTTCGAACTTTTAACTATGGTACTTATTAATATGATATCTCAGGTAACAATCCCGATTGAAACAAGCAACTTTGCAATGGCTTTTCACAACTTTGTAAGCAGTTTGTTGTCGAATTTACGGTTGGCTGTTGCGTTAATCTACTTATGCATGATACATTTTTGATACATTTACTTTTTGTTTTCGAAATTTAACTGCGGGGGAGTCATTACAATGACTTAGGTTAAATATACAAGCAACTCCGCCAAAATTTCCTTCGTTTTTTCGAACTTTGCGTGCTGTTTTCTAACATTTTACAGCCAGTTCATGTAAACATCTATATGGTGCTTTCAACCGGCTTTTATTAAATTTGTCGACTTTTCCACTGCGCGTTTCTATATGTCAACAACTTAGGTCATACATACCAATACATCAACCAACTTTGTAATAACTTTGCACAACTTTGCAATCACTTTGAACAACTTTGAGCGGTGTGTTAACAGCTTAAAACCCACTACGTGCCGACAGCATCTACAACTTGTTCTTGAAAATTAGAAGGAATGTGAAAACTTTTTTTCAATTAAAATAGTTACAAAAATTCCACAATTTTCCACTATAAATGATTGGCATCACAGAAAGGAAGAATGCAGGAACGTATCCTTATATTTTTCCTATTTCTGTGATGAAAAATAAAATCAACGACTCGTTTACTCAGGGAGTCTCCCATGCGAGTACTAACCATGCCCGATCGCGCTTTACTTTAAACATGTGTCGGTCACCTAACCACACAGCTGCATTGTTTATTTGTACGTAAGCTGAATTGGCGGGTATTTCATGTTTTTGAATGTTTAAAATCGTTATCGCTGGCATAAAGTACCTTCTATAATTGATCTATGACCTCTACATACTTGGAGTAACACAACGGTAATTAACAGCAATTCACGAAATATTCATTCACATTTTCGAACTTTTAACTATGGTACTTATTAATATGATATCTCAGGTAACAATCCCGATTGAAACAAGCAACTTTGCAATGGCTTTTCACAACTTTGTAAGCAGTTTGTTGTCGAATTTACGGTTGGCTGTTGCGTTAATCTACTTATGCATGATACATTTTTGATACATTTACTTATTGTTTTCGAAATTTAACTGCGGGGGTGTCATTACAATGACTAAGGTTAAATATACAAGCAACTCCGCCAAAATTTCCTATGTTTTTTCGAACTTTGCATGCTGTTTTCTAACATTTTACAGCCAGTTCATGTAAACATCTATATGGTGCTTTCAACCGGCTTTTATTAAATTTGTCGACTTTACCACTGCGCGTTTCTATATGTCAACAACTTAAGTCATACATACCAATACATCAACCAACTTTGTAATAACTTTGCACAACTTTGCAATCACTTTGAACAACTTTGAGCGGTGTGTTAACAGCTTAAAACCCACTACGTGCCGACAGCATCTACAACTTGTTCTTGAAAACTAGAAGGAATGTGAAAACTTTTTTTCAATTAAAATAGTTACAAAAATTCCACAATTTTCCACTATAAATAATTGGCATCACAGAAAGGAAGAATGCAGGAACGTATCCTTATATTTTTACTATTTCTGTGATGAAAAAAAATATCAACGAGTCATTTACTCAGGGAGTCTCCCATGCGAGTACACACCATGCCCGATCGCGCTTTACTTTAAACATGTGTCGGCCACCTAACCACACAGCTGCATTGTTTAATTTGAACGTAAGCTGAATTGGCAGGTATTTCATGTTTTGAATGTTTAAAATCGTTATCGCTGGCACAAAGTACCTTCTATAATTGATCTATGACCTCTACATACTTGGAGTAACACGACGGTAATTAACAGCAATTCACGAAATATTCATTCACATTTTCGAACTTTTAACTATGGTACTTATTAATATGATATCTCAGGTAACAATCCCGATTGAAACAAGCAACTTTGCAATGGCTTTTCACAACTTTGTAAGCAGTTTGTTGTCGAATTTACGGTTGGCTGTTGCGTTAATCTACTTATGCATGACACATTTTCGATACATTTACTTATTGTTTTCGAAATTTAACTGCGGGGGTGTCATTACAATGACTTAGGTTAAATATACAAGCAACTCCGCCAAAATTTCCTTATTTTTTCGAACTTTGCATGCTGTTTTCTAACATTTTACAGCCAGTTCATGTAAACATCTATATGGTGCTTTCAACTGGTTTTTATTAAATTTGTCGACTTTATCACTGCGCGTTTCTATATGTCAACAACTTAGGTCATACATACCAATACATCAACCAACTTTGTAATAACTTTGCACAACTTTGCAATCACTTTGAACAACTTTGAGCGGTGTGTTAACAGCTTAAAATCCACTACGTGCCGACAGCATCTACAACTTGTTCTTGAAAATTAGAAGGAATGTGAAAACTTTTTTTCAATTAAAATAGTTACAAAAATTCCACAATTTTCCACTATAAATGATTGGCATCACAGAAAGGAAGAATGCAGGAACGTATCCTTATATTTTTACTATTTCTGTGATGAAAAATAAAATCAACGACTCGTTTACTCAGGGAGTCTCCCATGCGAGTACTAACCATGCCCGATCGCGCTTTACTTTAAACATGTGTCGGTCACCTAACCACACAGCTGCATTGTTTATTTGTACGTAAGCTGAATTGGCGGGTATTTCATGTTTTTGAATGTTTAAAATCGTTATCGCTGGCATAAAGTACCTTCTATAATTGACCTATGACCTCTACATGCTTGGAGTAACACGACGGTAATTAACAGCAATTCACGAAATATTCATTCACATTTTCGAACTTTTAACTATGGTACTTATTAATATGATATCTCAGGTAACAATCCCGATTGAAACAAGCAACTTTGCAATGGCTTTTCACAACTTTGTAAGCAGTTTGTTGTCGAATTTACGGTTGGCTGTTGCGTTAATCTACTTATGCATGATACATTTTTGATACATTTACTTTTTGTTTTCGAAATTTAACTGCGGGGGAGTCATTACAATGACTTAGGTTAAATATACAAGCAACTCCGCCAAAATTTCCTTCGTTTTTTCGAACTTTGCGTGCTGTTTTCTAACATTTTACAGCCAGTTCATGTAAACATCTATATGGTGCTTTCAACCGGCTTTTATTAAATTTGTCGACTTTTCCACTGCGCGTTTCTATATGTCAACAACTTAGGTCATACATACCAATACATCAACCAACTTTGTAATAACTTTGCACAACTTTGCAATCACTTTGAACAACTTTGAGCGGTGTGTTAACAGCTTAAAACCCACTACGTGCCGACAGCATCTACAACTTGTTCTTGAAAATTAGAAGGAATGTGAAAACTTTTTTTCAATTAAAATAGTTACAAAAATTCCACAATTTTCCACTATAAATGATTGGCATCACAGAAAGGAAGAATGCAGGAACGTATCCTTATATTTTTCCTATTTCTGTGATGAAAAATAAAATCAACGACTCGTTTACTCAGGGAGTCTCCCATGCGAGTACTAACCATGCCCGATCGCGCTTTACTTTAAACATGTGTCGGTCACCTAACCACACAGCTGCATTGTTTATTTGTACGTAAGCTGAATTGGCGGGTATTTCATGTTTTTGAATGTTTAAAATCGTTATCGCTGGCATAAAGTACCTTCTATAATTGACCTATGACCTCTACATGCTTGGAGTAACACGACGGTAATTAACAGCAATTCACGAAATATTCATTCACATTTTCGAACTTTTAACTATGGTACTTATTAATATGATATCTCAGGTAACAATCCCGATTGAAACAAGCAACTTTGCAATGGCTTTTCACAACTTTGTAAGCAGTTTGTTGTCGAATTTACGGTTGGCTGTTGCGTTAATCTACTTATGCATGATACATTTTTGATACATTTACTTTTTGTTTTCGAAATTTAACTGCGGGGGAGTCATTACAATGACTTAGGTTAAATATACAAGCAACTCCGCCAAAATTTCCTTCGTTTTTTCGAACTTTGCGTGCTGTTTTCTAACATTTTACAGCCAGTTCATGTAAACATCTATATGGTGCTTTCAACCGGCTTTTATTAAATTTGTCGACTTTTCCACTGCGCGTTTCTATATGTCAACAACTTAGGTCATACATACCAATACATCAACCAACTTTGTAATAACTTTGCACAACTTTGCAATCACTTTGAACAACTTTGAGCGGTGTGTTAACAGCTTAAAACCCACTACGTGCCGACAGCATCTACAACTTGTTCTTGAAAATTAGAAGGAATGTGAAAACTTTTTTTCAATTAAAATAGTTACAAAAATTCCACAATTTTCCACTATAAATGATTGGCATCACAGAAAGGAAGAATGCAGGAACGTATCCTTATATTTTTCCTATTTCTGTGATGAAAAATAAAATCAACGACTCGTTTACTCAGGGAGTCTCCCATGCGAGTACTAACCATGCCCGATCGCGCTTTACTTTAAACATGTGTCGGTCACCTAACCACACAGCTGCATTGTTTATTTGTACGTAAGCTGAATTGGCGGGTATTTCATGTTTTTGAATGTTTAAAATCGTTATCGCTGGCATAAAGTACCTTCTATAATTGATCTATGACCTCTACATACTTGGAGTAACACAACGGTAATTAACAGCAATTCACGAAATATTCATTCACATTTTCGAACTTTTAACTATGGTACTTATTAATATGATATCTCAGGTAACAATCCCGATTGAAACAAGCAACTTTGCAATGGCTTTTCACAACTTTGTAAGCAGTTTGTTGTCGAATTTACGGTTGGCTGTTGCGTTAATCTACTTATGCATGATACATTTTTGATACATTTACTTATTGTTTTCGAAATTTAACTGCGGGGGTGTCATTACAATGACTAAGGTTAAATATACAAGCAACTCCGCCAAAATTTCCTATGTTTTTTCGAACTTTGCATGCTGTTTTCTAACATTTTACAGCCAGTTCATGTAAACATCTATATGGTGCTTTCAACCGGCTTTTATTAAATTTGTCGACTTTACCACTGCGCGTTTCTATATGTCAACAACTTAAGTCATACATACCAATACATCAACCAACTTTGTAATAACTTTGCACAACTTTGCAATCACTTTGAACAACTTTGAGCGGTGTGTTAACAGCTTAAAACCCACTACGTGCCGACAGCATCTACAACTTGTTCTTGAAAACTAGAAGGAATGTGAAAACTTTTTTTCAATTAAAATAGTTACAAAAATTCCACAATTTTCCACTATAAATAATTGGCATCACAGAAAGGAAGAATGCAGGAACGTATCCTTATATTTTTACTATTTCTGTGATGAAAAAAAATATCAACGAGTCATTTACTCAGGGAGTCTCCCATGCGAGTACACACCATGCCCGATCGCGCTTTACTTTAAACATGTGTCGGCCACCTAACCACACAGCTGCATTGTTTAATTTGAACGTAAGCTGAATTGGCAGGTATTTCATGTTTTGAATGTTTAAAATCGTTATCGCTGGCACAAAGTACCTTCTATAATTGATCTATGACCTCTACATACTTGGAGTAACACGACGGTAATTAACAGCAATTCACGAAATATTCATTCACATTTTCGAACTTTTAACTATGGTACTTATTAATATGATATCTCAGGTAACAATCCCGATTGAAACAAGCAACTTTGCAATGGCTTTTCACAACTTTGTAAGCAGTTTGTTGTCGAATTTACGGTTGGCTGTTGCGTTAATCTACTTATGCATGACACATTTTCGATACATTTACTTATTGTTTTCGAAATTTAACTGCGGGGGTGTCATTACAATGACTTAGGTTAAATATACAAGCAACTCCGCCAAAATTTCCTTATTTTTTCGAACTTTGCATGCTGTTTTCTAACATTTTACAGCCAGTTCATGTAAACATCTATATGGTGCTTTCAACTGGTTTTTATTAAATTTGTCGACTTTATCACTGCGCGTTTCTATATGTCAACAACTTAGGTCATACATACCAATACATCAACCAACTTTGTAATAACTTTGCACAACTTTGCAATCACTTTGAACAAATTTGAGCGGTGTGTTAACAGCTTAAAACCCACTACGTGCCGACAGCATCTACAAATTGTTCTTGAAAACTAGAAGGAATGTGAAAACTTTTTTCAATTAAAATAGTTACAAAAATTCCACAATTTTCCACTATAAATAATTGGCATCACAGAAAGGAAGAATGCAGGAACGTATCCTTATATTTTTACTATTTCTGTGATGAAAAAAAATATCAACGACTCATTTACTCAGGGAGTCTCCCATGCGAGTACTAACCATGCCCGATCGCGCTTTACTTTAAACATGTGTCGGTCACCTATCCACACAGCTGCATTGTTTATGTGAACGTAAGCTGAATTGGCGGGTATTTCATGTTTTTGAATGTTTGAAATCCTTATCGCTGGCACAAAGTACCTTCTATAATTGACCTATGACCTCTACATACTTGGAGTAACACGACGGTAATTAACAGCAATTCCCGAAATATTCATTCACATTTTCGAACTTTTAACTATGGTACTTATTAATATGATATCTCAGGTAACAATCCCGATTGAAACAAGCAACACTGCAATGGCTTTTCACAACTTTGTAAGCAGTTTGTTGTCGAATTTACGGTTGGCTGTTGCGTTAATCTACTTATGCATGATACATTTTCGATACATTTACTTATTGTTTTGGAAATTTAACTGCGGGGGTGTCATTACAATGACTTAGGTTAAATATACAAGCAACTCCGCCAAAGTTTCCTTCGTTTTTTCGAACCTTGCATGCTGTTTTCTAACATTTTACAGCCAGTTCATGTAAACATCTATATGGTGCTTTCAACCGGTTTTTATTAAATTTGTCGACTTTATCACTGCGCGTTTCTATATGTCAACAACTTAGGTCATACATACCAATACATCAACCAACTTTGTAATAACTTTGCACAACTTTGCAATCACTTTGAACAACTTTGAGCGGTGTGTTAACAGCTTAAAATCCACTACGTGCCGACAGCATCTACAACTTGTTCTTGAAAATTAGAAGGAATGTGAAAACTTTTTTTCAATTAAAATAGTTACAAAAATTCCACAATTTTCCACTATAAATGATTGGCATCACAGAAAGGAAGAATGCAGGAACGTATCCTTATATTTTTACTATTTCTGTGATGAAAAATAAAATCAACGACTCGTTTACTCAGGGAGTCTCCCATGCGAGTACTAACCATGCCCGATCGCGCTTTACTTTAAACATGTGTCGGTCACCTAACCACACAGCTGCATTGTTTATTTGTACGTAAGCTGAATTGGCGGGTATTTCATGTTTTTGAATGTTTAAAATCGTTATCGCTGGCATAAAGTACCTTCTATAATTGACCTATGACCTCTACATGCTTGGAGTAACACGACGGTAATTAACAGCAATTCACGAAATATTCATTCACATTTTCGAACTTTTAACTATGGTACTTATTAATATGATATCTCAGGTAACAATCCCGATTGAAACAAGCAACTTTGAAATGGCTTTTCACAACTTTGTAAGCAGTTTGTTGTCGAATTTACGATTGGCTGTTGCGTTAATCTACTTATGCATGATACATTTTTGATACATTTACTTATTGTTTTCGAAATTTAACTGCGGGGGTGTCATTACAATGACTTAGGTTAAATATACAAGCAACTCCGCCAAAATTTCCTATGTTTTTTCGAACTTTGCATGCTGTTTTCTAACATTTTACAGCCAGTTCATGTAAACATCTATATGGTGCTTTCAACCGGTTTTTATTAAATTTGTCGACTTTATCACTGCGCGTTTCTATATGTCAACAACTTAGGTCATACATACCAATACATCAACCAACTTTGTAATAACTTTGCACAACTTTGCAATCACTTTGAACAACTTTGAGCGGTGTGTTAACAGCTTAAAATCCACTACGTGCCGACAGCATCTACAACTTGTTCTTGAAAATTAGAAGGAATGTGAAAACATTTTTTAATTAAAATAGTTACAAAAATTCCACAATTTTCCACTATAAATGATTGGCATCACAGAAAGGAAGAATGCAGGAACGTATCCTTATATTTTTACTATTTCTGTGATGAAAAATAAAATCAACGACTCGTTTACTCAGGGAGTCTCCCATGCGAGTACTAACCATGCCCGATCGCGCTTTACTTTAAACGTGTGTCGATCACCTAACCACACAGCTGCATTGTTTATTTGTTTGTAAGCTGAATTGGCGGATATTTCATGTTTTTGAATGTTTAAAATCGTTATCGCTGGCATAAAGTACCTTCTATAATTGACCTATGACCTCTACATGCTTGGAGTAACACGACGGTAATTAACAGCAATTCACGAAATATTCATTCACATTTTCGAACTTTTAACTATGGTACTTATTAATATGATATCTCAGGTAACAATCCCGATTGAAACAAGCAACTTTGCAATGGCTTTTCACAACTTTGTAAGCAGTTTGTTGTCGAATTTACGGTTGGCTGTTGCGTTAATCTACTTATGCATGATACATTTTTGATACATTTACTTTTTGTTTTCGAAATTTAACTGCGGGGGAGTCATTACAATGACTTAGGTTAAATATACAAGCAACTCCGCCAAAATTTCCTTCGTTTTTTCGAACTTTGCGTGCTGTTTTCTAACATTTTACAGCCAGTTCATGTAAACATCTATATGGTGCTTTCAACCGGCTTTTATTAAATTTGTCGACTTTTCCACTGCGCGTTTCTATATGTCAACAACTTAGGTCATACATACCAATACATCAACCAACTTTGTAATAACTTTGCACAACTTTGCAATCACTTTGAACAACTTTGAGCGGTGTGTTAACAGCTTAAAACCCACTACGTGCCGACAGCATCTACAACTTGTTCTTGAAAATTAGAAGGAATGTGAAAACTTTTTTTCAATTAAAATAGTTACAAAAATTCCACAATTTTCCACTATAAATGATTGGCATCACAGAAAGGAAGAATGCAGGAACGTATCCTTATATTTTTCCTATTTCTGTGATGAAAAATAAAATCAACGACTCGTTTACTCAGGGAGTCTCCCATGCGAGTACTAACCATGCCCGATCGCGCTTTACTTTAAACATGTGTCGGTCACCTAACCACACAGCTGCATTGTTTATTTGTACGTAAGCTGAATTGGCGGGTATTTCATGTTTTTGAATGTTTAAAATCGTTATCGCTGGCATAAAGTACCTTCTATAATTGATCTATGACCTCTACATACTTGGAGTAACACAACGGTAATTAACAGCAATTCACGAAATATTCATTCACATTTTCGAACTTTTAACTATGGTACTTATTAATATGATATCTCAGGTAACAATCCCGATTGAAACAAGCAACTTTGCAATGGCTTTTCACAACTTTGTAAGCAGTTTGTTGTCGAATTTACGGTTGGCTGTTGCGTTAATCTACTTATGCATGATACATTTTTGATACATTTACTTATTGTTTTCGAAATTTAACTGCGGGGGTGTCATTACAATGACTAAGGTTAAATATACAAGCAACTCCGCCAAAATTTCCTATGTTTTTTCGAACTTTGCATGCTGTTTTCTAACATTTTACAGCCAGTTCATGTAAACATCTATATGGTGCTTTCAACCGGCTTTTATTAAATTTGTCGACTTTACCACTGCGCGTTTCTATATGTCAACAACTTAAGTCATACATACCAATACATCAACCAACTTTGTAATAACTTTGCACAACTTTGCAATCACTTTGAACAACTTTGAGCGGTGTGTTAACAGCTTAAAACCCACTACGTGCCGACAGCATCTACAACTTGTTCTTGAAAACTAGAAGGAATGTGAAAACTTTTTTTCAATTAAAATAGTTACAAAAATTCCACAATTTTCCACTATAAATAATTGGCATCACAGAAAGGAAGAATGCAGGAACGTATCCTTATATTTTTACTATTTCTGTGATGAAAAAAAATATCAACGAGTCATTTACTCAGGGAGTCTCCCATGCGAGTACACACCATGCCCGATCGCGCTTTACTTTAAACATGTGTCGGCCACCTAACCACACAGCTGCATTGTTTAATTTGAACGTAAGCTGAATTGGCAGGTATTTCATGTTTTGAATGTTTAAAATCGTTATCGCTGGCACAAAGTACCTTCTATAATTGATCTATGACCTCTACATACTTGGAGTAACACGACGGTAATTAACAGCAATTCACGAAATATTCATTCACATTTTCGAACTTTTAACTATGGTACTTATTAATATGATATCTCAGGTAACAATCCCGATTGAAACAAGCAACTTTGCAATGGCTTTTCACAACTTTGTAAGCAGTTTGTTGTCGAATTTACGGTTGGCTGTTGCGTTAATCTACTTATGCATGACACATTTTCGATACATTTACTTATTGTTTTCGAAATTTAACTGCGGGGGTGTCATTACAATGACTTAGGTTAAATATACAAGCAACTCCGCCAAAATTTCCTTATTTTTTCGAACTTTGCATGCTGTTTTCTAACATTTTACAGCCAGTTCATGTAAACATCTATATGGTGCTTTCAACCGGCTTTTATTAAATTTGTCGACTTTTCCACTGCGCGTTTCTATATGTCAACAACTTAGGTCATACATACCAATACATCAACCAACTTTGTAATAACTTTGCACAACTTTGCAATCACTTTGAACAACTTTGAGCGGTGTGTTAACAGCTTAAAACCCACTACGTGCCGACAGCATCTACAACTTGTTCTTGAAAATTAGAAGGAATGTGAAAACTTTTTTTCAATTAAAATAGTTACAAAAATTCCACAATTTTCCACTATAAATGATTGGCATCACAGAAAGGAAGAATGCAGGAACGTATCCTTATATTTTTCCTATTTCTGTGATGAAAAATAAAATCAACGACTCGTTTACTCAGGGAGTCTCCCATGCGAGTACTAACCATGCCCGATCGCGCTTTACTTTAAACATGTGTCGGTCACCTAACCACACAGCTGCATTGTTTATTTGTACGTAAGCTGAATTGGCGGGTATTTCATGTTTTTGAATGTTTAAAATCGTTATCGCTGGCATAAAGTACCTTCTATAATTGACCTATGACCTCTACATGCTTGGAGTAACACGACGGTAATTAACAGCAATTCACGAAATATTCATTCACATTTTCGAACTTTTAACTATGGTACTTATTAATATGATATCTCAGGTAACAATCCCGATTGAAACAAGCAACTTTGCAATGGCTTTTCACAACTTTGTAAGCAGTTTGTTGTCGAATTTACGGTTGGCTGTTGCGTTAATCTACTTATGCATGATACATTTTTGATACATTTACTTTTTGTTTTCGAAATTTAACTGCGGGGGAGTCATTACAATGACTTAGGTTAAATATACAAGCAACTCCGCCAAAATTTCCTTCGTTTTTTCGAACTTTGCGTGCTGTTTTCTAACATTTTACAGCCAGTTCATGTAAACATCTATATGGTGCTTTCAACCGGCTTTTATTAAATTTGTCGACTTTTCCACTGCGCGTTTCTATATGTCAACAACTTAGGTCATACATACCAATACATCAACCAACTTTGTAATAACTTTGCACAACTTTGCAATCACTTTGAACAACTTTGAGCGGTGTGTTAACAGCTTAAAACCCACTACGTGCCGACAGCATCTACAACTTGTTCTTGAAAATTAGAAGGAATGTGAAAACTTTTTTTCAATTAAAATAGTTACAAAAATTCCACAATTTTCCACTATAAATGATTGGCATCACAGAAAGGAAGAATGCAGGAACGTATCCTTATATTTTTCCTATTTCTGTGATGAAAAATAAAATCAACGACTCGTTTACTCAGGGAGTCTCCCATGCGAGTACTAACCATGCCCGATCGCGCTTTACTTTAAACATGTGTCGGTCACCTAACCACACAGCTGCATTGTTTATTTGTACGTAAGCTGAATTGGCGGGTATTTCATGTTTTTGAATGTTTAAAATCGTTATCGCTGGCATAAAGTACCTTCTATAATTGATCTATGACCTCTACATACTTGGAGTAACACAACGGTAATTAACAGCAATTCACGAAATATTCATTCACATTTTCGAACTTTTAACTATGGTACTTATTAATATGATATCTCAGGTAACAATCCCGATTGAAACAAGCAACTTTGCAATGGCTTTTCACAACTTTGTAAGCAGTTTGTTGTCGAATTTACGGTTGGCTGTTGCGTTAATCTACTTATGCATGATACATTTTTGATACATTTACTTTATGTTTTCGAAATTTAACTGCGGGGGTGTCATTACAATGACTAAGGTTAAATATACAAGCAACTCCGCCAAAATTTCCTATGTTTTTTCGAACTTTGCATGCTGTTTTCTAACATTTTACAGCCAGTTCATGTAAACATCTATATGGTGCTTTCAACCGGCTTTTATTAAATTTGTCGACTTTACCACTGCGCGTTTCTATATGTCAACAACTTAAGTCATACATACCAATACATCAACCAACTTTGTAATAACTTTGCACAACTTTGCAATCACTTTGAACAACTTTGAGCGGTGTGTTAACAGCTTAAAACCCACTACGTGCCGACAGCATCTACAACTTGTTCTTGAAAACTAGAAGGAATGTGAAAACTTTTTTTCAATTAAAATAGTTACAAAAATTCCACAATTTTCCACTATAAATAATTGGCATCACAGAAAGGAAGAATGCAGGAACGTATCCTTATATTTTTACTATTTCTGTGATGAAAAAAAATATCAACGAGTCATTTACTCAGGGAGTCTCCCATGCGAGTACACACCATGCCCGATCGCGCTTTACTTTAAACATGTGTCGGCCACCTAACCACACAGCTGCATTGTTTAATTTGAACGTAAGCTGAATTGGCAGGTATTTCATGTTTTGAATGTTTAAAATCGTTATCGCTGGCACAAAGTACCTTCTATAATTGATCTATGACCTCTACATACTTGGAGTAACACGACGGTAATTAACAGCAATTCACGAAATATTCATTCACATTTTCGAACTTTTAACTATGGTACTTATTAATATGATATCTCAGGTAACAATCCCGATTGAAACAAGCAACTTTGCAATGGCTTTTCACAACTTTGTAAGCAGTTTGTTGTCGAATTTACGGTTGGCTGTTGCGTTAATCTACTTATGCATGACACATTTTCGATACATTTACTTATTGTTTTCGAAATTTAACTGCGGGGGTGTCATTACAATGACTTAGGTTAAATATACAAGCAACTCCGCCAAAATTTCCTTATTTTTTCGAACTTTGCATGCTGTTTTCTAACATTTTACAGCCAGTTCATGTAAACATCTATATGGTGCTTTCAACTGGTTTTTATTAAATTTGTCGACTTTATCACTGCGCGTTTCTATATGTCAACAACTTAGGTCATACATACCAATACATCAACCAACTTTGTAATAACTTTGCACAACTTTGCAATCACTTTGAACAACTTTGAGCGGTGTGTTAACAGCTTAAAATCCACTACGTGCCGACAGCATCTACAACTTGTTCTTGAAAATTAGAAGGAATGTGAAAACTTTTTTTAATTAAAATAGTTACAAAAATTCCACAATTTTCCACTATAAATGATTGGCATCACAGAAAGGAAGAATGCAGGAACGTATCCTTATATTTTTACTATTTCTGTGATGAAAAATAAAATCAACGACTCGTTTACTCAGGGAGTCTCCCATGCGAGTACTAACCATGCCCGATCGCGCTTTACTTTAAACATGTGTCGATCACCTAACCACACAGCTGCATTGTTTATTTGTTTGTAAGCTGAATTGGCGGGTATTTCATGTTTTTGAATGTTTAAAATCGTTATCGCTGGCATAAAGTACCTTCTCTAATTGACCTATGACCTCTACATGCTTGGAGTAACACGACGGTAATTAACAGCAATTCACGAAATATTCATTCACATTTTCGAACTTTTAACTATGGTACTTATTAATATGATATCTCAGGTAACAATCCCGATTGAAACAAGCAACTTTGCAAAGGCTTTTCACAACTTTGTAAGCAGTTTGTTGTCGAATTTACGGTTGGCTGTTGCGTTAATCTACTTATGCATGATACATTTTTGATACATTTACTTTTTGTTTTCGAAATTTAACTGCGGGGGAGTCATTACAATGACTTAGGTTAAATATACAAGCAACTCCGCCAAAATTTCCTTCGTTTTTTCGAACTTTGCGTGCTGTTTTCTAACATTTTACAGCCAGTTCATGTAAACATCTATATGGTGCTTTCAACCGGCTTTTATTAAATTTGTCGACTTTTCCACTGCGCGTTTCTATATGTCAACAACTTAGGTCATACATACCAATACATCAACCAACTTTGTAATAACTTTGCACAACTTTGCAATCACTTTGAACAACTTTGAGCGGTGTGTTAACAGCTTAAAACCCACTACGTGCCGACAGCATCTACAACTTGTTCTTGAAAATTAGAAGGAATGTGAAAACATTTTTTCAATTAAAATAGTTACAAAAATTCCACAATTTTCCACTATAAATGATTGGCATCACAGAAAGGAAGAATGCAGGAACGTATCCTTATATTTTTACTATTTCTGTGATGAAAAATAAAATCAACGACTCGCTTACTCAGGGAGTCTCCCATGCGAGTACTAACCATGCCCGATCGCGCTTTACTTTAAACATGTGTCGGTCACCTATCCACACAGCTGCATTGTTTATTTGAACGTAAGCTGAATTGGCGGGTATTTCATGTTTTGAATGTTTAAAATCGTTATCGCTGGCACAAAGTACCTTCTATAATTGATCTATGACCTCTACATACTTGGAGTAACACGACGGTAATTAACAGCAATTCACGAAATATTCATTCACATTTTCGAACTTTTAACTATGGTACTTATTAATATGATATCTCAGGTAACAATCCCGATTGAAACAAGCAACTTTGCAATGGCTTTTCACAACTTTGTAAGCAGTTTGTTGTCGAATTTACGGTTGGCTGTTGCGTTAATCTACTTATGCATGATACATTTTCGATACATTTACTTATTGTTTTCGAAATTTAACTGCGGGGGTGTCATTACAATGACTTAGGTTAAATATACAAGCAACTCCGCCAACATTTCCTTCGTTTTTCAAACATTGCATGCTGTTTTCTAACATTTTACAGCCAGTTCATGTAAACATATATATGGTGCTTTCAACCGGCTTTTATTAAATTTGTCGACTTTACCACTGCGCGTTTCTATATGTCAACAACTTAGGTCATACATACCAATACATCAACCAACTTTGTAATAACTTTGCACAACTTTTCAATCACTTTGAACAACTTTGAGCGGTGTGTTAACAGCTTAAAACCCACTACGTGCCGACAGCATCTACAACTTGTTCTTGAAAATTAGAAGGAATGTGAAAACTTTTTTTCAAATAAAATAGTTACAAAAATTCCACAATTTTCCACTATAAGTGATTGGCATCACAGAAAGGAAGAATGCAGGAACGTATCCTTATATTTATACTATTTCTGTGATGAAAAATAAAATCAACGACTCGTTTACTCAGAGAGTCTCCCAAGCGAGTACTAACCATGCCCGATCGCGCTTTACTTTAAACATGTGTCGGTAACCTAACCACACAGCTGCATTGTTTATTTGAACGTAGGCTGAATTGGCGGGTATTTCATGTTTTGAATGTTTAAAATCGTTATCGCTGGCACAAAGTACCATCTATAAATGATCTATGACCTCTACATACTTGGAGTAACACGACGGTAATTAACAGCAATTCACGAAATATTCATTCACATTTTCGAACTTTTAACTATGGTACTTATTAATATGATATCTCAGGTAACAATCCCGATTGAAACTAGCAACTTTGCAATGGCTTTTCACAACTTTGTAAGCAGTTTGTTGTCGAATTTACGGTTGGCTGTTGCGTTAATCTACTTATGCATGATACATTTTCGATACATTTACTTATTGTTTTCGAAATTTAACTGCGGGGGTGTCATTACAATGACTTAGGTTAAATATACAAGCAACTCCGCCAAAATTTCCTTCGTTTTTTCGAACTTTGCATGCTGTTTTCTAACATTTTACAGCCAGTTCATGTAAACATCTATATGGTGCTTTCAACCGGTTTTTATTAAATTTGTCGACTTTATCACTGCGCGTTTCTATATGTCAACAACTTAGGTCATACATACTAATACATCAACCAACTTTGTAATAACTTTGCACAACTTTGCAATCACTTTGAACAACTTTGAGCGGTGTGTTAACAGCTTAAAACCCACTACGTGCCGACAGCATCTACAACTTGTTCTTGAAAAGTTAAAGGAATGTGAAAACTTGTTTTCAATTAAAATAGTTACAAAAATTCCACAATTTTCCACTATAAATGATTGGCATCACAGAAAGGAAGAATGCAGGAACGTATCCTTATATTTTTACTATTTCTGTGATGAAAAATAAAATCAACGACTCCTTTACTCAGGGAGTCTCCCAAGCGAGTACTAACCATGCCCGATCGCGCTTTACTTTAAACATGTGTCGGTAACCTAACCACACAGCTGCATTGTTTATTTGAACGTAAGCT
Organism: Saccoglossus kowalevskii; assembly: GCF_978046115.1. Classification (NCBI taxonomy): domain Eukaryota; kingdom Metazoa; phylum Hemichordata; class Enteropneusta; family Harrimaniidae; genus Saccoglossus; species Saccoglossus kowalevskii. Next base: position 9,630,914 of record NC_140661.1, on the reverse strand, counting down.
GAATTGGCGGGTATTTCATGTTTTGAATGTTTAAAATCGTTATCGCTGGCATAAAGTACCTTCTATAATTGACCTATGACCTCTACATACTTGGAGTAACACGACGGTAATTAACAGCAATTCACGAAATATTCATTCACATTTTCGAACTTTTAACTATGGTACTTATTAATATGATATCTCAGGTAACAATCCCGATTGAAACAAGCAACTTTGCAATGGCTTTTCACAACTTTGTAAGCAGTTTGTTGTCGAATTTACGGTTGGCTGTTGCGTTAATCTACTTATGCACGATACATTTTTGATACATTTACTTATTGTTTTCGAAATTTAACTGCGGGGGTGTCATTACAATGACTAAGGTTAAATATACAAGCAACTCCGCCAACATTTCCTTCGTTTTTTCGAACTTTGCATGCTGTTTTCTAACATTTTACAGCCAGTTCATGTAAACATCTATATGGTGCTTTCAACCGGTTTTTATTAAATTTGTCGACTTTATCACTGCGCGTTTCTATATGTCAACAACTTAGGTCATACATACTAATACATCAACCAACTTTGTAATAACTTTGCACAACTTTGCAATCACTTTGAACAACTTTGAGCGGTGTGTTAACAGCTTAAAACCCACTACGTGCCGACAGCATCTACAACTTGTTCTTGAAAAGTTAAAGGAATGTGAAAACTTGTTTTCAATTAAAATAGTTACAAAAATTCCACAATTTTCCACTATAAATGATTGGCATCACAGAAAGGAAGAATGCAGGAACGTATCCTTATATTTTTACTATTTCTGTGATGAAAAATAAAATCAACGACTCCTTTACTCAGGGAGTCTCCCAAGCGAGTACTAACCATGCCCGATCGCGCTTTACTTTAAACATGTGTCGGTAACCTAACCACACAGCTGCATTGTTTATTTGAACGTAAGCTGAATTGGCGGGTATTTCATGTTTTGAATGTTTAAAATCGTTATCGCTGGCATAAAGTACCTTCTATAATTGACCTATGACCTCTACATACTTGGAGTAACACGACGGTAATTAACAGCAATTCACGAAATATTCATTCACATTTTCGAACTTTTAACTATGGTACTTATTAATATGATATCTCAGGTAACAATCCCGATTGAAACAAGCAACTTTGCAATGGCTTTTCACAACTTTGTAAGCAGTTTGTTGTCGAATTTACGGTTGGCTGTTGCGTTAATCTACTTATGCACGATACATTTTTGATACATTTACTTATTGTTTTCGAAATTTAACTGCGGGGGTGTCATTACAATGACTAAGGTTAAATATACAAGCAACTCCGCCAACATTTCCTTCGTTTTTTCGAACTTTGCATGCTGTTTTCTAACATTTTACAGCCAGTTCATGTAAACATCTATATGGTGCTTTCAACCGGTTTTTATTAAATTTGTCGACTTTATCACTGCGCGTTTCTATATGTCAACAACTTAGGTCATACATACCAATACATCAACCAACTTTGTAATAACTTTGCACAACTTTGCAATCACTTTGAACAACTTTGAGCGGTGTGTTAACAGCTTAAAACCCACTACGTGCCGACAGCATCTACAACTTGTTCTTGAAAATTAGAAGGAATGTGAAAACTTGTTTTCAATTAAAATAGTTACAAAAATTCCACAAGTTTCCACTATAAATGATTGGCATCACAGAAAGGAAGAATGCAGGAACGTATCCTTATATTTTTACTATTTCTGTGATGAAAAATAAAATCAACGACTCGCTTACTCAGGGAGTCTCCCATGCGAGTACTAACCATGCCCGATCGCGCTTTACTTTAAATATGTGTCGGTCACCTATCCACACAGCTGCATTGTTTATTTGAACGTAAGCTGAATTGGCGGGTATTTCATGTTTTGAATGTTTAAAATCGTTATCGCTGGCACAAAGTACCTTCTATAATTGATCTATGACCTCTACATACTTGGAGTAACACAACGGTAATTAACAGCAATTCACGAAATATTCATTCACATTTTCGAACTTTTAACTATGGTACTTATTAATATGATATCTCAGGTAACAATCCCGATTGAAACAAGCAACTTTGCAATGGCTTTTCACAACTTTGTAAGCAGTTTGTTGTCGAATTTACGGTTGGCTGTTGCGTTAATCTACTTATGCATGATACATTTTTGATACATTTACTTATTGTTTTCGAAATTTAACTGCGGGGGTGTCATTACAATGACTAAGGTTAAATATACAAGCAACTCCGCCAAAATTTCCTTCGTTTTTTCGAACTTTGCATGCTGTTTTCTAACATTTTACAGCCAGTTCATGTAAACATCTATATGGTGTTTTCAACCGGCTTTTATTAAATTTGTCGACTTTACCACTGCGCGTTTCTATATGTCAACAACTTAGGTCATACATACCAATACATCAACCAACTTTGTAATAACTTTGCACAACTTTTCAATCACTTTGAACAACTTTGAGCGGTGTGTTAACAGCTTAAAACCCACTACGTGCCGACAGCATCTACAACTTGTTCTTGAAAATTAGAAGGAATGTGAAAACTTTTTTTCAAATAAAATAGTTACAAAAATTCCACAATTTTCCACTATAAATGATTGGCATCACAGAAAGGAAGAATGCAGGAACGTATCCTTATATTTATACTATTTCTGTGATGAAAAATAAAATCAACGACTCGTTTACTCAGAGAGTCTCCCAAGCGAGTACTAACCATGCCCGATCGCGCTTTACTTTAAACATGTGTCGGTAACCTAACCACACAGCTGCATTGTTTATTTGAACGTAGGCTGAATTGGCGGGTATTTCATGTTTTGAATGTTTAAAATCGTTATCGCTGGCATAAAGTACCTTCTATAATTGACCTATGACCTCTACATACTTGGAGTAACACGACGGTAATTAACAGCAATTCACGAAATATTCATTCACATTTTCGAACTTTTAACTATGGTACTTATTAATATGATATCTCAGGTAACAATCCCGATTGAAACAAGCAACTTTGCAATGGCTTTTCACAACTTTGTAAGCAGTTTGTTGTCGAATTTACGGTTGGCTGTTGCGTTAATCTACTTATGCACGATACATTTTTGATACATTTACTTATTGTTTTCGAAATTTAACTGCGGGGGTGTCATTACAATGACTAAGGTTAAATATACAAGCAACTCCGCCAACATTTCCTTCGTTTTTTTGAACTTTGCATGCTGTTTTCTAACATTTTACAGCCAGTTCATGTAAACATCTATATGGTGCTTTCAACCGGCTTTTATTAAATTTGTCGACTTTACCACTGCGCGTTTCTATATGCCAACAACTTAGGTCATACATAACAATACATCAATCAACTTTGTAATAACTTTGCACAACTTTGCAATCACTTTGAACAACTTTGAGCGGTGTGTTAACAGCTTAAAACCCACTACGTGCCGACAGCATCTACAACTTGTTCTTGAAAAGTAGAAGGAATGTGAAAACTTGTTTTCAATTAAAATAGTTACAAAAATTCCACAATTTTCCACTATAAATGATTGGCATCGCAGAAAGGAAGAATGCAGGAACGTATCCTTATATTTTTACTATTTCTGTGATGAAAAATAAAATCAACGACTCGCTTACTCAGGGAGTCTCCCATGCGAGTACTAACCATGCCCGATCGCGCTTTACTTTAAATATGTGTCGGTCACCTATCCACACAGCTGCATTGTTTATTTGAACGTAAGCTGAATTGGCGGGTATTTCATGTTTTGAATGTTTAAAATCGTTATCGCTGGCACAAAGTACCTTCTATAATTGATCTATGACCTCTACATACTTGGAGTAACACGACGGTAATTAACAGCAATTCACGAAATATTCATTCACATTTTCGAACTTTTAACTATGGTACTTATTAATATGATATCTCAGGTAACAATCCCGATTGAAACAAGCAACTTTGCAATGGCTTTTCACAACTTTGTAAGCAGTTTGTTGTCGAATTTACGGTTGGCTGTTGCGTTAATCTACTTATGCATGATACATTTTTGATACATTTACTTATTGTTTTCGAAATTTAACTGCGGGGGTGTCATTACAATGACTAAGGTTAAATATACAAGCAACTCCGCCAAAATTTCCTTCGTTTTTTCGAACTTTGCATGCTGTTTTCTAACATTTTACAGCCAGTTCATGTAAACATCTATATGGTGTTTTCAACCGGCTTTTATTAAATTTGTCGACTTTACCACTGCGCGTTTCTATATGTCAACAACTTAGGTCATACATACCAATACATCAACCAACTTTGTAATAACTTTGCACAACTTTGCAATCACTTTGAACAACTTTGAGCGGTGTGTTAACAGCTTAAAACCCACTACGTGCCGACAGCATCTACAACTTGTTCTTGAAAATTAGAAGGAATGTGAAAACTTTTTTTCAAATAAAATAGTTACAAAAATTCCACAATTTTCCACTATAAATGATTGGCATCGCAGAAAGGAAGAATGCAGGAACGTATCCTTATATTTTTACTATTTCTGTGATGAAAAATAAAATCAACGACTCGTTTACTCAGGGAGTCTCCCATGCGAGTACTAACCATGCCCGATCGCGCTTTACTTTAAACATGTGTCGGTCACCTAACCACACAGCTGCATTGTTTATTTGTATGTAAGCTGAATTGGCGGGTATTTCATGTTTTTGAATGTTTAAAATCGTTATCGCTGGCATAAAGTACCTTCTATAATTGACCTATGACCTCTACATACTTGGAGTAACACGACGGTAATTAACAGCAATTCACGAAATATTCATTCACATTTTCGAACTTTTAACTATGGTACTTATTAATATGATATCTCAGGTAACAATCCCGATTGAAACAAGCAACTTTGCAATGGCTTTTCACAACTTTGTAAGCAGTTTATTGTCGAATTTACGGTTGGCTGTTGCGTTAATCTACTTATGCATGATACATTTTTGATACATTTACTTATTGTTTTCGAAATTTAACTGCGGGGGTGTCATTACAATGACTAAGGATAAATATACAAGCAACTCCGCCAAAATTTCCTTCGTTTTTTCGAACTTTGCATGCTGTTTTCTAACATTTTACAGCCAGTTCATGTAAACATCTATATGGTGCTTTCAACCGGTTTTTATTAAATTTGTCGACTTTATCACTGCGCGTTTCTATATGTCAACAACTTAGGTCATACATACTAATACATCAACCAACTTTGTAATAACTTTGCACAACTTTGCAATCAATTTGAACAACTTTGATCGGTGTGTTAACAGCTTAAAACCCGCTACGTGCCGACAGCATCTGCAACTTGTTCTTGAAAAGTAGAAGGAATGTGAAAACTTGTTTTCAATTAAAATAGTTACAAAAATTCCACAATTTTTCACTATAAATGATTGGCATCACAGAAAGGAAGAATGCAAGAACGTATCCTTATATTTTTACTATTTCTGTGATGAAAAATAAAATCAACGACTCGTTTACTCAGGGAGTCTCCCAAGCGAGTACTAACCATGCCCGATCGCGCTTTACTTTAAACATGTGTCGGTAACCTAACCACACAGCTGCATTGTTTATTTGAACGTAAGCTGAATTGGCGGGTATTTCATGTTTTGAATGTTTAAAATCGTTATCGCTGGCACAAAGTACCTTCTATAATTGATCTATGACCTCTACATACTTGGAGTAACACGACGGTAATTAACAGCAATTCACGAAATATTCATTCACATTTTCGAACTTTTAACTATGGTACTTATTAATATGATATCTCAGGTAACAATCCCTATTGAAACAAGCAACTTTGCAATGGCTTTTCACAACTTTGTAAGCAGTTTGTTGTCGAATTTACGGTTGGCTGTTGCGTTAATCTACTTATGCATGATACATTTTCGATACATTTACTTATTGTTTTCGAAATTTAACTGCGAGGGTGTCATTACAATGACTTAGGTTAAATATACAGGTAACTCCGCCAAAATTTATTTCGTTTTTTCGAACTTTGCATGCTGTTTACTAACATTTTACAGCCAGTTCATGTAAACATCTATATGGTGCTTTCAACCGGCTTTTATAAAATTTGTCGACTTTACCACTGCGCGTTTCTATATGCCAACAACTTAGGTCATACATACCAATACATCAATCAACTTTGTAATAACTTTGCACAACTTTGCAATCACTTTGAACAACTTTGAGCGGTGTGTTAACAGCTTAAAACCCACTACGTGCCGCAGCATCTACAACTTGTTCTTGAAAATTAGAAGGAATGTGAAAACTTGTTTTCAATTAAAATAGTTACAAAAATTCCACAATTTTCCACTATAAATGATTGGCATCGCAGAAAGGAAGAATGCAGGAACGTATCCTTATATTTTTACTATTTCTGTGATGAAAAATAAAATCAACGACTCGTTTACTCAGGGAGTCTCCCATGCGAGTACTAACCATGCCCGATCGCGCTTTACTTTAAACAAGTGTCGGTCACCTAACCACACAGCTGCATTGTTTATTTGTATGTAAGCTAAATTGGCGGGTATTTCATGTTTTTGAATGTTTAAAATCGTTATCGCTGGCATAAAGTACCTTCTATAATTGACCTATGACCTCTACATACTTGGAGTAACACGACGGTAATTAACAGCAATTCACGAAATATTCATTCACATTTTCGAACTTTTAACTATGGTACTTATTAATATGATATCTCAGGTAACAATCCCGATTGAAACAAGCAACTTTGCAATGGCTTTTCACAACTTTGTAAGCAGTTTGTTGTCGAATTTACGGTTGGCTGTTGCGTTAATCTACTTATGCATGATACATTTTTGATACATTTACTTATTGTTTTCCAAATTTAACTGCGGGGGTGTCATTACAATGACTAAGGTTAAATATACAAGCAACTCCGCCAAAATTTCCTTCGTTTTTTCGAACTTTGCATGCTGTTTTCTAACATTTTACAGCCAGTTCATGTAAACATCTATATGGTGCTTTCAACCGGCTTTTATTAAATTTGTCGACTTTACCACTGCGCGTTTCTATATGTCAACAACTTAGGTCATACATACCAATACATCAACCAACTTTGTAATAACTTTGCACAACTTTGCAATCACTTTGAACAACTTTGAGCGGTGTGTTAACAGCTTAAAACCCACTACGTGTCGACAGCATCTACAACTTGTTCTTGAAAATTAGAAGGAATGTGAAAACTTTTTTTCAATTAAAATAGTTACAGAAATTCCACAATATTCCACTATAAATGATTGGCATCACAGAAAGGAAGAATGCAGGAACGTATCCTTATATTTTTACTATTTCTGTGATGAAAAATAAAATCATCGACTCGTTTACTCAGGGAGTCTCCCATGCGAGTACTAACCATGCCCGATCGCGCTTTACTTTAAACATGTGTCGGTCACCTAACCACACAGCTGCATTGTTTATTTGTACGTAAGCTGAATTGGCGGGTATTTCATGTTTTTGAATGTTTAAAATCGTTATCGCTGGCATAAAGTACCTTCTATAATTGACCTATGACCTCTACATACTTGGAGTAACACGACGGTAATTAACAGCAATTCACGAAATATTCATTCACATTTTCGAACTTTTAACTATGATACTTATTAATATGATATCTCAGGTAACAATCCCGATTGAAACAAGCAACTTTGCAATGGCTTTTCACAACTTTGTAAGCAGTTTGTTGTCGAATTTACGGTTGGCTGTTGCGTTAATCTACTTATGCATGATACATTTTTGATACATTTACTTATTGTTTTCGAAATTTAACTGCGGGGGTGTCATTACAATGACTAAGGTTAAATATACAAGCAACTCCGCCAAAATTTCCTTCGTTTTTTCGAACTTTGCATGCTGTTTTCTAACATTTTACAGCCAGTTCATGTTAACATCTATATGGTGCTTTCAACCGGCTTTTATTAAATTTGTCGACTTTACCACTGCGCGTTTCTATATGTCAACAACTTAGGTCATACATACCAATACATCAACCAACTTTGTAATAACTTTGCACAACTTTGCAATCACTTTGAACAACTTTGAGCGGTGTGTTAGCAGCTTAAAACCCACTACGTGCCGACAGCATCTACAACTTGTTCTTGAAAATTAGAAGGAATGTGAAAACTTTTTTTCAATTAAAATAGTTACAGAAATTCCACAATTTTCCACTATAAATGATTGGCATCACAGAAAGGACGAATGCAGGAACGTATTCTTATATTTTTACTATTTCTGTGATGAAAAATAAAATCAACGACTCGTTTACTCAGGGAGTCTCCCATGCGAGTACTAACCATGCCCGATCGCGCTTTACTTTAAACATGTGTCGGTCACCTAACCACACAGCTGCATTGTTTATTTGTACGTAAGCTGAATTGGCGGGTATTTCATGTTTTTGAATGTTTAAAATAGTTATCGCTGGCATAAAGTACCTTCTATAATTGACCTATGACCTCTACATACTTGGAGTAACACGACGGTAATTAACAGCAATTCACGAAATATTCATTCACATTTTCGAACTTTTAACTATGATACTTATTAATATGATATCTCAGGTAACAATCCCGATTGAAACAAGCAACTTTGCAATGGCTTTTCACAACTTTGTAAGCAGTTTGTTGTCGAATTTACGGTTGGCTGTTGCGTTAATCTACTTATGCATGATACATTTTTGATACATTTACTTATTGTTTTCGAAATTTAACTGCGGGGGTGTCATTCCAATGACTAAGGTTAAATATACAAGCAACTCCGCCAAAATTTCCTTCGTTTTTTCGAACTTTGCATGCTGTTTTCTAACATTTTACAGCCAGTTCATGTAAACATCTATATGGTGCTTTCAACCGGCTTTTATTAAATTTGTCGACTTTACCACTGCGCGTTTCTATATGTCAACAACTTAGGTCATACATACCAATACATCAACCAACTTTGTAATAACTTTGCACAACTTTGCAATCACTTTGAACAACTTTGAGCGGTGTGTTAGCAGCTTAAAACCCACTACGTGCCGACAGCATCTACAACTTGTTCTTGAAAATTAGAAGGAATGTGAAAACTTTTTTTCAATTAAAATAGTTACAGAAATTCCACAATTTTCCACTATAAATGATTGGCATCACAGAAAGGACGAATGCAGGAACGTATTCTTATATTTTTACTATTTCTGTGATGAAAAATAAAATCAACGACTCGTTTACTCAGGGAGTCTCCCATGCGAGTACTAACCATGCCCGATCACGCTTTACTTTAAACATGTGTCGGTCACCTAACCACACAGCTGCATTGTTTATTTGTACGTAAGCTGAATTGGCGGGTATTTCATGTTTTTGAATGTTTAAAATCGTTATCGCTGGCACAAAGTACCTTCTATAATTGACCTATGACCTCTACATACTTGGAGTAACACGACGGTAATTAACAGCAATTCACGAAATATTCATTCACATTTTCGAACTTTTAACTATGGTACTTATTAATATGATATCTCTGGTAACAATCCCGATTGAAACAAGCAACTTTGCAATGGCTTTTCACAACTTTGTAAGCAGTTTGTTGTCGAATTTACGGTTGGCTGTTGCGTTAATCTACTTATGCATGATACATTTTCGATACATTTACTTATTGTTTTCGAAATTTAACTGCGGGGGTGTCATTACAATGACTTAGGTTAAATATACAAGCAACTCCGCCAAAATTTCCTTCGTGTTTTCGAACTTTGCATGCTGTTTTCTAACATTTTCCAGCCAGTTCATGTAAACATCTATATGGTGCTTAAAACCGGCTTTTATTAAATTTGTCAACTTTACCACTGCGCGTTTCTATATGTCAACAACTTAGGTCATACATACCAATACATCAACCAACTTTGTAATAACTTTGCACAACTTTGCAATCACTTTGAACAACTTTGAGCGGTGTGTTAACAGCTTAAAACCCACTACGTGTCGACAGCATCTACAACTTGTTCTTGAAAATTAGAAGGAATGTGAAAACTTTTTTTCAATTAAAATAGTTACAGAAATTCCACAATTTTCCACTATAAATGATTGGCATCACAGAAAGGACGAATGCAGGAACGTATTCTTATATTTTTACTATTTCTGTGATGAAAAATAAAATCAACGACTCGTTTACTCAGGGAGTCTCCCAAGCGAGTACTAACCATGCCCGATCGCGCTTTACTTTAAACATGTGTCGGTCACCTAACCACACAGCTGCATTGTTTATTTGTACGTAAGCTGAATTGGCGGGTATTTCATGTTTTTGAATGTTTAAAATCGTTATCGCTGGCACAAAGTACCTTCTATAATTGACCTATGACCTCTACATACTTGGAGTAACACGACGGTAATTAACAGCAATTCACGAAATATTCATTCACATTTTCGAACTTTTAACTATGGTACTTATTAATATGATATCTCAGGTAACAATCCCGATTGAAACAAGCAACTTTGCAATGGCTTTTCACAACTTTGTAAGCAGTTTGTTGTCGAATTTACGGTTGGCTGTTGCGTTAATCTACTTATGCATGATACATTTTCGATACATTTACTTATTGTTTTCGAAATTTAACTGCGGGGGTGTCATTACAATGACTTAGGTTAAATATACAAGCAACTCCGCCAAAATTTCCTTCGTGTTTTCGAACTTTGCATGCTGTTTTCTAACATTTTACAGCCAGTTCATGTAAACATCTATATGGTGCTTAAAACCGGCTTTTATTAAATTTGTCGACTTTACCACTGCGCGTTTCTATATGTCAACAACTTAGGTCATACATACCAATACATCAACCAACTTTGTAATAACTTTGCACAACTTTGCAATCACTTTGAACAACTTTGAGCGGTGTGTTAACAGCTTAAAACCCACTACGTGTCGACAGCATCTACAACTTGTTCTTGAAAATTAGAAGGAATGTGAAAACTTTTTTTCAATTAAAATAGTTACAGAAATTCCACAATTTTCCACTATAAATGATTGGCATCACAGAAAGGACGAATGCAGGAACGTATTCTTATATTTTTACTATTTCTGTGATGAAAAATAAAATCAACGACTCGTTTACTCAGGGAGTCTCCCAAGCGAGTACTAACCATGCCCGATCGCGCTTTACTTTAAACATGTGTCGGTCACATATCCACACAGCTGCATTGTTTATTTGTACGTAAGCTGAATTGGCGGGTATTTCATGTTTTTGAATGTTTAAAATCGTTATCGCTGGCACAAAGTACCTTCTATAATTGACCTATGACCTCTACATACTTGGAGTAACACGACGGTAATTAACAGCAATTCACGAAATATTCATTCACATTTTCGAACTTTTAACTATGGTACTTATTAATATGATATCTCAGGTAACAATCCCGATTGAAACAAGCAACTTTGCAATGGCTTTTCACAACTTTGTAAGCAGTTTTTTGTCGAATTTACGGTTGGCTGTTGCGTTAATCTACTTATGCATGATACATTTTCGATACATTTACTTATTGTTTTCGAAATTTAACTGCGAGGGTGTCATTACAATGACTTAGGTTAAATATACAGGTAACTCCGCCAAAATTTATTTCGTTTTTTCGAACTTTGCATGCTGTTTACTAACATTTTACAGCCAGTTCATGTAAACATCTATATGGTGCTTTCAACCGGCTTTTATTAAATTTGTCGACTTTACCACTGCGCGTTTCTATATGTCAACAACTTAGGTCGTACAAACCAATACATCAACCAACTTTGTAATAACTTTGCACAATTTTGCAATCACTTTGAACAACTTTGAGCGGTGTGTTAACAGCTTAAAACCCACTGCGTGCCGACAGCATCTACAACTTGTTCTTGAAATTAGAAGGAATGTGAAAACTTTTTATCAATTAAAATAGTTACAAAAATTCCACAATTTTCTACTATAAAAGATTGGCATCACAGAAAGGGAGAATGCAGGGACGTATTCTTATATTTTTACTATTTCTGTGATGAAAAAAAAATCAACGTCTCATTTACTCAGGGAGTCTCCCATGCGAGTACTAACCATGTCCGATCGCGCTTTATTTTAAACATGTGTCGGTAACCTAACCACACAGCTGCATTGTTTATTTAAAAGTATGCTGAATTTATGGGTATTTCATGTTTTTGAATGTTTAAAATCGTTATCGCTGGCACAAAGTACCTTCTATAATTGACCTATGACCTCTACATACTTGGAGTAACACGACGGTAATTAACAGCAATTCACGAAATATTCATTCACATTTTCGAACTTTTAACTATGGTACTTATTAATATGATATATCAGGTAACAATCCCGATTGAAACAAGCAGCTTTGCAATGTCTTTTCACAACTTTGTAAGCAGTTTGTTGTCGAATTTACGGTTGGCTGTTGCGTTAATCTACTTATGCATGATACATTTTCGATACATTTACTTATTGTTTTCGAAATTTAACTGCGGGGGTGTCATTACAATGACTTAGGTTAAATATACAAGCAACTCCGCCAAAATTTCCTTCGTTTTTTCGAACTTTGCATGCTGTTTTCTAACATTTTACAGCCAGTTCATGTAAACATCTATATGGTGCTTTCAACCGGTTTTTATTAAATTTGTCGACTTTATCACTGCGCGTTTCTATATGTCAACAACTTAGGTCATACATACCAATACATCAACCAACTTTGTAATAACTTTGCACAACTTTGCAATCACTTTGAACAACTTTGAGCGGTGTGTTAACAGCTTAAAACCCACTACGTGTCGACAGCATCTACAACTTGTTCTTGAAAATTAGAAGGAATGTGAAAACTTTTTATCAATTAAAATAGTTACAAAAATTCCACAATTTTCTACTATAAATGATTGGCATCACAGAAAGGAAGAATGCAGGGACGTATTCTTATATTTTTACTATTTCTGTGATGAAAAAAAAATCAACGTCTCATTTACTCAGGGAGTCTCCCATGCGAGTACTAACCATGTCCGATCGCGCTTTATTTTAAACATGTGTCGGTAACCTAACCACACAGCTGCATTGTTTATTTAAAAGTATGCTGAATTTATGGGTATTTCATGTTTTTGAATGTTTAAAATCGTTATCGCTGGCACAAAGTACCTTCTATAATTGACCTATGACCTCTACATACTTGGAGTAACACGACGGTAATTAACAGCAATTCACGAAATATTCATTCACATTTTCGAACTTTTAACTATGGTACTTATTAATATGATATATCAGGTAACAATCCCGATTGAAACAAGCAGCTTTGCAATGTCTTTTCACAACTTTGTAAGCAGTTTGTTGTCGAATTTACGGTTGGCTGTTGCGTTAATCTACTTATGCATGATACATTTTCGATACATTTACTTATTGTTTTCAAAATTTAACTGCGGGGGTGTCATTACAATGACTTAGGTTAAATATACAAGCAACTCCGCCAACATTTCCTTCGTTTTTCAAACATTGCATTCTGTTTTCTAACATTTTCAGCCAGTTCATGTTAACATATATATGGTGCTTTCAACCGGCTTTTATTAAATTTGTCGACTTTACCACTGCGCGTTTCTATATGTCAACAACTTAGGTCATGCATACCAATACATCAACCAACTTTGTAATAACTTTGCACAACTTTGCAATCACTTTGAACAACTTTGAGCGGTGTGTTAACAGCTTAAAACTCACTACGTGCCGACAGCATCTACAACTTGTTTTTGAAAATTAGAAGGAATGTGACAACATTTTTTCAATTAAAATAGTTACAAAAATTCCACGACTTTCCACTATAAATGATTGGTATCACAGAAAGGAAGAATGCAGGAACGTATCCTTATATTTTTACTATTTCTGTGATGAAAAATAAAATCAACGACTCGTTTACTCAGGGAGTCTCCCATGCGAGTACTAACCATGCCCGATCGCGCTTTACTTTAAACATGTGTCGGTCACCTAACCACACAGCTGCATTGTTTATTTGAAAGCAAGCTAAATTGGCGGATATTTCATGTTTTTGAATGTTTAAAATCGTTATCGCTGGCACAAAGTACCTTCTATAATTGACCTATGACCTCTACATACTTGGAGTAACACGACGGTAATTAACAGCAATTCACGAAATATTCATTCACATTTTCGAACTTTTAACTATGGTACTTATTAATATGATATATCAGGTAACAATCCCGATTGAAACAAGCAGCTTTGCAATGTCTTTTCACAACTTTGTAAGCAGTTTGTTGTCGAATTTACGGTTGGCTGTTGCGTTAATCTACTTATGCATGATACATTTTCGATACATTTACTTATTGTTTTCGAAATTTAACTGCGGGGGTGTCATTACAATGACTTAGGTTAAATATACAAGCAACTCCGCCAACATTTCCTTCGTTTTTCAAACATTGCATGCTGTTTTCTAACATTTTACAGCCAGTTCATGTAAACATATATATGGTGCTTTCAACCGGCTTTTATTAAATTTCTCGACTTTACCACTGCGCGTTTCTATATGTCAACAACTTAGGTCATACATACCAATACATCAACCAACTTTGTAATAACTTTGCACAACTTTGCAATCACTTTGAACAACTTTGAGCGGTGTGTTAACAGCTTAAAACCCACTACGTGCCGACAGCATCTACAACTTGTTCTTGAAAATTAGAAGGAATGTGAAAACTGTTTTTCAATTAAAATAGTTACAAAAATTCCACGATTTTCCACTATAAATGATTAGCATCACAGACAGGAAGAATGCAGGAACCTATCCTTATATTTTTACTATTTCTGTGATGAAACAAAAATCAACGACTCATTTATTCAGGGAGTCTCCCATGCGAGTACTAACCATGCCCGATCGCGCTTTACTTTAAACATGTGTCGGTCACCTAACCACAAAGCTGCATTGCTTATTTGAAAGTAAGCTAAATTGGCGGGTATTTCATGTTTTTGAATGTTTAAAATCGTTATCGCTGGCACAAAGTACCTTCTATAATTGACCTATGACCTCTACATACTTGGAGTAACACGACGGTAATTAACAGCAATTCACGAAATATTCATTCACATTTTCGAACTTTTAACTATGGTACTTATTAATATGATATCTCAGGTAACAATCCCGATTGAAACAAGCAACTTTGCAATGGCTTTTCACAACTTTGTAAGCAGTTTGTTGTCGAATTTACGGTTGGCTGTTGCGTTAATCTACTTATGCATGATACATTTTCGATACATTTACTTATTGTTTTCGAAATTTAACTGCGGGGGTGTCATTACAATGATTTAGGTTAAATATACAAGCAACTCCGCCAAAATTTCCTTCGTTTATTCGAACTTTGCATGCTGTTTTCTAACATTTTACAGCCAGTTCATGTAAACATCTATATGGTGCTTTCAACCGGCTTTTATTAAATTTGTCGACTTTACCACTGCGCGTTTCTATATGTCAACAACTTAGGTCATACATACCAATACATCAACCAACTTTGTAATAACTTTGCACAACTTTGCAATCACTTTGAACAACTTTGAGCGGTGTGTTAACAGCTTAAAACCCATGCAGAAACGTATCCTTATATTTTTACTATTTCTGTGATGAAAAAAATAATCAACGACTCGTTTACTTAGGGAGTCTCCCATGCGAGTACTAACCATGCCCGATCGCGCTTTACTTTAAACATGTGTCAGTCACCTAACCACACAGCTGCATTGTTTATTTGAAAGTAAGCTGAATTGGCGGGTATTTCATGTTTTTGAATGTTTAAAATCGTTATCGCTGGCACAAAGTACCTTCTATAATTGACCTATGACCTCTACATACTTGGAGTAACACGACGGTAATTAACAGCAATTCACGAAATATTCATTCACATTTTCGAACTTTTAACTACGGGACTTATTAATATGATATCTCAGGTAACAATCCCGATTGAAACAAGCAACTTTGCAATGGCTTTTCAGAACTTTGTAAGCAGTTTGTTGTCGAATTTACGGTTGGCTGTTGCGTTAATCTACTTATGCATGATACATTTTCGATACATTTACTTATTGTTTTCGAAATTTAACTGCGGGGGTGTCATTACAATGACTTAGGTTAAATATACAAGCAACTCCGCCAAAATTTCCTTCGTTTATTCGAACTTTGCATGCTGTTTTCTAACATTTTACAGCCAGTTCATGTAAACATCTATATGGTGCTTTCAACCGGCTTTTATTAAATTTGTCGACTTTACCACTGCGCGTTTCTATATGTCAACAACTTAGGTCATACATACCAATACATCAACCAACTTTGTAATAACTTTGCACAACTTTGCAATCACTTTGAACAACTTTGAGCGGTGTGTTAACAGCTTAAAACCCATGCAGAAACGTATCCTTATATTTTTACTATTTCTCTGATGAAAAAAATAATCAACGACTCGTTTACTTAGGGAGTCTCCCATGCGAGTACTAACCATGCCCGATCGCGCTTTACTTTAAACATGTGTCAGTCACCTAACCACACAGCTGTATTGTTTATTTGAATGTAAGCTGAATTGGCGGGTATTTCATGTTTTTGAATGTTTAAAATCGTTATCGCTGGCACAAAGTACCTTCTATAATTGACCTATGACCTCTACATACTTGGAGTAACACGACGGTAATTAACAGCAATTCACGAAATATTCATTCACATTTTCGAACTTTTAACTACGGGACTTATTAATATGATATCTCAGGTAACAATCCCGATTGAAACAAGCAACTTTGCAATGGCTTTTCAGAACTTTGTAAGCAGTTTGTTGTCGATTTTACGGTTGGCTGTTGCGTTAATCTACTTATGCATGATACATTTTCGATACATTTACTTATTGTTTTCGAAATTTAACTGCGGGGGTGTCATTACAATGACTTAGGTTAAATATACAAGCAACTCCGCCAAAATTTCCTTCGTTTGTTCGAACTTTGCATGCTGTTTTCTAACATTTTACAGCCAGTTCATGTAAACATATATATGGTGCTATCAACCGGCTTTTATTAAATTTGTCGACTTTACCACTGCGCGTTTCTATATGTCAACAACTTAAGTCATACATACCAATACATCAATCAACTTTGTAATAACTTTGCACAACTTGGCAATCACTTTGAACAACTTTGAGCGGTGTGTTAACAGCTTAAAACCCACTACGTGCCGACAGCATCTACAACTTGTTCTTGAAAATTAGAAGGAATGTGAAAACGTTTTTTCAATTAAAATAGTAACAAAAATTCCACAATTTTCCACTATAAATGATTGGCATCACAGAAAGGAAGAATGCAGGAATGTATCCTTATATTTTTACTATTTCTGTGATGAAAAAAAAAATCAACGACTCCTTTACTCAGGGAGTCTCCCATGCGAGTACTAAGCATGCCCGATCGCGCTTTACTTTAAACATGTGTCGGTCACCTAACCACACAGCTGCATTGTTTATTTGAAAGTAAGCTGAATTGGCGGGTATTTCATGTTTTTGAATGTTTAAAATCGTTATCGCTGGCACAAAGTACCTTCTATAATTGACCTATGACATCTACATACTTGGAGTAACACGACGGTAATTAACAGCAACTCACGAAATATTCATTCACATTTTCGAACTTTTAACTATGGTACTTATTAATATGATATCTCAGGTAACAATCCCGATTGAAACAAGCAACTTTGCAATGGCTTTTCACAACTTTGTAAGCAGTTTGTTGTCGAATTTACGGTTGGCTGTTGCGTTAATCTACTTATGCATGATACATTTTCGATACATTTACTTATTGTTTTCGAAATTTAACTGCGGGGGTGTCATTACAATGACTTAGGTTAAATATACAAGCAACTCCGCCAACATTTCCTTCGTTTTTCAAACATTGCATGCTGTTTTCTAACATTTTACAGCCAGTTCATGTAAACATATATATGGTGCTTTCAACCGGCTTTTATTAAATTTGTCGACTTTACCACTGCGCGTTTCTATATGTCAACAACTTAGGTCATACATACCAATACATCAACCAACTTTATAATAACTTTGCACAACTTTGAAATCACTTTGAACACCTTTGAGCGGTGTGTTAACAGCTTAAAACCCACTACGTGCCGACAGCATCTACAACTTGTTTTTGAAAATTAGAAGGAATGTGACAACTTTTTTTCAATTAAAATAGTTACAAAAATTCCACGACTTTCCACTATAAATGATTGGTATCACAGAAAGGAAGAATGCAGGAACGTATCCTTATATTTTTACTATTTCTGTGATAAAAAAAAATCAATCAACGACTCGTTTACTCAGGGAGTCTCCCACGCGAGTACTAACCACGCCCGATCGCGCTTTACTTTAAACATGTGTCGGTCACCTAACCACACAACTGCATGAATTATTTGAAAGTAAGCTGAATTAGCGGGTATTTCATGTTTTTGAATGTTTAAAATCGTTATCGCTGGCACAAAGTACCTTCTATAATTGACCTATGACATCTACATACTTGGAGTAACACGACGGTAATTAACAGCAACTCACGAAATATTCATTCACATTTTCGAACTTTTAACTATGGTACTTATTAATATGATATCTCAGGTAACAATCCCGATTGAAACAAGCAACTTTGCAATGGCTTTTCACAACTTTGTAAGCAGTTTGTTGTCGCATTTACGGTTGGCTGTTGCGTTAATCTACTTATGCATGATACATTTTCGATACATTTACTTATTGTTTTCGAAATTTAACTGCGGGGATGTCATTACAATGACTTAGGTTAAATATACAAGCAACTCCGCCAACATTTCCTTCGTTTTTCAAACATTGCATGCTGTTTTCTAACATTTTACAGCCAGTTCATGTAAACATATATATGGTGCTTTCAACCGGCTCTTATTAAATTTGTCGACTTTACCACTGCGCGTTTCTATATGTCAACAACTTAGGTCATACATACCAATACATCAACCAACTTTATAATAACTTTGCACAACTTTGCAATCACTTTGAACAACTTTGAGCGGTGTGTTAACAGCTTAAAACCCACTACGTGCCGACAGCATCTACAATTTGTTCTTGAAAATTAGAAGGAATGTGAAAACGTTTTTTCAATTAAAATAGTAACAAATATTCCACAATTTTCCACTATAAATGATTGGCATCACAGAAAGGAAGAATGCAGGAACGTATCCTTATATTTTTACTATTTCTGTGATAAAAAAAAAAAAATCAATCAACGACTCGTTTACTCAAGGAGTCTCCCACGCGAGTACTAACCACGCCCGATCGCGCTTTACTTTAAACATGTGTCGGTCACCTAACCACAAAACTGCATGAATTATTTGAAAGTAAGCTGAATTGGCGGGTATTTCATGTTTTTGAATGTTTGAAATCGTTATCGCTGGCACAAAGTACCTTCTATAATTGACCTATGACCTCTACATACTTGGAGTAACACGACGGTAATTAACAGCAATTCACGAAATATTCATTCACTTTTTCGAACTTTTAACTATGGTACTTATTAATATGATATATCAGGTAACAATCCCGATTGAAACAAGCTGCTTGGCAATGTCTTTTCACAACTTTGTAAGCAGTTTGTTGTCGAATTTACGGTTGGCTGTTGCGTTAATCTACTTATGCATGATACATTTTCGATACATTTACTTATTGTTTTCGAAATTTAACTGCGGGGTGTCATTACAATGACTTAGGTTAAATATACAAGCAACTCCGCCAACATTTCCTTCGTTTTTCAAACATTGCATGCTGTTTTCTAACATTTTACAGCCAGTTCATGTAAACATATATATGGTGCTTTCAACCGGCTTTTATTAAATTTGTCGACTTTACCACTGCGCGTTTCTATATGTCAACAACTTAGGTCATACATACCAATACATCAATCAACTTAGTAATAACTTTGCACAACTTTGCAATCACTTTGAACAACTTTGAGCGGTGTGTTAACAGCTTAAAACCCACTACGTGCCGACAGCATCTACAACTTGTTCTTGAAAATTAGAAGGAATGTGAAAACGTTTTTTCAATTAAAATAGTAACAAACATTCCACAATTTTCCACTATAAATGATTGGCATCACAGAAAGGAAGAATGCAGGAATGTATCCTTATATTTTTACTATTTCTGTGATGAAAAAAAAAATCAACGACTCCTTTACTCAGGGAGTCTCCCATGCGAGTACTAAGCATGCCCGATCGCGCTTTACTTTAAACATGTGTCGGTCACCTAACCACACAGCTGCATTGTTTATTTGAAAGTAAGCTGAATTGGCGGGTATTTCATGTTTTTGAATGTTTAAAATCGTTATCGCTGGCACAAAGTACCTTCTATAATTGACCTATGACATCTACATACTTGGTGTAACACGACGGTAATTAACAGCAACTCACGAAATATTCATTCACATTTTCGAACTTTTAACTATGGTACTTATTAATATGATATCTCAGGTAACAATCCCGATTGAAACAAGCAACTTTGCAATGGCTTTTCACAACTTTGTAAGCAGTTTGTTGTCGAATTTACGGTTGGCTGTTGCGTTAATCTACTTATGCATGATACATTTTCGATACATTTACTTATTGTTTTCGAAATTTAACTGCGGGGATGTCATTACAATGACTTAGGTTAAATATACAAGCAACTCCGCCAACATTTCCTTCGTTTTTCAAACATTGCATGCTGTTTTCTAACATTTTACAGCCAGTTCATGTAAACATATATATGGTGCTTTCAACCGGCTTTTATTAAATTTGTCGACTTTACCACTGCGCGTTTCTATATGTCAACAACTTAGGTCATACATACCAATACATCAACCAACTTTATAATAACTTTGCACAACTTTGCAATCACTTTGAACAACTTTGAGCGGTGTGTTAACAGCTTAAAACCCACTACGTGCCGACAGCATCTACAATTTGTTCTTGAAAATTAGAAGGAATGTGAAAACGTTTTTTCAATTAAAATAGTAACAAATATTCCACAATTTTCCACTATAAATGATTGGCATCACAGAAAGGAAGAATGCAGGAACGTATCCTTATATTTTTACTATTTCTGTGATAAAAAAAAAAAAAAATCAATCAACGACTCGTTTACTCAGGGAGTCTCCCACGCGAGTACTAACCACGCCCGATCGCGCTTTACTTTAAACATGTGTCGGTCACCTAACCACAAAACTGCATGAATTATTTGAAAGTAAGCTGAATTGGCGGGTATTTCATGTTTTTGAATGTTTGAAATCGTTATCGCTGGCACAAAGTACCTTCTATAATTGACCTATGACCTCTACATACTTGGAGTAAGTCGACGGTAATTAACAGCAATTCACGAAATATTCATTCACTTTTTCGAACTTTTAACTATGGTACTTATTAATATGATATATCAGGTAACAATCCCGATTGAAACAAGCAGCTTTGCAATGTCTTTTCACAACTTTGTAAGCAGTTTGTTGTCGAATTTACGGTTGGCTGTTGCGTTAATCTACTTATGCATGATACATTTTCGATTCATTTACTTATTGTTTTCGAAATTTAACTGCGGAGGTGTCATTACAATGACTTAGGTTAAATATACAAGCAACTCCGCCAACATTTCCTTCGTTATTCAAACATTGCATGCTGTTTTCTAACATTTTACAGCCAGTTCATGTAAACATATATATGGTGCTTTCAACCGGCTTTTATTAAATTTGTCGACTTTACCACTGCGCGTTTCTATATGTCAACAACTTAGGTCATACATACCAATACATCAATCAACTTTGTAATAACTTTGCACAACTTTGCAATCACTTTGAACAACTTTGAGCGGTGTGTTAACAGCTTAAAACCCACTACGTGCCGACAGCATCTACAACTTGTTCTTGAAAATTAGAAGGAATGTGAAAACGTTTTTTCAATTAAAATAGTAACAAACATTCCACAATTTTCCACTATAAATGATTGGCATCACAGAAAGGAAGAATGCAGGAATGTATCCTTATATTTTTACTATTTCTGTGATGAAAAAAAAAATCAACGACTCCTTTACTCAGGGAGTCTCCCACGCGAGTACTAACCACGCCCGATCGCGCTTTACTTTAAACATGTGTCGGTCACCTAACCACAAAACTGCATGAATTATTTGAAAGTAAGCTGAATTGGCGGGTATTTCATGTTTTTGAATGTTTGAAATCGTTATCGCTGGCACAAAGTACCTTCTATAATTGACCTATGACCTCTACATACTTGGAGTAACACGACGGTAATTAACAGCAATTCACGAAATATTCATTCACTTTTTCGAACTTTTAATTATGGTACTTATTAATATGATATATCAGGTAACAATCCCGATTGAAACAAGCAGCTTTGCAATGTCTTTTCACAACTTTGTAAGCAGTTTGTTGTCGAATTTACGGTTGGCTGTTGCGTTAATCTACTTATGCATGATACATTTTCGATACATTTACTTATTGTTTTCGAAATTTAACTGCGGGGGTGTCATTACAATGACTTAGGTTAAATATACAAGCAACTCCGCCAACATTTCCTTCGTTTTTCAAACATTGCATGCTGTTTTCTAACATTTTACAGCCAGTTCATGTAAACATATATATGGTGCATTCAACCGGCTTTTATTAAATTTGTCGACTTTACCACTGCGCGTTTCTATATGTCAACAACTTAGGTCATACATACCAATACATCAATCAACTTTGTAATAACTTTGCACAACTTTGCAATCACTTTGAACAACTTTGAGCGGTGTGTTAACAGCCTAAAACCCACTACGTGCCGACAGCATCTACAACTTGTTCTTGAAAATTAGAAGGAATGTGAAAACGTTTTTTCAATTAAAATAGTAACAAACATTCCACAATTTTCCACTATAAATGATTGGCATCACAGAAAGGAAGAATGCAGGAATGTATCCTTATATTTTTACTATTTCTGTGATAAAAAAAAAAAAAAAATCAATCAACGACTCGTTTACTCAGGGAGTCTCCCACGCGAGTACTAACCACGCCCGATCGCGCTTTACTTTAAACATGTGTCGGTCACCTAACCACACAACTGCATGAATTATTCGAAAGTAAGCGGAATTAGCGGGTATTTCATGTTTTTGAATGTTTAAAATCGTTATCGCTGGCACAAAGTACCTTCTATAATTGACCTATGACATCTACATACTTGGAGTAACACGACGGTAATTAACAGCAACTCACGAAATATTCATTCACATTTTCGAACTTTTAACTATGGTACTTATTAATATGATATCTCAGGTAACAATCCCGATTGAAACAAGCAACTTTGCAATGGCTTTTCACAACTTTGTAAGCAGTTTGTTGTCGAATTTACGGTTGGCTGTTGCGTTAATCTACTTATGCATGATACATTTTCGATACATTTACTTATTGTTTTCGAAATTTAACTGCGGGGATGTCATTACAATGACTTAGGTTAAATATACAAGCAACTCCGCCAACATTTCCTTCGTTTTTCAAACATTGCATGCTGTTTTCTAACATTTTACAGCTAGTTCATGTAAACATATATATGGTGCTTTCGACCGGCTTTTATTAAATTTGTCGACTTTACCACTGCGCGTTTCTATATGTCAACAACTTAGGTCATACATACCAATACATCAACCAACTTTATAATAACTTTGCACAACTTTGCAATCACTTTGAACAACTTTGAGCGGTGTGTTAACAGCTTAAAACCCACTACGTGCCGACAGCATCTACAACTTGTTTTTGAAAATTAGAAGGAATGTGACAACTTTTTTTCAATTAAAATAGTTACAAAAATTCCACGACTTTCCACTATAAATGATTGGTATCACAGAAAGGAAGAATGCAGGAACGTATCCTTATATTTTTACTATTTCTGTGATAAAAAAAAATCAATCAACGACTCGTTTACTCAGGGAGTCTCCCACGCGAGTACTAACCACGCCCGATCGCGCTTTACTTTAAACATGTGTCGGTCACCTAACCACACAGCTGCATTGTTTATTTGAAAGTAAGCTGAATTGGCGGGTATTTCATGTTTTTGAATGTTTAAAATCGTTATCGCTGGCACAAAGTACCTTCTATAATTGACCTATGACATCTACATACTTGGAGTAACACGACGGTAATTAACAGCAACTCACGAAATAGTCATTCACATTTTCGAACTTTTAACTATGGTACTTATTAATATGATATCTCAGGTAACAATCCCGATTGAAACAAGCAACTTTGCAATGGCTTTTCACAACTTTGTAAGCAGTTTGTTGTCGAATTTACGGTTGGCTGTTGCGTTAATCTACTTATGCATGATACATTTTCGATACATTTACTTATTGTTTTCGAAATTTAACTGCGGGGATGTCATTACAATGACTTAGGTTAAATATACAAGCAACTCCGCCAACATTTCCTTCGTTTTTCAAACATTGCATGCTGTTTTCTAACATTTTACAGCCAGTTCATGTAAACATATATATGGTGCTTTCAACCGGCTTTTATTAAATTTGTCGACTTTACCACTGCGCGTTTCTATATGTCAACAACTTAGGTCATACATACCAATACATCAACCAACTTTGTAATAACTTTGCACAACTTTGCAATCACTTTGAACAACTTTGAGCGGTGTGTTAATAGCTTAAAACCCACTACGTGCCGACAGCATCTACAACTTGTTCTTGAAAATTAGAAGGAATGTGAAAACGTTTTTTCAATTAAAATAGTAACAAAAATTCCACAATTTTCCACTATAAATGATTGGCATCACAGAAAGGAAGAATGCAGGAACGTATCCTTATATTTTTACTATTTCTGTGATGAAAAAAAAATCAACGACTCCTTTACTCAGGGAGTCTCCCGTGCGAGTACTAAGCATGCCCGATCGCGCTTTACTTTAATCATGTGTCGGTCACCTATCCACACAGCTGCATTGATTATTTGAAAGTAAGCTGAATTGGCGGGTATTTCATGTTTTTGAATGTTTAAAATCGTTATCGCTGGCACAAAGTACCTTCTATAATTGACCTATGACATCTACATACTTGGAGTAACACGACGGTAATTAACAGCAACTCACGAAATATTCATTCACATTTTCGAACTTTTAACTATGGTACTTATTAATATGATATCTCAGGTAACAATCCCGATTGAAACAAGCAACTTTGCAATGGCTTTTCACAACTTTGTAAGCAGTTTGTTGTCGAATTTACGGTTGGCTGTTGCGTTAATCTACTTATGCATGATACATTTTCGATACATTTACTTATTGTTTTCGAAATTTAACTGCGGGGATGTCATTACAATGACTTAGGTTAAATATACAAGCAACTCCGCCAACATTTCCTTCGTTTTTCAAACATTGCATGCTGTTTTCTAACATTTTACAGCCAGTTCATGTAAACATATATATGGTGCTTTCAACCGGCTTTTATTAAATTTGTCGACTTTACCACTGCGCGTTTCTATATGTCAACAACTTAGGTCATACATACCAATACATCAACCAACTTTATAATAACTTTGCACAACTTTGCAATCACTTTGAACAACTTTGAGCGGTGTGTTAACAGCTTAAAACCCACTACGTGCCGACAGCATCTACAACTTGTTTTTGAAAATTAGAAGGAATGTGACAACTTTTTTTCAATTAAAATAGTTACAAAAATTCCACGACTTTCCACTATAAATGATTGGTATCACAGAAAGGAAGAATGCAGGAACGTATCCTTATATTTTTACTATTTCTGTGATAAAAAAAAATCAATCAACGACTCGTTTACACAGGGAGTCTCCCACGCGAGTACTAACCACGCCCGATCGCGCTTTACTTTAAACATGTGTCGGACACCTAACCACACAACTGCATGAATTATTTGAAATTAAGCTGAATTAGCGTGTATTTCATGTTTTTGAATGTTTAAAATCGTTATCGCTGGCACAAAGTACCTTCTATAATTGACCTATGACCTCTACATACTTGGAGTAACACGACGGTAATTAACAGCAATTCACGAAATATTCATTCACATTTTCGAACTTTTAACTACGGTACTTATTAATATGATATCTCAGGTAACAATCCCGATTGAAACAAGCAACTTTGCAATGGCTTTTCACAACATTGTAAGCAGTTTGTTGTCGAATTGACGGTTGGCTGTTGCGTTAATCTACTTATGTATGAGACATTTTCGATGCATTTACTTATTGTTTTCGAAGTTTAAAAGCGGGGGTGTAATTACAATGACTTAGGTTAAATATTCAAGCAACTCCGCCAAAATTTCCTTCGTTTGTTCGAACTTTGCATGCTGTTTTCTAACATTTTACAGCCAGTTCATGTAAACATATATATGGTGCTTTCAACCGGCTTTTATTAAATTTGTCGACTTTACCACTGCGCGTTTCTATATGTCAACAACTTAGGTCATACATACCAATACATCAGCCAACTTTGTAATAACTTTGCACAACTTTGCAATCACTTTGAACAACTTTGAGCGGTGTGTTAACAGCTTAAAACCCACTACGTGACGACAGCATCTACAACTTGTTCTTGAAAATTAGAAGGAATGTGAAAACTTTTTTTCAATTAAAATAGTTACAAAAATTCCATGATTTTACACTATAAATGATTGGTATCACAGAAAGAAAGAATGCAGGAACGTATCCTTATATTTTTACTTTTTCTGTGATAAAAAAAAAAATCAATCAACGACTCGTTTTCTCAGGGAGTCTCCCACGCGAGTACTAACCACGCCCGATCGCGCTTTACTTTAAACATGTGTCGGTCACCTAATGACACAGCTGCATGGATTATTTGAAATTAAGCTGAATTAGCGTGTATTTCATGTTTTTGAATGTTTAAAATCGTTATCGCTGGCACAAAGTACCTTCTATAATTGACCTATGACCTCTACATACTTGGAGTAACACGACGGTAATTAACAGCAATTCACGAAATATTCATTCACATTTTCGAACTTTTAACTACGGGACTTATTAATATGATATCTCAGGTAACAATCCCGATTGAAACAAGCAACTTTGCAATGGCTTTTCAGAACTTTGTAAGCAGTTTGTTGTCGAATTTACGGTTGGCTGTTGCGTTAATCTACTTATGCATGATACATTTTCGATACATTTACTTATTGTTTTCGAAATTTAACTGCGGGGATGTCATTACAATGACTTAGGTTAAATATACAAGCAACTCCGCCAACATTTCCTTCGTTTTTCAAACATTGCATGCTGTTTTCTAACATTTTACAGCCAGTTCATGTAAACATATATATGGTGCTTTCAACCGGCTTTTATTAAATTTGTCGACTTTACCACTGCGCGTTTCTATATGTCAACAACTTAGGTCATACATACCAATACATCAACCAACTTTGTAATAACTTTGCACAACTTTGCAATCACTTTGAACAACTTTGAGCGGTGTGTTAATAGCTTAAAACCCACTACGTGCCGACAGCATCTACAACTTGTTCTTGAAAATTAGAAGGAATGTGAAAACGTTTTTTCAATTAAAATAGTAACAAAAATTCCACAATTTTCCACTATAAATGATTGGCATCACAGAAAGGAAGAATGCAGGAACGTATCCTTATATTTTTACTATTTCTGTGATGAAAAAAAAATCAACGACTCCTTTACTCAGGGAGTCTCCCGTGCGAGTACTAAGCATGCCCGATCGCGCTTTACTTTAATCATGTGTCGGTCACCTATCCACACAGCTGCATTGATTATTTGAAAGTAAGCTGAATTGGCGGGTATTTCATGTTTTTGAATGTTTAAAATCGTTATCGCTGGCACAAAGTACCTTCTATAATTGACCTATGACATCTACATACTTGGAGTAACACGACGGTAATTAACAGCAACTCACGAAATATTCATTCACATTTTCGAACTTTTAACTATGGTACTTATTAATATGATATCTCAGGTAACAATCCCGATTGAAACAAGCAACTTTGCAATGGCTTTTCACAACTTTGTAAGCAGTTTGTTGTCGAATTTACGGTTGGCTGTTGCGTTAATCTACTTATGCATGATACATTTTCGATACATTTACTTATTGTTTTCGAAATTTAACTGCGGGGATGTCATTACAATGACTTAGGTTAAATATACAAGCAACTCCGCCAACATTTCCTTCGTTTTTCAAACATTGCATGCTGTTTTCTAACATTTTACAGCCAGTTCATGTAAACATATATATGGTGCTTTCAACTGGCTTTTATTAAATTTGTCGACTTTACCATTGCGCGTTTCTATATGTCAACAACTTAGGTCATACATACCAATACATCAACCAACTTTATAATAACTTTGCACAACTTTGCAATCACTTTGAACAACTTTGAGCGGTGTGTTAACAGCTTAAAACCCACTACGTGCCGACAGCATCTACAACTTGTTTTTGAAAATTAGAAGGAATGTGACAACTTTTTTTCAATTAAAATAGTTACAAAAATTCCACGACTTTCCACTATAAATGATTGGTATCACAGAAAGGAAGAATGCAGGAACGTATCCTTATATTTTTACTATTTCTGTGATAAAAAAAAAATCAATCAACGACTCGTTTACTCAGGGAGTCTCCCACGCGAGTACTAACCACGCCCGATCGCGCTTTACTTTAAACATGTGTCGGTCACCTAACCACACAGCTGCATTGTTTATTTGAAAGTAAGCTGAATTGGCGGGTATTTCATGTTTTTGAATGTTTAAAATCGTTATCGCTGGCACAAAGTACCTTCTATAATTGACCTATGACATCTACATACTTGGAGTAACACGACGGTAATTAACAGCAACTCACGAAATAGTCATTCACATTTTCGAACTTTTAACTATGGTACTTATTAATATGATATCTCAGGTAACAATCCCGATTGAAACAAGCAACTTTGCAATGGCTTTTCACAACTTTGTAAGCAGTTTGTTGTCGAATTTACGGTTGGCTGTTGCGTTAATCTACTTATGCATGATACATTTTCGATACATTTACTTATTGTTTTCGAAATTTAACTGCGGGGATGTCATTACAATGACTTAGGTTAAATATACAAGCAACTCCGCCAACATTTCCTTCGTTTTTCAAACATTGCATGCTGTTTTCTAACATTTTACAGCCAGTTCATGTAAACATATATATGGTGCTTTCAACCGGCTTTTATTAAATTTGTCGACTTTACCACTGCGCGTTTCTATATGTCAACAACTTAGGTCATACATACCAATACATCAACCAACTTTATAATAACTTTGCACAACTTTGCAATCACTTTGAACAACTTTGAGCGGTGTGTTAATAGCTTAAAACCCACTACGTGCCGACAGCATCTACAACTTGTTCTTGAAAATTAGAAGGAATGTGAAAACGTTTTTTCAATTAAAATAGTAACAAAAATTCCACAATTTTCCACTATAAATGATTGGCATCACAGAAAGGAAGAATGCAGGAACGTATCCTTATATTTTTACTATTTCTGTGATGAAAAAAAAATCAACGACTCCTTTACTCAGGGAGTCTCCCGTGCGAGTACTAAGCATGCCCGATCGCGCTTTACTTTAATCATGTGTCGGTCACCTATCCACACAGCTGCATTGATTATTTGAAAGTAAGCTGAATTGGCGGGTATTTCATGTTTTTGAATGTTTAAAATCGTTATCGCTGGCACAAAGTACCTTCTATAATTGACCTATGACATCTACATACTTGGAGTAACACGACGGTAATTAACAGCAACTCACGAAATATTCATTCACATTTTCGAACTTTTAACTATGGTACTTATTAATATGATATCTCAGGTAACAATCCCGATTGAAACAAGCAACTTTGCAATGGCTTTTCACAACTTTGTAAGCAGTTTGTTGTCGAATTTACGGTTGGCTGTTGCGTTAATCTACTTATGCATGATACATTTTCGATACATTTACTTATTGTTTTCGAAATTTAACTGCGGGGATGTCATTACAATGACTTAGGTTAAATATACAAGCAACTCCGCCAACATTTCCTTCGTTTTTCAAACATTGCATGCTGTTTTCTAACATTTTACAGCCAGTTCATGTAAACATATATATGGTGCTTTCAACCGGCTTTTATTAAATTTGTCGACTTTACCATTGCGCGTTTCTATATGTCAACAACTTAGGTCATACATACCAATACATCAACCAACTTTATAATAACTTTGCACAACTTTGCAATCACTTTGAACAACTTTGAGCGGTGTGTTAACAGCTTAAAACCCACTACGTGCCGACAGCATCTACAACTTGTTTTTGAAAATTAGAAGGAATGTGACAACTTTTTTTCAATTAAAATAGTTACAAAAATTCCACGACTTTCCACTATAAATGATTGGTATCACAGAAAGGAAGAATGCAGGAACGTATCCTTATATTTTTACTATTTCTGTGATAAAAAAAAATCAATCAACGACTCGTTTACACAGGGAGTCTCCCACGCGAGTACTAACCACGCCCGATCGCGCTTTACTTTAAACATGTGTCGGACACCTAACCACACAACTGCATGAATTATTTGAAATTAAGCTGAATTAGCGTGTATTTCATGTTTTTGAATGTTTAAAATCGTTATCGCTGGCACAAAGTACCTTCTATAATTGACCTATGACCTCTACATACTTGGAGTAACACGACGGTAATTAACAGCAATTCACGAAATATTCATTCACATTTTCGAACTTTTAACTACGGTACTTATTAATATGATATCTCAGGTAACAATCCCGATTGAAACAAGCAACTTTGCAATGGCTTTTCACAACATTGTAAGCAGTTTGTTGTCGAATTGACGGTTGGCTGTTGCGTTAATCTACTTATGTATGAGACATTTTCGATGCATTTACTTATTGTTTTCGAAGTTTAAAAGCGGGGGTGTAATTACAATGACTTAGGTTAAATATTCAAGCAACTCCGCCAAAATTTCCTTCGTTTGTTCGAACTTTGCATGCTGTTTTCTAACATTTTACAGCCAGTTCATGTAAACATATATATGGTGCTTTCAACCGGCTTTTATTAAATTTGTCGACTTTACCACTGCGCGTTTCTATATGTCAACAACTTAGGTCATACATACCAATACATCAGCCAACTTTGTAATAACTTTGCACAACTTTGCAATCACTTTGAACAACTTTGAGCGGTGTGTTAACAGCTTAAAACCCACTACGTGACGACAGCATCTACAACTTGTTCTTGAAAATTAGAAGGAATGTGAAAACTTTTTTTCAATTAAAATAGTTACAATAATTCCATGATTTTACACTATAAATGATTGGTATCACAGAAAGAAAGAATGCAGGAACGTATCCTTATATTTTTACTTTTTCTGTGATAAAAAAAAAATCAATCAACGACTCGTTTTCTCAGGGAGTCTCCCACGCGAGTACTAACCACGCCCGATCGCGCTTTACTTTAAACATGTGTCGGACACCTAACCACACAACTGCATGAATTATTTGAAATTAAGCTGAATTAGCGTGTATTTCATGTTTTTGAATGTTTAAAATCGTTATCGCTGGCACAAAGTACCTTCTTTAATTGACCTATGACCTCTACATACTTGGAGTAACACGACGGTAATTAACAGCAATTCACGAAATATTCATTCACATTTTCGAACTTTTAACTACGGTACTTATTAATATGATATCTCAGGTAACAATCCCGATTGAAACAAGCAACTTTGCAATGGCTTTTCACAACATTGTAAGCAGTTTGTTGTCGAATTGACGGTTGGCTGTTGCGTTAATCTACTTATGTATGAGACATTTTCGATGCATTTACTTATTGTTTTCGAAGTTTAAAAGCGGGGGTGTAATTACAATGACTTAGGTTAAATATTCAAGCAACTCCGCCAAAATTTCCTTCGTTTGTTCGAACTTTGCATGCTGTTTTCTAACATTTTACAGCCAGTTCATGTAAACATATATATGGTGCTTTCAACCGGCTTTTATTAAATTTGTCGACTTTACCACTGCGCGTTTCTATATGTCAACAACTTAGGTCATACATACCAATACATCAGCCAACTTTGTAATAACTTTGCACAACTTTGCAATCACTTTGAACAACTTTGAGCGGTGTGTTAACAGCTTAAAACCCACTACGTGACGACAGCATCTACAACTTGTTCTTGAAAATTAGAAGGAATGTGAAAACTTTTTTTCAATTAAAATAGTTACAAAAATTCCATGATTTTACACTATAAATGATTGGTATCACAGAAAGAAAGAATGCAGGAACGTATCCTTATATTTTTACTTTTTCTGTGATAAAAAAAAAAATCAATCAACGACTCGTTTTCTCAGGGAGTCTCCCACGCGAGTACTAACCACGCCCGATCGCGCTTTACTTTAAACATGTGTCGGTCACCTAATGACACAGCTGCATGGATTATTTGAAATTAAGCTGAATTAGCGTGTATTTCATGTTTTTGAATGTTTAAAATCGTTATCGCTGGCACAAAGTACCTTCTATAATTGACCTATGACCTCTACATACTTGGAGTAACACGACGGTAATTAACAGCAATTCACGAAATATTCATTCACATTTTCGAACTTTTAACTACGGTACTTATTAATATGATATCTCAGGTAACAATCCCGATTGAAACAAGCAACTTTGCAATGGCTTTTCACAACATTGTAAGCAGTTTGTTGTCGAATTGACGGTTGGCTGTTGCGTTAATCTACTTATGTATGAGACATTTTCGATGCATTTACTTATTGTTTTCGAAGTTTAAAAGCGGGGGTGTAATTACAATGACTTAGGTTAAATATTCAAGCAACTCCGCCAAAATTTCCTTCGTTTGTTCGAACTTTGCATGCTGTTTTCTAACATTTTACAGCCAGTTCATGTAAACATATATATGGTGCTTTCAACCGGCTTTTATTAAATTTGTCGACTTTACCACTGCGCGTTTCTATATGTCAACAACTTAGGTCATACATACCAATACATCAGCCAACTTTGTAATAACTTTGCACAACTTTGCAATCACTTTGAGCAACTTTGAGCGGTGTGTTAACAGCCTAAAACCCACTACGTGCCGACAGCATCTACAACTTGTTCTTGAAAACTAGAAGGAATGTGAAAACTTGTTTTCAATTAAAATATTTACAAAATTCCACAATTTTCCACTATAAATGATTGGCATCACAGAAAGGAAGAATGCAGGTACGTATCCTTATATTTTTACTATTTCTGTGATGAAAAAAAAAATCAATGACTCGTTTACTCAGGGAGTCTCCCACGCGAGTACTAACCATGCCCGATGGCGCTTTACTTTAATCATGTGTCGGGCACCTAACCACACAGCTGCATTGTTTATTTGAAATTAAGCTGAATTGGTGGGTATTTCATGTTTTTGAATGTTTAAAATCGTTATCGCTGGCACAAAGTACCTTCTACAATTGACCTATGACCTCTACATACTTGGAGTAACACGACGGTAATTAACAGCAATTCACAAAATATTCATTCACATTTTCGAACTTTTAACTATGGTACTTATTAATATGATATCTCAGGTAACAATCCCGATTGAAACAAGCAACTTTGCAATGGCTTTTCACAACTTTGTAAGCAGTTTGTTGTCGAATTTACGGTTGGCTGGTGCGTTAATCTACTTATGCATGATACATTTTCGATACATTTACTTATTGTTTTCGAAATTTAACTGCGGGGATGTCATTACAATGACTTAGGTTAAATATACAAGCAACTCCGCCAAAATTTCCTTCGTTTTTTCGAACTTTGCATGCTGTTTTCTAACATTTTACAGCCAGTTCATGTAAACATCTATATGGTGCTTTCAACCGGCTTTTATTACATTTGTCGACTTTACCACTGCGCGTTTCTATATGTCAACAACTTAGGTCATACATACCAATACATCAACCAACTTTGTAATAACTTTGCACAACTTTGCAATCACTTTGAACAACTTTGAGCGGTGTGTTAACAGCTTAAAACCCACTACGTGCCGACAGCATCTACAACTTGTTCTTGAAAACTAGAAGGAATGTGAAAACTTGATTTCAATTAAAATAGTTACAAAAATTCCACAATTTTCCACTATAAATGATTGGCATCACAGAAAGGAAGAATGCAGGAACGTATCCTTATATTTTTACTATTTCTGTGAAGAAAAAAAAAAATCAATGAATCGTTTACCCAGGGAGTCTCCCATGCGAGTACTAACCATGCCCGATCGCGCTTTACTTTAAACATGTGTGTCGGTCACCTAACAACACAGCTGCATTGTTTATTTGAAAGTAAGCTGAATTGGCGGGTATTTCATGTTTTTGAATGTTTAAAATCGTTATCGCTGGCACAAAGTACCTTCTATAATTGACCTATGACCTCTACATACTTGGAGTAACACGACGGTAATTAACAGCAATTCACGAAATATTCATTCACATTTTCGAATTTTTAACTATGGTACTTATTAATATGATATCTCAGGTAACAATCCCGATTGAAACAAGCAATTTTGCAATGGCTTTTCACAACTTTGTAAGCAGTTTGTTGTCGAATTTACGGTTGGCTGGTGCGTTAATCTACTTATGCATGATACATTTTCGATACATTTACTTATTGTTTTCGAAATTTAACTGCGGGGATGTCATTACAATGACTTAGGTTAAATATACAAGCAACTCCGCCAAAATTTCCTTCGTTTGTTCGAACTTTGCATGCTGTTTTCTAACATTTTACAGCCAGTTCATTTAAACATCTATATGGTGCTTTCAACCGGCTTTTATTAAATTTGTCGACTTTACCACTGCGCGTTTCTATATGTCAACAACTTAGGTCATACATACCAATACATCAACCAACTTTGTAATAACTTTGCACAACTTTACAATCACTTTGAACAACTTTGAGCGGTGTGTTAACAGCTTAAAACCCACTACGTGCCGACAGCATCTACAACTTGTTCTTGAAAACTAGAAGGAATGTGAAAACTTGTTTTCAATTAAAATAGTTACAAAAATTCCACAATTTTCCACTATAAATGATTGGCATCACAGAAAGGAAGAATGCAGGAACGTATCCTTATATTTTTACTATTTCTGTGAAGAAAAAAAAATCAATGACTCGTTTACTCAGGGAGTCTCCCATGCGAGTACTAACCATGCCCGATGGCGCTTTACTTTAAACATGTGTCGGTAACCTAACCACACAGCTGCATCGTTTATTTGAAAGTAAGCTGAATTGGCGGGTATTTCATGTTTTTGAATGTTTAAAATCGTTATCGCTGGCACAAAGTACCTTCTATAATTGACCTATGACCTCTACATACTTGGAGTAACACGACGGTAATTAACAGCAATTCACGAAATATTCATTCACATTTTCGAATTTTTAACTATGGTACTTATTAATATGATATCTCAGGTAACAATCCCGATTGAAACAAGCAACTTTGCAATGGCTTTTCACAACTTTGTAAGCAGTTTGTTGTCGAATTTACGGTTGGCTGTTGCGTTAATCTACTTATGCATGATACATTTTCGATACATTTACTTATTGTTTTCGAAATTTAACTGCGGGGGTGTCATTACAATGACTAAGGTTAAATATACAAGCAACTCCGCCAAAATTTCCTTCGTTTATTCGAACTTTGCATGCTGTTTTCTAACATTTTACAGCCAGTTCATGTAAACATCTATATGGTGCTTTCAACCGGCTTTTATTAAATTTGTCGACTTTACCACTGCGCGTTTCTATATGTCAACAACTTAGGTCATACATACCAATACATCAACCAACTTTGTAATAACTTTGCACAACTTTGCAATCACTTTGAACAACTTTGAGCGGTGTGTTAACAGCTTAAAACCCACTACGTGCCGACAGCATCTACAACTTGTTCTTGAAAACTAGAAGGAATGTGAAAACTTGATATCAATTAAAATAGTTACAAAAATTCCACAATTTTCCACTATAAATGATTGGCATCACAGAAATGAAGAATGCAGGAACGTATCCTTATATTTTTACTATTTCTGTGAAGAAAAAAAAAATCAATGACTCGTTTACTCAGGGAGTCTCCCATGCGAGTACTAACCATGCCCGATCGCGCTTTACTTTAAACATGTGTGTCGGTCACCTAACAACACAGCTGCATTGTTTATTTGAAAGTAAGCTGAATTGGCGGGTATTTCATGTTTTTGAATGTTTAAAATCGTTATCGCTGCCACAAAGTACCTTCTATAATTGACCTATGACCTCTACATACTTGGAGTAACACGACGGTAATTAACAGCAATTCACGAAATATTCATTCACATTTTCGAATTTTTAACTATGGTACTTATTAATATGATATCTCAGGTAACAATCCCGATTGAAACAAGCAATTTTGCAATGGCTTTTCACAACTTTGTAAGCAGTTTGTTGTCGAATTTACGGTTGGCTGTTGCGTTAATCTACTTATGCATGATACATTTTCGATACATTTACTTATTGTTTTCGAAATTTAACTGCGGGGGTGTCATTACAATGACTTAGGTTAAATATACAAGCAACTCCGCCAAAATTTCCTTCGTTTTTTCGAACTTTGCATGCTGTTTTCTAACATTTTACAGCCAGTTCATTTAAACATCTATATGGTGCTTTCAACCGGCTTTTATTAAATTTGTCGACTTTACCACTGCGCGTTTCTATATGTCAACAACTTAGGTCATACATACCAATACATCAACCAACTTTGTAATAACTTTGCACAACTTTACAATCACTTTGAACAACTTTGAGCGGTGTGTTAACAGCTTAAAACCCACTACGTGCCGACAGCATCTACAACTTGTTCTTGAAAACTAGAAGGAATGTGAAAACTTTTTTTCAATTAAAATAGTTACAAAAATTCCACAATTTTCCACTATAAATGATTGGCATCACAGAAAGGAAGAATGCAGGAACGTATCCTTATATTTTTACTATTTCTGTGAAGAAAAAAAAATCAATGACTCGTTTACTCAGGGAGTCTCCCATGCAAGTACTAACCATGCCCGATGGCGCTTTACTTTAAACATGTGTCGGTAACCTAACCACACAGCTGCATTGTTTATTTGAAAGTAAGCTGAATTGGCGGGTATTTCATGTTTTTGAATGTTTAAAATCGTTATCGCTGCCACAAAGTACCTTCTATAATTGACCTATGACCTCTACATACTTGGAGTAACACGACGGTAATTAACAGCAATTCACGAAATATTCATTCACATTTTCGAATTTTTAACTATGGTACTTATTAATATGATATCTCAGGTAACAATCCCGATTGAAACAAGCAACTTTGCAATGGCTTTTCACAACTTTGTAAGCAGTTTGTTGTCGAATTTACGGTTGGCTGGTGCGTTAATCTACTTATGCATGATACATTTTCGATACATTTACTTATTGTTTTCGAAATTTAACTGCGGGGGTGTCATTACAATGACTTAGGTTAAATATACAAGCAACTCCGCCAAAATTTCCTTCGTTTTTTCGAACTTTGCATGCTGTTTTCTAACATTTTACAGCCAGTTCATTTAAACATCTATATGGTGCTTTCAACCGGCTTTTATTAAATTTGTCGACTTTACCACTGCGCGTTTCTATATGTCAACAACTTAGGTCATACATACCAATACATCAACCAACTTTGTAATAACTTTGCACAACTTTACAATCACTTTGAACAACTTTGAGCGGTGTGTTAACAGCTTAAAACCCACTACGTGCCGACAGCATCTACAACTTGTTCTTGAAAACTAGAAGGAATGTGAAAACTTTTTTTCAATTAAAATAGTTACAAAAATTCCACAATTTTCCACTATAAATGATTGGCATCACAGAAAGGAAGAATGCAGGAACGTATCCTTATATTTTTACTATTTCTGTGAAGAAAAAAAAATCAATGACTCGTTTACTCAGGGAGTCTCCCATGCAAGTACTAACCATGCCCGATGGCGCTTTACTTTAAACATGTGTCGGTAACCTAACCACACAGCTGCATTGTTTATTTGAAAGTAAGCTGAATTGGCGGGTATTTCATGTTTTTGAATGTTTAAAATCGTTATCGCTGCCACAAAGTACCTTCTATAATTGACCTATGACCTCTACATACTTGGAGTAACACGACGGTAATTAACAGCAATTCACGAAATATTCATTCACATTTTCGAACTTTTAACTATGGTACTTATTAATTTGATATCTCAGGTAACAATCCCGATTAAAACAAGCAACTTTGCAATGGCTTTTCACAACTTTGTAAGCAGTTTGTTGTCGAATTTACGGTTGGCTGGTGCGTTAATCTACTTATGCATGATACATTTTCGATATATTTACTTATTGTTTTCGAAATTTAACTGCGGGGGTGTCATTACAATGACTTAGGTTAAATATACAAGCAACTCCGCCAAAATTTCCTTCGTTTTTTCGAACTTTGCATGCTGTTTTCTAATATTTTACAGCCAGTTCATGTAAACATTTATATGATGCTTTTAACCGGCTTTTATTAAATTTGTCGACTTTACCACTGCGCGTTTCTATATGTCAACAACTTAGGTCATACATACCAATACATCAACCAACTTTGTAATAACTTTGCACAACTTTGCAATCACTTTGAACAACTTTGAGCGGTGTGTTAACAGCTTAAAACCCACTACGTGCCGACAGCATCTACAACTTGTTCTTGAAAACTAGAAGGAATGTGAAAACTTTTTTTCAATTAAAATAGTTACAAAAATTCCACAATTTTCCACTATAAATGATTGGCATCACAGAAAGGAAGAATGCAGGAACGTATCCTTATATTTTTACTATTTCTGTGAAGAAAAAAAAAATCAATGACTCGTTTACTCAGGGAGTCTCCCATGCGAGTACTAACCATGCCCGATGGCGCTTTACTTTAAACATGTGTCGGTAACCTAACCACACAGCTGCATCGTTTATTTGAAAGTAAGCTGAATTGGCGGGTATTTCATGTTTTTGAATGTTTAAAATCGTTATCGCTGGCACAAAGTACCTTCTATAATTGACCTATGACCTCTACATACTTGGAGTAACACGACGGTAATTAACAGCAATTCACGAAATATTCATTCACATTTTCGAATTTTTAACTATGGTACTTATTAATATGATATCTCAGGTAACAATCCCGATTGAAACAAGCAACTTTGCAATGGCTTTTCACAACTTTGTAAGCAGTTTGTTGTCGAATTTACGGTTGGCTGTTGCGTTAATCTACTTATGCATGATACATTTTCGATACATTTACTTATTGTTTTCGAAATTTAACTGCGGGGGTGTCATTACAATGACTTAGGTTAAATATACAAGCAACTCCGCCAAAATTTCCTTCGTTTGTTCGAACTTTGCATGCTGTTTTCTAACATTTTACAGCCAGTTCATTTAAACATCTATATGGTGCTTTCAACCGGCTTTTATTAAATTTGTCGACTTTACCACTGCGCGTTTCTATATGTCAACAACTTAGGTCATACATACCAATACATCAACCAACTTTGTAATAACTTTGCACAACTTTACAATCACTTTGAACAACTTTGAGCGGTGTGTTAACAGCTTAAAACCCACTACGTGCCGACAGCATCTACAACTTGTTCTTGAAAACTAGAAGGAATGTGAAAACTTGTTTTCAATTAAAATAGTTACAAAAATTCCACAATTTTCCACTATAAATGATTGGCATCACAGAAAGGAAGAATGCAGGAACGTATCCTTATATTTTTACTATTTCTGTGAAGAAAAAAAAATCAATGACTCGTTTACTCAGGGAGTCTCCCATGCGAGTACTAACCATGCCCGATGGCGCTTTACTTTAAACATGTGTCGGTAACCTAACCACACAGCTGCATTGTTTATTTGAAAGTAAGCTGAATTGGCGGGTATTTCATGTTTTTGAATGTTTAAAATCGTTATCGCTGGCACAAAGTACCTTCTATAATTGACCTATGACCTCTACATACTTGGAGTAACACGACGGTAATTAACAGCAATTCACGAAATATTCATTCACATTTTCGAACTTTTAACTATGGTACTTATTAATTTGATATCTCAGGTAACAATCCCGATTAAAACAAGCAACTTTGCAATGGCTTTTCACAACTTTGTAAGCAGTTTGTTGTCGAATTTACGGTTGGCTGGTGCGTTAATCTACTTATGCATGATACATTTTCGATATATTTACTTATTGTTTTCGAAATTTAACTGCGGGGGTGTCATTACAATGACTTAGGTTAAATATACAAGCAACTCCGCCAAAATTTCCTTCGTTTTTTCGAACTTTGCATGCTGTTTTCTAACATTTTACAGCCAGTTCATGTAAACATTTATATGGTGCTTTTAACCGGCTTTTATTAAATTTGTCGACTTTACCACTGCGCGTTTCTATATGTCAACAACTTAGGTCATACATACCAATACATCAACCAACTTTGTAATAACTTTGCACAACTTTGCAATCACTTTGAACAACTTTGAGCGGTGTGTTAACAGCTTAAAACCCACTACGTGCCGACAGCATCTACAACTTGTTCTTGAAAACTAGAAGGAATGTGAAAACTTTTTTTCAATTAAAATAGTTACAAAAATTCCACAATTTTCCACTATAAATGATTGGCATCACAGAAAGGAAGAATGCAGGAACGTATCCTTATATTTTTACTATTTCTGTGAAGAAAAACAAAAACAATGACTCGTTTACTCAGGGAGTCTCCCATGCGAGTACTAACCATGCCCGATGGCGCTTTACTTTAAACATGTGTCGGTAACCTAACCACACAGCTGCATTATTTATTTGAAAGTAAGCTGAATTGGCGGGTATTTCATGTTTTTGAATGTTTAAAATCGTTATCGCTGGCACAAAGTACCTTCTATAATTGATCTATGACCTCTACATACTTGGAGTAACACGACGGTAATTAACAGCAATTCACGAAATATTCATTCACATTTTCGAACTTTTAACTATGGTACTTATTAATATGATATCTCAGGTAACAATCCCGATTGAAACAAGCAACTTTGCAATGGCTTTTCACAACTTTGTAAGCAGTTTGTTGTCGAATTTACGGTTGGCTGGTGCGTTAATCTACTTATGCATGATACATTTTCGATACATTTACTTATTGGTTTCGAAATTTAACTGCGGGGGTGTCATTACAATGACTTAGGTTAAATATACAAGCAACTCCGCCAAAATTTCCTTCGTTTTTTCGAACTTTGCATGCTGTTTTCTAACATTTTACAGCCAGTTCATGTAAACATCTATATGGTGCTTTCAACCGGCTTTTATTAAATTTGTCGACTTTACCACTGCGCGTTTCTATATGTCAACAACTTAGGTCATACATACCAACACATCAACCAACTTTGTAATAACTTTGCACAACTTTGCAATCACTTTGAACAACTTTGAGCGGTGTGTTAACAGCTTAAAACCCACTACGTGCCGACAGCATCTACAACTTGTTCATGAAAACTAGAAGGAATGTGAAAACTTTTTTTCAATTAAAATAGTTACAAAAAATCCACAATTTTCCACTATAAATGATTGGCATCACAGAAAGGAAGAATGCAGGAACGTATCCTTATATTTTTACTATTTCTGTGAAGAAAAAAAAATTCAATGACTCGTTTACTCAGGGAGTCTCCCATGCGAGTACTAACCATGCCCGATGGCGCTTTACTTTAAACATGTGTCAGTCACCTAACCACACAGCTGCATTATTTATTTGAAAGTAAGCTGAATTGGCGGGTATTTCATGTTTTTGAATGTTTAAAATCGTTATCGCTGGCACAAAGTACCTTCTATAATTGACCTATGACCTCTACATACTTGGAGTAACACGACGGTAATTAACAGCAATTCACGAAATATTCATTCACATTTTCGAACTTTTAACTATGGTACTTATTAATATGATATCTCAGGTAACAATCCCGATTGAAACAAGCAACTTTGCAATGGCTTTTCACAACTTTGTAAGCAATTTGTTGTCGAATTTACGGTTGGCTGGTGCGTTAATCTACTTATGCATGATACATTTTTGATACATTTACTTATTGTTTTCGAAATTTAACTGCGGGGGTGTCATTACAATGACTTAGGTTAAATATACAAGCAACTCCGCCAAAATTTCCTTCGTTTTTTCGAACTTTGCATGCTGTTTTCTAACATTTTACAGCCAGTTCATGTAAACATCTATATGGTGCTTACAACCGGCTTTTATTAAATTTGTCGACTTTACCACTGCGCGTTTCTATATGTCAACAACTTAGGTCATACATACCAATACATCAACCAACTTTGTAATAACTTTGCACAACTTTGCAATCACTTTGAACAACTTTGAGCGGTGTGTTAACAGCTTAAAACCCACTACGTGCCGACAGCATCTACAACTTGTTCTTGAAAACTAGAAGGAATGTGAAAACTTTTTTTCAATTAAAATAGGTACAAAAATTCCACAATTTTCCACTATAAATGATTGGCATCACAGAAAGAAAGAATGCAGGAACGTATCCTTATATTTTTACTATTTCTGTGAAGAAAAAAAAAATCAATGACTCGTTTACTCAGGGAGTCTCCCATGCAAGTACTAACCATGCCCGATGGCGCTTTACTTTAAACATGTGTCGGTAACCTAACCACACAGCTGCATTGTTTATTTGAAAGTAAGCTGAATTGGCGGGTATTTCATGTTTTTGAATGTTTAAAATCGATATCGCTGCCACAAAGTACCTTCTATAATTGAACTATGACCTCTACATACTTGGAGTAACACGACGGTAATTAACAGCAATTCACGAAATATTCATTCACATTTTCGAACTTTTAACTATGGTACTTATTAATTTGATATCTCAGGTAACAATCCCGATTGAAACAAGCAACTTTGCAATGGCTTTTCACAACTTTGTAAGCAGTTTGTTGTCGAATTTACAGTTGGCTGGTGCGTTAATCTACTAATGCATGATACATTTTCGATACATTTACTTATTGTTTTCGAAATTTAACTGCGGGGGTGTCATTACAATGACTTAGGTTAAATATACAAGCAACTCCGCCAAAATTTCCTTCGTTTTTTCGAACTTTGCATGCTGTTTTCTAACATTTTACAGCCAGTTCATGTAAACATCTATATGGTGCTTTCAACCGGCTTTTATTAAATGTGTCGACTTTACCACTGCGCGTTTCTATATGTCAACAACTTAGGACATACATACCAATACATCAACCAACTTTGTAATAACTTTGCACAAC
Organism: Saccoglossus kowalevskii; assembly: GCF_978046115.1. Lineage (NCBI taxonomy): Eukaryota > Metazoa > Hemichordata > Enteropneusta > Harrimaniidae > Saccoglossus > Saccoglossus kowalevskii. Next base: position 9,587,478 of record NC_140661.1, on the reverse strand, counting down.
TTTGCAATCACTTTGAACAACTTTGAGCGGTGTGTTAACAGCTTAAAACCCACTACGTGCCGACAGCATCTACAACTTGTTCTTGAAAACTAGAAGGAATGTGAAAACTTTTTTTCAATTAAAATAGTTACAAAAATTCCACAATTTTCCACTATAAATTATTGGCATCACAGAAAGGAAGAATGCAGGAACGTATCCTTATATTTTTACTATTTCTGTGAAGAAAAAAAAAATCAATGACTCGTTTACTCAGGGAGTCTCCCATGCGAGTACTAACCATGCCCGATGGCGCTTTACTTTAAACATGTGTCGGTAACCTAACCACACAGCTGCATTGTTTATTTGAAAGTAAGCTGAATTGGCGGGTATTTCATGTTTTTGAATGTTTAAAATCGTTATCGCTGCCACAAAGTACCTTCTATAATTGACCTATGACCTCTACATACTTGGAGTAACACGACGGTAATTAACAGCAATTCACGAAATATTCATTCACATTTTCGAACTTTTAACTATGGTACTTATTAATTTGATATCTCAGGTAACAATCCCGATTGAAACAAGCAACTTTGCAATGGCTTTTCACAACTTTGTGAGCAGTTTGTTGTCGAATTTACGGTTGGCTGTTGCGTTAATCTACTTATGCATGATACATTTTCGATACATTTACTTATTGTTTTCGAAATTTAACTGCGGGGGTGTCATTACAATGACTAAGGTTAAATATACAAGCAACTCCACCAAAATTTCCTTCGTTTATTCGAACTTTGCATGCTGTTTTCTAACATTTTACAGCCAGTTCATGTAAACATCTATATGGTGCTTTCAACCGGCTTTTATTAAATTTGTCGACTTTACTACTGCGCGTTTCTATATGTCAACAACTTAGGTCATACATACCAATACATCAACCAATTTTGTAATAACTTTGCACAACTTTGCAATCACTTTGAACAACTTTGAGCGGTGTGTTAACAGCTTAAAACCCACTACGTGCCGACAGCATCTACAACTTGTTCTTGAAAACTAGAAGGAATGTGAAAACATTTTTTCAATTAAAATAGTTACAAAAATTCCACAATTTTCCACTATAAATGATTGGCATCACAGAAAGGAAGAATGCAGGAACGTATCCTTATATTTTTACTATATCTGTGATGAAAAAAAAAATCAACGACTCGTTTACTCAGGGAGTCTCCCATGCGAGTACTAACCATGCCCGATGGCGCTTTACTTTAAACATGTGTCGGTAACCCAACCACACAGCTGCATTGTTTATTTGAAAGTAAGTTGAATTGGCGGGTATTTCATGTTTTTGAATGTTTAAAATCGTTATCGCTGCCACAAAGTACCTTCTATAATTGACCTATGACCTCTACATACTTGGAGTAACACGACGGTAATTAACAGCAATTCACGAAATATTCATTCACATTTTCGAACTTTTAACTATGGACTTATTAATTTGATATCTCAGGTAACAATCCCGATTGAAACAAGCAACTTTGCAATGGCTTTTCACAACTTTGTAAGCAGTTTGTTGTCGAATTTACGGTTGGCTGGTGCGTTAATCTACTAATGCATGATACATTTTCGATACATTTACTTATTGTTTTCGAAATTTAACTGCGGGGGTGTCATTACAATGACTTAGGTTAAATATACAAGCAACTCCGCCAAAATTTCCTTCGTTTTTTCGAACTTTGCATGCTGTTTTCTAACATTTTACAGCCAGTTCATGTAAACATCTATATGGTGCTTTCAACCGGCTTTTATTAAATGTGTCGACTTTACCACTGCGCGTTTCTATATGTCAACAACTTAGGTCATACATACCAATACATCAACCAACTTTGTAATAACTTTGCACAACTTTGCAATCACTTTGAACAACTTTGAGCGGTGTGTTAACAGCTTAAAACCCACTACGTGCCGACAGCATCTACAACTTGTTCTTGAAAACTAGAAGGAATGTGAAAACTTTTTTTCAATTAAAATAGTTACAAAAATTCCACAATTTTCCACTATAAATTATTGGCATCACAGAAAGGAAGAATGCAGGAACGTATCCTTATATTTTTACTATTTCTGTGAAGAAAAAAAAAATCAATGACTCGTTTACTCAGGGAGTCTCCCATGCGAGTACTAACCATGCCCGATGGCGCTTTACTTTAAACATGTGTCGGTAACCTAACCACACAGCTGCATTGTTTATTTGAAAGTAAGCTGAATTGGCGGGTATTTCATGTTTTTGAATGTTTAAAATCGTTATCGCTGCCACAAAGTACCTTCTATAATTGACCTATGACCTCTACATACTTGGAGTAACACGACGGTAATTAACAGCAATTCACGAAATATTCATTCACATTTTCGAACTTTTAACTATGGTACTTATTAATTTGATATCTCAGGTAACAATCCCGATTGAAACAAGCAACTTTGCAATGGCTTTTCACAACTTTGTGAGCAGTTTGTTGTCGAATTTACGGTTGGCTGTTGCGTCAATCTACTTAAGCATGATACATTTTCGATACATTTACTTATTGTTTTCGAAATTTAACTGCGGGGGTGTCATTACAATGACTAAGGTTAAATATACAAGCAACTCCGCCAAAATTTCCTTCGTTTATTCGAACTTTGCATGCTGTTTTCTAACATTTTACAGCCAGTTCATGTAAACATCTATATGGTGCTTTCAACCGGCTTTTATTAAATTTGTCGACTTTACTACTGCGCGTTTCTATATGTCAACAACTTAGGTCATACATACCAATACATCAACCAATTTTGTAATAACTTTGCACAACTTTGCAATCACTTTGAACAACTTTGAGCGGTGTGTTAACAGCTTAAAACCCACTACGTGCCGACAGCATCTACAACTTGTTCTTGAAAACTAGAAGGAATGTGAAAACATTTTTTCAATTAAAATAGTTACAAAAATTCCACAATTTTCCACTATAAATGATTGGCATCACAGAAAGGAAGAATGCAGGAACGTATCCTTATATTTTTACTATATCTGTGATGAAAAAAAAAATCAACGACTCGTTTACTCAGGGAGTCTCCCATGCGAGTACTAACCATGCCCGATGGCGCTTTATTTTAAACATGTGTCGGTAACCCAACCACACAGCTGCATTGTTTATTTGAAAGTAAGTTGAATTGGCGGGTATTTCATGTTTTTGAATGTTTAAAATCGTTATCGCTGCCACAAAGTACCTTCTATAATTGACCTATGACCTCTACATACTTGGAGTAACACGACGGTAATTAACAGCAATTCACGAAATATTCATTCACATTTTCGAACTTTTAACTATGGACTTATTAATTTGATATCTCAGGTAACAATCCCGATTGAAACAAGCAACTTTGCAATGGCTTTTCACAACTTTGTAAGCAGTTTGTTGTCGAATTTACGGTTGGCTGGTGCGTTAATCTACTTATGCATGATACATTTTCGATACATTTACTTATTGTTTTCGAAATTTAACTGCGGGGGTGTCATTACAATGACTTAGGTTAAATATACAAGCAACTCCGCCAAAATTTCCTTCGTTTTTTCGAACTTTGCATGCTGTTTTCTAACATTTTACAGCCAGTTCATGTAAACATCTATATGGTGCTTTCAACCGGCTTTTATTAAATGTGTCGACTTTACCACTGAGCGTTTCTATATGTCAACAACTTAGGTCATACATACCAATACATCAACCAACTTTGTAATAACTTTGCACAACTTTGCAATCACTTTGAACAACTTTGAGCGGTGTGTTAACAGCTTAAAACCCACTACGTGCCGACAGCATCTACAACTTGTTCTTGAAAACTAGAAGGAATGTGAAAACTTTTTTTCAATTAAAATAGTTACAAAAATTCCACAATTTTCCACTATAAATTATTGGCATCACAGAAAGGAAGAATGCAGGAACGTATCCTTATATTTTTACTATTTCTGTGAAGAAAAAAAAAATCAATGACTCGTTTACTCAGGGAGTCTCCCATGCGAGTACTAACCATGCCCGATGGCGCTTTACTTTAAACATGTGTCGGTAACCTAACCACACAGCTGCATTGTTTATTTGAAAGTAAGTTGAATTGGCGGGTATTTCATGTTTTTGAATGTTTAAAATCGTTATCGCTGCCACAATGTACCTTCTATAATTGACCTATGACCTCTACATACTTGGAGTAACACGACGGTAATTAACAGCAATTCACGAAATATTCATTCACATTTTCGAACTTTTAACTATGGTACTTATTAATTTGATATCTCAGGTAACAATCCCGATTGAAACAAGCAACTTTGCAATGGCTTTTCACAACTTTGTAAGCAGTTTGTTGTCGAATTTACGGTTGGCTGTTGCGTTAATCTACTTATGCATGATACATTTTCGATACATTTACTTATTGTTTTCGAAATTTAACTGCGGGGGTGTCATTACAATGACTAAGGTTAAATATACAAGCAACTCCGCCAAAATTTCCTTCATTTATTCGAACTTTGCATGCTGTTTTCTAACATTTTACAGCCAGTTCATGTAAACATCTATATGGTGCTTTCAACCGGCTTTTATTAAATTTGTCGACTTTACCACTGCGCGTTTCTATATGTCAACAACTTAGGTCATACATACCAATACATCAACCAACTTTGTAATAACTTTGCACAACTTTGCAATCACTTTGAACAACTTTGAGCGGTGTGTTAACAGCTTAAAACCCACTACGTGCCGACAGCATCTACAACTTGTTCTTGAAAACTAGAAGGAATGTGAAAACTTTTTTTCAATTAAAATAGTTACAAAAATTCCACAATTTTCCACTATAAATTATTGGCATCACAGAAAGGAAGAATGCAGGAACGTATCCTTATATTTTTACTATTTCTGTGAAGAAAAAAAAAATCAATGACTCGTTTACTCAGGGAGTCTCCCATGCGAGTACTAACCATGCCCGATGGCGCTTTACTTTAAACATGTGTCGGTAACCTAACCACACAGCTGCATTGTTTATTTGAAAGTAAGCTGAATTGGCGGGTATTTCATGTTTTTGAATGTTTAAAATCGTTATCGCTGCCACAAAGTACCTTCTATAATTGACCTATGACCTCTACATACTTGGAGTAACACGACGGTAATTAACAGCAATTCACGAAATATTCATTCACATTTTCGAACTTTTAACTATGGTACTTATTAATTTGATATCTCAGGTAACAATCCCGATTGAAACAAGCAACTTTGCAATGGCTTTTCACAACTTTGTGAGCAGTTTGTTGTCGAATTTACGGTTGGCTGTTGCGTCAATCTACTTAAGCATGATACATTTTCGATACATTTACTTATTGTTTTCGAAATTTAACTGCGGGGGTGTCATTACAATGACTAAGGTTAAATATACAAGCAACTCCGCCAAAATTTCCTTCGTTTATTCGAACTTTGCATGCTGTTTTCTAACATTTTACAGCCAGTTCATGTAAACATCTATATGGTGCTTTCAACCGGCTTTTATTAAATTTGTCGACTTTACTACTGCGCGTTTCTATATGTCAACAACTTAGGTCATACATACCAATACATCAACCAACTTTGTAATAACTTTGCACAACTTTGCAATCACTTTGAACAACTTTGAGCGGTGTGTTAACAGCTTAAAACCCACTACGTGCCGACAGCATCTACAACTTGTTCTTGAAAACTAGAAGGAATGTGAAAACTTTTTTTCAATTAAAATAGTTACAAAAATTCCACAATTTTCCACTATAAATTATTGGCATCACAGAAAGGAAGAATGCAGGAACGTATCCTTATATTTTTACTATTTCTGTGAAGAAAAAAAAAATCAATGACTCGTTTACTCAGGGAGTCTCCCATGCGAGTACTAACCATGCCCGATGGCGCTTTACTTTAAACATGTGTCGGTAACCTAACCACACAGCTGCATTGTTTATTTGAAAGTAAGCTGAATTGGCGGGTATTTCATGTTTTTGAATGTTTAAAATCGTTATCGCTGCCACAAAGTACCTTCTATAATTGACCTATGACCTCTACATACTTGGAGTAACACGACGGTAATTAACAGCAATTCACGAAATATTCATTCACATTTTCGAACTTTTAACTATGGTACTTATTAATTTGATATCTCAGGTAACAATCCCGATTGAAACAAGCAACTTTGCAATGGCTTTTCACAACTTTGTGAGCAGTTTGTTGTCGAATTTACGGTTGGCTGTTGCGTCAATCTACTTAAGCATGATACATTTTCGATACATTTACTTATTGTTTTCGAAATTTAACTGCGGGGGTGTCATTACAATGACTAAGGTTAAATATACAAGCAACTCCGCCAAAATTTCCTTCGTTTATTCGAACTTTGCATGCTGTTTTCTAACATTTTACAGCCAGTTCATGTAAACATCTATATGGTGCTTTCAACCGGCTTTTATTAAATTTGTCGACTTTACTACTGCGCGTTTCTATATGTCAACAACTTAGGTCATACATACCAATACATCAACCAATTTTGTAATAACTTTGCACAACTTTGCAATCACTTTGAACAACTTTGAGCGGTGTGTTAACAGCTTAAAACCCACTACGTGCCGACAGCATCTACAACTTGTTCTTGAAAACTAGAAGGAATGTGAAAACATTTTTTCAATTAAAATAGTTACAAAAATTCCACAATTTTCCACTATAAATGATTGGCATCACAGAAAGGAAGAATGCAGGAACGTATCCTTATATTTTTACTATATCTGTGATGAAAAAAAAAATCAACGACTCGTTTACTCAGGGAGTCTCCCATGCGAGTACTAACCATGCCCGATGGCGCTTTACTTTAAACATGTGTCGGTAACCCAACCACACAGCTGCATTGTTTATTTGAAAGTAAGTTGAATTGGCGGGTATTTCATGTTTTTGAATGTTTAAAATCGTTATCGCTGCCACAAAGTACCTTCTATAATTGACCTATGACCTCTACATACTTGGAGTAACACGACGGTAATTAACAGCAATTCACGAAATATTCATTCACATTTTCGAACTTTTAACTATGGACTTATTAATTTGATATCTCAGGTAGCAATCCCGATTGAAACAAGCAACTTTGCAATGGCTTTTCACAACTTTGTAAGCAGTTTGTTGTCGAATTTACGGTTGGCTGGTGCGTTAATCTACTAATGCATGATACATTTTCGATACATTTACTTATTGTTTTCGAAATTTAACTGCGGGGGTGTCATTACAATGACTTAGGTTAAATATACAAGCAACTCCGCCAAAATTTCCTTCGTTTTTTCGAACTTTGCATGCTGTTTTCTAACATTTTACAGCCAGTTCATGTAAACATCTATATGGTGCTTTCAACCGGCTTTTATTAAATGTGTCGACTTTACCACTGCGCGTTTCTATATGTCAACAACTTAGGTCATACATACCAATACATCAACCAACTTTGTAATAACTTTGCACAACTTTGCAATCACTTTGAACAACTTTGAGCGGTGTGTTAACAGCTTAAAACCCACTACGTGCCGACAGCATCTACAACTTGTTCTTGAAAACTAGAAGGAATGTGAAAACTTTTTTTCAATTAAAATAGTTACAAAAATTCCACAATTTTCCACTATAAATTATTGGCATCACAGAAAGGAAGAATGCAGGAACGTATCCTTATATTTTTACTATTTCTGTGAAGAAAAAAAAAATCAATGACTCGTTTACTCAGGGAGTCTCCCATGCGAGTACTAACCATGCCCGATGGCGCTTTACTTTAAACATGTGTCGGTAACCTAACCACACAGCTGCATTGTTTATTTGAAAGTAAGCTGAATTGGCGGGTATTTCATGTTTTTGAATGTTTAAAATCGTTATCGCTGCCACAAAGTACCTTCTATAATTGACCTATGACCTCTACATACTTGGAGTAACACGACGGTAATTAACAGCAATTCACGAAATATTCATTCACATTTTCGAACTTTTAACTATGGTACTTATTAATTTGATATCTCAGGTAACAATCCCGTTTGAAACAAGCAACTTTGCAATGGCTTTTCACAACTTTGTGAGCAGTTTGTTGTCGAATTTACGGTTGGCTGTTGCGTTAATCTACTTATGCATGATACATTTTCGATACATTTACTTATTGTTTTCGAAATTTAACTGCGGGGGTGTCATTACAATGACTAAGGTTAAATATACAAGCAACTCCGCCAAAATTTCCTTCGTTTATTCGAACTTTGCATGCTGTTTTCTAACATTTTACAGCCAGTTCATGTAAACATCTATATGGTGCTTTCAACCGGCTTTTATTAAATTTGTCGACTTTACCACTGCGCGTTTCTATATGTCAACAACTTAGGTCATACATACCAATACATCAACCAATTTTGTAATAACTTTGCACAACTTTGCAATCACTTTGAACAACTTTGAGCGGTGTGTTAACAGCTTAAAACCCACTACGTGCCGACAGCATCTACAACTTGTTCTTGAAAACTAGAAGGAATGTGAAAACATTTTTTCAATTAAAATAGTTACAAAAATTCCACAATTTTCCACTATAAATGATTGGCATCACAGAAAGGAAGAATGCAGGAACGTATCCTTATATTTTTACTATATCTGTGATGAAAAAAAAAATCAACGACTCGTTTACTCAGGGAGTCTCCCATGCGAGTACTAACCATGCCCGATGGCGCTTTATTTTAAACATGTGTCGGTAACCCAACCACACAGCTGCATTGTTTATTTGAAAGTAAGTTGAATTGGCGGGTATTTCATGTTTTTGAATGTTTAAAATCGTTATCGCTGCCACAAAGTACCTTCTATAATTGACCTATGACCTCTACATACTTGGAGTAACACGACGGTAATTAACAGCAATTCACGAAATATTCATTCACATTTTCGAACTTTTAACTATATACTTATTAATTTGATATCTCAGGTAACAATCCCGATTGAAACAAGCAACTTTGCAATGGCTTTTCACAACTTTGTAAGCAGTTTGTTGTCGAATTTACGGTTGGCTGGTGCGTTAATCTACTTATGCATGATACATTTTCGATACATTTACTTATTGTTTTCGAAATTTAACTGCGGGGGTGTCATTACAATGACTTAGGTTAAATATACAAGCAACTCCGCCAAAATTTCCTTCGTTTTTTCGAACTTTGCATGCTGTTTTCTAACATTTTACAGCCAGTTCATGTAAACATCTATATGGTGCTTTCAACCGGCTTTTATTAAATGTGTCGACTTTACCACTGAGCGTTTCTATATGTCAACAACTTAGGTCATACATACCAATACATCAACCAACTTTGTAATAACTTTGCACAACTTTGCAATCACTTTGAACAACTTTGAGCGGTGTGTTAACAGCTTAAAACCCACTACGTGCCGACAGCATCTACAACTTGTTCTTGAAAACTAGAAGGAATGTGAAAACTTTTTTTCAATTAAAATAGTTACAAAAATTCCACAATTTTCCACTATAAATTATTGGCATCACAGAAAGGAAGAATGCAGGAACGTATCCTTATATTTTTACTATTTCTGTGAAGAAAAAAAAATCAATGACTCGTTTACTCAGGGAGTCTCCCATGCGAGTACTAACCATGCCCGATGGCGCTTTACTTTAAACATGTGTCGGTAACCTAACCACACAGCTGCATTGTTTATTTGAAAGTAAGTTGAATTGGCGGGTATTTCATGTTTTTGAATGTTTAAAATCGTTATCGCTGCCACAATGTACCTTCTATAATTGACCTATGACCTCTACATACTTGGAGTAACACGACGGTAATTAACAGCAATTCACGAAATATTCATTCACATTTTCGAACTTTTAACTATGGTACTTATTAATTTGATATCTCAGGTAACAATCCCGATTGAAACAAGCAACTTTGCAATGGCTTTTCACAACTTTGTAAGCAGTTTGTTGTCGAATTTACGGTTGGCTGTTGCGTTAATCTACTTATGCATGATACATTTTCGATACATTTACTTATTGTTTTCGAAATTTAACTGCGGGGGTGTCATTACAATGACTAAGGTTAAATATACAAGCAACTCCGCCAAAATTTCCTTCATTTATTCGAACTTTGCATGCTGTTTTCTAACATTTTACAGCCAGTTCATGTAAACATCTATATGGTGCTTTCAACCGGCTTTTATTAAATTTGTCGACTTTACCACTGCGCGTTTCTATATGTCAACAACTTAGGTCATACATACCAATACATCAACCAACTTTGTAATAACTTTGCACAACTTTGCAATCACTTTGAACAACTTTGAGCGGTGTGTTAACAGCTTAAAACCCACTACGTGCCGACAGCATCTACAACTTGTTCTTGAAAACTAGAAGGAATGTGAAAACTTTTTTTCAATTAAAATAGGTACAAAAATTCCACAATTTTCCACTATAAATGATTGGCATCACAGAAAGAAAGAATGCAGGAACGTATCCTTATATTTTTACTATTTCTGTGAAGAAAAAAAAAATCAATGACTCGTTTACTCAGGGAGTCTCCCATGCAAGTACTAACCATGCCCGATGGCGCTTTACTTTAAACATGTGTCGGTAACCTAACCACACAGCTGCATTGTTTATTTGAAAGTAAGCTGAATTGGCGGGTATTTCATGTTTTTGAATGTTTAAAATCGATATCGCTGCCACAAAGTACCTTCTATAATTGAACTATGACCTCTACATACTTGGAGTAACACGACGGTAATTAACAGCAATTCACGAAATATTCATTCACATTTTCGAACTTTTAACTATGGTACTTATTAATTTGATATCTCAGGTAACAATCCCGATTGAAACAAGCAACTTTGCAATGGCTTTTCACAACTTTGTAAGCAGTTTGTTGTCGAATTTACGGTTGGCTGGTGCGTTAATCTACTAATGCATGATACATTTTCGATACATTTACTTATTGTTTTCGAAATTTAACTGCGGGGGTGTCATTACAATGACTTAGGTTAAATATACAAGCAACTCCGCCAAAATTTCCTTCGTTTTTTCGAACTTTGCATGCTGTTTTCTAACATTTTACAGCCAGTTCATGTAAACATCTATATGGTGCTTTCAACCGGCTTTTATTAAATGTGTCGACTTTACCACTGCGCGTTTCTATATGTCAACAACTTAGGTCATACATACCAATACATCAACCAACTTTGTAATAACTTTGCACAACTTTGCAATCACTTTGAACAACTTTGAGCGGTGTGTTAACAGCTTAAAACCCACTACGTGCCGACAGCATCTACAACTTGTTCTTGAAAACTAGAAGGAATGTGAAAACTTTTTTTCAATTAAAATAGTTACAAAAATTCCACAATTTTCCACTATAAATTATTGGCATCACAGAAAGGAAGAATGCAGGAACGTATCCTTATATTTTTACTATTTCTGTGAAGAAAAAAAAAATCAATGACTCGTTTACTCAGGGAGTCTCCCATGCGAGTACTAACCATGCCCGATGGCGCTTTACTTTAAACATGTGTCGGTAACCTAACCACACAGCTGCATTGTTTATTTGAAAGTAAGCTGAATTGGCGGGTATTTCATGTTTTTGAATGTTTAAAATCGTTATCGCTGCCACAAAGTACCTTCTATAATTGACCTATGACCTCTACATACTTGGAGTAACACGACGGTAATTAACAGCAATTCACGAAATATTCATTCACATTTTCGAACTTTTAACTATGGTACTTATTAATTTGATATCTCAGGTAACAATCCCGATTGAAACAAGCAACTTTGCAATGGCTTTTCACAACTTTGTGAGCAGTTTGTTGTCGAATTTACGGTTGGCTGTTGCGTTAATCTACTTATGCATGATACATTTTCGATACATTTACTTATTGTTTTCGAAATTTAACTGCGGGGGTGTCATTACAATGACTAAGGTTAAATATACAAGCAACTCCGCCAAAATTTCCTTCGTTTATTCGAACTTTGCATGCTGTTTTCTAACATTTTACAGCCAGTTCATGTAAACATCTATATGGTGCTTTCAACCGGCTTTTATTAAATTTGTCGACTTTACCACTGCGCGTTTCTATATGTCAACAACTTAGGTCATACATACCAATACATCAACCAATTTTGTAATAACTTTGCACAACTTTGCAATCACTTTGAACAACTTTGAGCGGTGTGTTAACAGCTTAAAACCCACTACGTGCCGACAGCATCTACAACTTGTTCTTGAAAACTAGAAGGAATGTGAAAACATTTTTTCAATTAAAATAGTTACAAAAATTCCACAATTTTCCACTATAAATGATTGGCATCACAGAAAGGAAGAATGCAGGAACGTATCCTTATATTTTTACTATATCTGTGATGAAAAAAAAAATCAACGACTCGTTTACTCAGGGAGTCTCCCATACGAGTACTAACCATGCCCGATGGCGCTTTACTTTAAACACGTGTCGGTAACCCAACCACACAGCTGCATTGTTTATTTGAAAGTAAGTTGAATTGGCGGGTATTTCATGTTTTTGAATGTTTAAAATCGTTATCGCTGCCACAAAGTACCTTCTATAATTGACCTATGACCTCTACATACTTGGAGTAACACGACGGTAATTAACAGCAATTCACGAAATATTCATTCACATTTTCGAACTTTTAACTATGGACTTATTAATTTGATATCTCAGGTAACAATCCCGATTGAAACAAGCAACTTTGCAATGGCTTTTCACAACTTTGTAAGCAGTTTGTTGTCGAATTTACGGTTGGCTGGTGCGTTAATCTACTTATGCATGATACATTTTCGATACATTTACTTATTGTTTTCGAAATTTAACTGCGGGGGTGTCATTACAATGACTTAGGTTAAATATACAAGCAACTCCGCCAAAATTTCCTTCGTTTTTTCGAACTTTGCATGCTGTTTTCTAACATTTTACAGCCAGTTCATGTAAACATCTATATGGTGCTTTCAACCGGCTTTTATTAAATGTGTCGACTTTACCACTGCGCGTTTCTATATGTCAACAACTTAGGTCATACATACCAATACATCAACCAACTTTGTAATAACTTTGCACAACTTTGCAATCACTTTGAACAACTTTGAGCGGTGTGTTAACAGCTTAAAACCCACTACGTGCCGACAGCATCTACAACTTGTTCTTGAAAACTAGAAGGAATGTGAAAACTTTTTTTCAATTAAAATAGTTACAAAAATTCCACAATTTTCCACTATAAATTATTGGCATCACAGAAAGGAAGAATGCAGGAACGTATCCTTATATTTTTACTATTTCTGTGAAGAAAAAAAAAATCAATGACTCGTTTACTCAGGGAGTCTCCCATGCGAGTACTAACCATGCCCGATGGCGCTTTACTTTAAACATGTGTCGGTAACCTAACCACACAGCTGCATTGTTTATTTGAAAGTAAGATGAATTGGCGGGTATTTCATGTTTTTGAATGTTTAAAATCGTTATCGCTGCCACAAAGTACCTTCTATAATTGACCTATGACCTCTACATACTTGGAGTAACACGACGGTAATTAACAGCAATTCACGAAATATTCATTCACATTTTCGAACTTTTAACTATGGTACTTATTAATTTGATATCTCAGGTAACAATCCCGATTGAAACAAGCAACTTTGCAATGGCTTTTCACAACTTTGTGAGCAGTTTGTTGTCGAATTTACGGTTGGCTGTTGCGTTAATCTACTTATGCATGATACATTTTCGATACATTTACTTATTGTTTTCGAAATTTAACTGCGGGGGTGTCATTACAATGACTAAGGTTAAATATACAAGCAACTCCGCCAAAATTTCCTTCGTTTATTCGAACTTTGCATGCTGTTTTCTAACATTTTACAGCCAGTTCATGTAAACATCTATATGGTGCTTTCAACCGGCTTTTATTAAATTTGTCGACTTTACCACTGCGCGTTTCTATATGTCAACAACTTAGGTCATACATACCAATACATCAACCAATTTTGTAATAACTTTGCACAACTTTGCAATCACTTTGAACAACTTTGAGCGGTGTGTTAACAGCTTAAAACCCACTACGTGCCGACAGCATCTACAACTTGTTCTTGAAAACTAGAAGGAATGTGAAAACATTTTTTCAATTAAAATAGTTACAAAAATTCCACAATTTTCCACTATAAATGATTGGCATCACAGAAAGGAAGAATGCAGGAACGTATCCTTATATTTTTACTATATCTGTGATGAAAAAAAAAATCAACGACTCGTTTACTCAGGGAGTCTCCCATGCGAGTACTAACCATGCCCGATGGCGCTTTAATTTAAACATGTGTCGGTAACCCAACCACACAGCTGCATTGTTTATTTGAAAGTAAGTTGAATTGGCGGGTATTTCATGTTTTTGAATGTTTAAAATCGTTATCACTGCCACAAAGTACCTTCTATAATTGACCTATGACCTCTACATACTTGGAGTAACACGACGGTAATTAACAGCAATTCACGAAATATTCATTCACATTTTCGAACTTTTAACTATGGACTTATTAATTTGATATCTCAGGTAACAATCCCGATTGAAACAAGCAACTTTGCAATGGCTTTTCACAACTTTGTAAGCAGTTTGTTGTCGAATTTACGGTTGGCTGGTGCGTTAATCTACTTATGCATGATACATTTTCGATACATTTACTTATTGTTTTCGAAATTTAACTGCGGGGGTGTCATTACAATGACTTAGGTTAAATATACAAGCAACTCCGCCAAAATTTCCTTCGTTTTTTCGAACTTTGCATGCTGTTTTCTAACATTTTACAGCCAGTTCATGTAAACATCTATATGGTGCTTTCAACCGGCTTTTATTAAATGTGTCGACTTTACCACTGCGCGTTTCTATATGTCAACAACTTAGGTCATACATACCAATACATCAACCAACTTTGTAATAACTTTGCACAACTTTGCAATCACTTTGAACAACTTTGAGCGGTGTGTTAACAGCTTAAAACCCACTACGTGCCGACAGCATCTACAACTTGTTCTTGAAAACTAGAAGGAATGTGAAAACTTTTTTTCAATTAAAATAGTTACAAAAATTCCACAATTTTCCACTATAAATTATTGGCATCACAGAAAGGAAGAATGCAGGAACGTATCCTTATATTTTTACTATTTCTGTGAAGAAAAAAAAAAATCAATGACTCGTTTACTCAGGGAGTCTCCCATGCGAGTACTAACCATGCCCGATGGCGCTTTACTTTAAACATGTGTCGGTAACCTAACCACACAGCTGCATTGTTTATTTGAAAGTAAGCTGAATTGGCGGGTATTTCATGTTTTTGAATGTTTAAAATCGTTATCGCTGCCACAAAGTACCTTCTATAATTGACCTATGACCTCTACATACTTGGAGTAACACGACGGTAATTAACAGCAATTCACGAAATATTCATTCACATTTTCGAACTTTTAACTATGGTACTTATTAATTTGATATCTCAGGTAACAATCCCGATTGAAACAAGCAACTTTGCAATGGCTTTTCACAACTTTGTGAGCAGTTTGTTGTCGAATTTACGGTTGGCTGTTGCGTCAATCTACTTATGCATGATACATTTTCGATACATTTACTTATTGTTTTCGAAATTTAACTGCGGGGGTGTCATTACAATGACTAAGGTTAAATATACAAGCAACTCCGCCAAAATTTCCTTCGTTTATTCGAACTTTGCATGCTGTTTTCTAACATTTTACAGCCAGTTCATGTAAACATCTATATGGTGCTTTCAACCGGCTTTTATTAAATTTGTCGACTTTACTACTGCGCGTTTCTATATGTCAACAACTTAGGTCATACATACCAATACATCAACCAATTTTGTAATAACTTTGCACAACTTTGCAATCACTTTGAACAACTTTGAGCGGTGTGTTAACAGCTTAAAACCCACTACGTGCCGACAGCATCTACAACTTGTTCTTGAAAACTAGAAGGAATGTGAAAACATTTTTTCAATTAAAATAGTTACAAAAATTCCACAATTTTCCACTATAAATGATTGGCATCACAGAAAGGAAGAATGCAGGAACGTATCCTTATATTTTTACTATATCTGTGATGAAAAAAAAAATCAACGACTCGTTTACTCAGGGAGTCTCCCATGCGAGTACTAACCATGCCCGATGGCGCTTTACTTTAAACATGTGTCGGTAACCCAACCACACAGCTGCATTGTTTATTTGAAAGTAAGTTGAATTGGCGGGTATTTCATGTTTTTGAATGTTTAAAATCGTTATCGCTGCCACAAAGTACCTTCTATAATTGACCTATGACCTCTACATACTTGGAGTAACACGACGGTAATTAACAGCAATTCACGAAATATTCATTCACATTTTCGAACTTTTAACTATGGACTTATTAATTTGATATCTCAGGTAGCAATCCCGATTGAAACAAGCAACTTTGCAATGGCTTTTCACAACTTTGTAAGCAGTTTGTTGTCGAATTTACGGTTGGCTGGTGCGTTAATCTACTAATGCATGATACATTTTCGATACATTTACTTATTGTTTTCGAAATTTAACTGCGGGGGTGTCATTACAATGACTTAGGTTAAATATACAAGCAACTCCGCCAAAATTTCCTTCGTTTTTTCGAACTTTGCATGCTGTTTTCTAACATTTTACAGCCAGTTCATGTAAACATCTATATGGTGCTTTCAACCGGCTTTTATTAAATGTGTCGACTTTACCACTGCGCGTTTCTATATGTCAACAACTTAGGTCATACATACCAATACATCAACCAACTTTGTAATAACTTTGCACAACTTTGCAATCACTTTGAACAACTTTGAGCGGTGTGTTAACAGCTTAAAACCCACTACGTGCCGACAGCATCTACAACTTGTTCTTGAAAACTAGAAGGAATGTGAAAACTTTTTTTCAATTAAAATAGTTACAAAAATTCCACAATTTTCCACTATAAATTATTGGCATCACAGAAAGGAAGAATGCAGGAACGTATCCTTATATTTTTACTATTTCTGTGAAGAAAAAAAAAATCAATGACTCGTTTACTCAGGGAGTCTCCCATGCGAGTACTAACCATGCCCGATGGCGCTTTACTTTAAACATGTGTCGGTAACCTAACCACACAGCTGCATTGTTTATTTGAAAGTAAGCTGAATTGGCGGGTATTTCATGTTTTTGAATGTTTAAAATCGTTATCGCTGCCACAAAGTACCTTCTATAATTGACCTATGACCTCTACATACTTGGAGTAACACGACGGTAATTAACAGCAATTCACGAAATATTCATTCACATTTTCGAACTTTTAACTATGGTACTTATTAATTTGATATCTCAGGTAACAATCCCGATTGAAACAAGCAACTTTGCAATGGCTTTTCACAACTTTGTGAGCAGTTTGTTGTCGAATTTACGGTTGGCTGTTGCGTTAATCTACTTATGCATGATACATTTTCGATACATTTACTTATTGTTTTCGAAATTTAACTGCGGGGGTGTCATTACAATGACTAAGGTTAAATATACAAGCAACTCCGCCAAAATTTCCTTCGTTTATTCGAACTTTGCATGCTGTTTTCTAACATTTTACAGCCAGTTCATGTAAACATCTATATGGTGCTTTCAACCGGCTTTTATTAAATTTGTCGACTTTACCACTGCGCGTTTCTATATGTCAACAACTTAGGTCATACATACCAATACATCAACCAATTTTGTAATAACTTTGCACAACTTTGCAATCACTTTGAACAACTTTGACCGGTGTGTTAACAGCTTAAAACCCACTACGTGCCGACAGCATCTACAACTTGTTCTTGAAAACTAGAAGGAATGTGAAAACATTTTTTCAATTAAAATAGTTACAAAAATTCCACAATTTTCCACTATAAATGATTGGCATCACAGAAAGGAAGAATGCAGGAACGTATCCTTATATTTTTACTATATCTGTGATGAAAAAAAAAATCAACGACTCGTTTACTCAGGGAGTCTCCCATGCGAGTACTAACCATGCCCGATGGCGCTTTACTTTAAACATGTGTCGGTAACCCAACCACACAGCTGCATTGTTTATTTGAAAGTAAGTTGAATTGGCGGGTATTTCATGTTTTTGAATGTTTAAAATCGTTATCGCTGCCACAAAGTACCTTCTATAATTGACCTATGACCTCTACATACTTGGAGTAACACGACGGTAATTAACAGCAATTCACGAAATATTCATTCACATTTTCGAACTTTTAACTATGGACTTATTAATTTGATATCTCAGGTAACAATCCCGATTGAAACAAGCAACTTTGCAATGGCTTTTCACAACTTTGTAAGCAGTTTGTTGTCGAATTTACGGTTGGCTGTTGCGTTAATCTACTTATGCATGATACATTTTCGATACATTTACTTATTGTTTTCGAAATTTAACTGCGGGGGTGTCATTACAATGACTAAGGTTAAATATACAAGCAACTCCGCCAAAATTTCCTTCATTTATTCGAACTTTGCATGCTGTTTTCTAACATTTTACAGCCAGTTCATGTAAACATCTATATGGTGCTTTCAACCGGCTTTTATTAAATTTGTCGACTTTACCACTGCGCGTTTCTATATGTCAACAACTTAGGTCATACATACCAATACATCAACCAACTTTGTAATAACTTTGCACAACTTTGCAATCACTTTGAACAACTTTGAGCGGTGTGTTAACAGCTTAAAACCCACTACGTGCCGACAGCATCTACAACTTGTTCTTGAAAACTAGAAGGAATGTGAAAACTTTTTTTCAATTAAAATAGGTACAAAAATTCCACAATTTTCCACTATAAATGATTGGCATCACAGAAAGAAAGAATGCAGGAACGTATCCTTATATTTTTACTATTTCTGTGAAGAAAAAAAAAATCAATGACTCGTTTACTCAGGGAGTCTCCCATGCAAGTACTAACCATGCCCGATGGCGCTTTACTTTAAACATGTGTCGGTAACCTAACCACACAGCTGCATTGTTTATTTGAAAGTAAGCTGAATTGGCGGGTATTTCATGTTTTTGAATGTTTAAAATCGATATCGCTGCCACAAAGTACCTTCTATAATTGAACTATGACCTCTACATACTTGGAGTAACACGACGGTAATTAACAGCAATTCACGAAATATTCATTCACATTTTCGAACTTTTAACTATGGTACTTA
Organism: Saccoglossus kowalevskii; assembly: GCF_978046115.1. Lineage (NCBI taxonomy): Eukaryota > Metazoa > Hemichordata > Enteropneusta > Harrimaniidae > Saccoglossus > Saccoglossus kowalevskii. Next base: position 9,568,222 of record NC_140661.1, on the reverse strand, counting down.
TTAATTTGATATCTCAGGTAACAATCCCGATTGAATCAAGCAACTTTGCAATGGCTTTTCACAACTTTGTGAGCAGTTTGTTGTCGAATTTACGGTTGGCTGTTGCGTTAATCTACTTATGCATGATACATTTTCGATACATTTACTTATTGTTTTCGAAATTTAACTGCGGGGGTGTCATTACAATGACTAAGGTTAAATATACAAGCAACTCCGCCAAAATTTCCTTCGTTTATTCGAACTTTGCATGCTGTTTTCTAACATTTTACAGCCAGTTCATGTAAACATCTATATGGTGCTTTCAACCGGCTTTTATTAAATGTGTCGACTTTACCACTGCGCGTTTCTATATGTCAACAACTTAGGTCATACATACCAATACATCAACCAACTTTGTAATAACTTTGCACAACTTTGCAATCACTTTGAACAACTTTGAGCGGTGTGTTAACAGCTTAAAACCCACTACGTGCCGACAGCATCTACAACTTGTTCTTGAAAACTAGAAGGAATGTGAAAACTTTTTTTCAATTAAAATAGTTACAAAAATTCCACAATTTTCCACTATAAATTATTGGCATCACAGAAAGGAAGAATGCAGGAACGTATCCTTATATTTTTACTATTTCTGTGAAGAAAAAAAAAATCAATGACTCGTTTACTCAGGGAGTCTCCCATGCGAGTACTAACCATGCCCGATCGCGCTTTACTTTAAACATGTGTCGGTCACCTAATGACACAGCTGCATTGTTTATTTGAAAGTAAGCTGAATTGGCGGGTATTTCATGTTTTTGAATGTTTAAAATCGTTATCGCTGCCACAAAGTACCTTCTATAATTGACCTATGACCTCTACATACTTGGAGTAACACGACGGTAATTAACAGCAATTCACGAAATATTCATTCACATTTTCGAACTTTTAACTATGGTACTTATTAATTTGATATCTCAGGTAACAATCCCGATTGAAACAAGCAACTTTGCAATGGCTTTTCACAACTTTGTGAGCAGTTTGTTGTCGAATTTACGGTTGGCTGTTGCGTTAATCTACTTATGCATGATACATTTTCGATACATTTACTTATTGTTTTCGAAATTTAACTGCGGGGGTGTCATTACAATGACTAAGGTTAAATATACAAGCAACTCCGCCAAAATTTCCTTCGTTTATTCGAACTTTGCATGCTGTTTTCTAACATTTTACAGCCAGTTCATGTAAACATCTATATGGTGCTTTCAACCGGCTTTTATTAAATTTGTCGACTTTACCACTGCGCGTTTCTATATGTCAACAACTTAGGTCATACATACCAATACATCAACCAATTTTGTAATAACTTTGCACAACTTTGCAATCACTTTGAACAACTTTGAGCGGTGTGTTAACAGCTTAAAACCCACTACGTGCCGACAGCATCTACAACTTGTTCTTGAAAACTAGAAGGAATGTGAAAACATTTTTTCAATTAAAATAGTTACAAAAATTCCACAATTTTCCACTATAAATGATTGGCATCACAGAAAGGAAGAATGCAGGAACGTATCCTTATATTTTTACTATATCTGTGATGAAAAAAAAAATCAACGACTCGTTTACTCAGGGAGTCTCCCATACGAGTACTAACCATGCCCGATGGCGCTTTACTTTAAACATGTGTCGGTAACCCAACCACACAGCTGCATTGTTTATTTGAAAGTAAGTTGAATTGGCGGGTATTTCATGTTTTTGAATGTTTAAAATCGTTATCGCTGCCACAAAGTACCTTCTATAATTGACCTATGACCTCTACATACTTGGAGTAACACGACGGTAATTAACAGCAATTCACGAAATATTCATTCACATTTTCGAACTTTTAACTATGGACTTATTAATTTGATATCTCAGGTAACAATCCCGATTGAAACAAGCAACTTTGCAATGGCTTTTCACAACTTTGTAAGCAGTTTGTTGTCGAATTTACGGTTGGCTGGTGCGTTAATCTACTTATGCATGATACATTTTCGATACATTTACTTATTGTTTTCGAAATTTAACTGCGGGGGTGTCATTACAATGACTTAGGTTAAATATACAAGCAACTCCGCCAAAATTTCCTTCGTTTTTTCGAACTTTGCATGCTGTTTTCTAACATTTTACAGCCAGTTCATGTAAACATCTATATGGTGCTTTCAACCGGCTTTTATTAAATGTGTCGACTTTACCACTGCGCGTTTCTATATGTCAACAACTTAGGTCATACATACCAATACATCAACCAACTTTGTAATAACTTTGCACAACTTTGCAATCACTTTGAACAACTTTGAGCGGTGTGTTAACAGCTTAAAACCCACTACGTGCCGACAGCATCTACAACTTGTTCTTGAAAACTAGAAGGAATGTGAAAACTTTTTTTCAATTAAAATAGTTACAAAAATTCCACAATTTTCCACTATAAATTATTGGCATCACAGAAAGGAAGAATGCAGGAACGTATCCTTATATTTTTACTATTTCTGTGAAGAAAAAAAAAATCAATGACTCGTTTACTCAGGGAGTCTCCCATGCGAGTACTAACCAAGCCCGATGGCGCTTTACTTTAAACATGTGTCGGTAACCTAACCACACAGCTGCATTGTTTATTTGAAAGTAAGCTGAATTGGCGGGTATTTCATGTTTTTGAATGTTTAAAATCGTTATCGCTGCCACAAAGTACCTTCTATAATTGACCTATGACCTCTACATACTTGGAGTAACACGACGGTAATTAACAGCAATTCACGAAATATTCATTCACATTTTCGAACTTTTAACTATGGTACTTATTAATTTGATATCTCAGGTAACAATCCCGATTGAAACAAGCAACTTTGCAATGGCTTTTCACAACTTTGTGAGCAGTTTGTTGTCGAATTTACGGTTGGCTGTTGCGTTAATCTACTTATGCATGATACATTTTCGATACATTTACTTATTGTTTTCGAAATTTAACTGCGGGGGTGTCATTACAATGACTAAGGTTAAATATACAAGCAACTCCGCCAAAATTTCCTTCGTTTATTCGAACTTTGCATGCTGTTTTCTAACATTTTACAGCCAGTTCATGTAAACATCTATATGGTGCTTTCAACCGGCTTTTATTAAATTTGTCGACTTTACCACTGCGCGTTTCTATATGTCAACAACTTAGGTCATACATACCAATACATCAACCAATTTTGTAATAACTTTGCACAACTTTGCAATCACTTTGAACAACTTTGAGCGGTGTGTTAACAGCTTAAAACCCACTACGTGCCGACAGCATCTACAACTTGTTCTTGAAAACTAGAAGGAATGTGAAAACATTTTTTCAATTAAAATAGTTACAAAAATTCCACAATTTTCCACTATAAATGATTGGCATCACAGAAAGGAAGAATGCAGGAACGTATCCTTATATTTTTACTATATCTGTGATGAAAAAAAAATCAACGACTCGTTTACTCAGGGAGTCTCCCATGCGAGTACTAACCATGCCCGATGGCGCTTTACTTTAAACATGTGTCGGTAACCCAACCACACAGCTGCATTGTTTATTTGAAAGTAAGTTGAATTGGCGGGTATTTCATGTTTTTGAATGTTTAAAATCGTTATCGCTGCCACAAATTACCTTCTATAATTGACCTATGACCTCTACATACTTGGAGTAACACGACGGTAATTAACAGCAATTCACGAAATATTCATTCACATTTTCGAACTTTTAACTATGGACTTATTAATTTGATATCTCAGGTAACAATCCCGATTGAAACAAGCAACTTTGCAATGGCTTTTCACAACTTTGTAAGCAGTTTGTTGTCGAATTTACGGTTGGCTGGTGCGTTAATCTACTTATGCATGATACATTTTCGATACATTTACTTATTGTTTTCGAAATTTAACTGCGGGGGTGTCATTACAATGACTTAGGTTAAATATACAAGCAACTCCGCCAAAATTTCCTTCGTTTTTTCGAACTTTGCATGCTGTTTTCTAACATTTTACAGCCAGTTCATGTAAACATCTATATGGTGCTTTCAACCGGCTTTTATTAAATGTGTCGACTTTACCACTGCGCGTTTCTATATGTCAACAACTTAGGTCATACATACCAATACATCAACCAACTTTGTAATAACTTTGCACAACTTTGCAATCACTTTGAACAACTTTGAGCGGTGTGTTAACAGCTTAAAACCCACTACGTGCCGACAGCATCTACAACTTGTTCTTGAAAACTAGAAGGAATGTGAAAACTTTTTTTCAATTAAAATAGTTACAAAAATTCCACAATTTTCCACTATAAATTATTGGCATCACAGAAAGGAAGAATGCAGGAACGTATCCTTATATTTTTACTATTTCTGTGAAGAAAAAAAAAATCAATGACTCGTTTACTCAGGGAGTCTCCCATGCGAGTACTAACCATGCCCGATGGCGCTTTACTTTAAACATGTGTCGGTAACCTAACCACACAGCTGCATTGTTTATTTGAAAGTAAGATGAATTGGCGGGTATTTCATGTTTTTGAATGTTTAAAATCGTTATCGCTGCCACAAAGTACCTTCTATAATTGACCTATGACCTCTACATACTTGGAGTAACACGACGGTAATTAACAGCAATTCACGAAATATTCATTCACATTTTCGAACTTTTAACTATGGTACTTATTAATTTGATATCTCAGGTAACAATCCCGATTGAAACAAGCAACTTTGCAATGGCTTTTCACAACTTTGTGAGCAGTTTGTTGTCGAATTTACGGTTGGCTGTTGCGTTAATCTACTTATGCATGATACATTTTCGATACATTTACTTATTGTTTTCGAAATTTAACTGCGGGGGTGTCATTACAATGACTAAGGTTAAATATACAAGCAACTCCGCCAAAATTTCCTTCGTTTATTCGAACTTTGCATGCTGTTTTCTAACATTTTACAGCCAGTTCATGTAAACATCTATATGGTGCTTTCAACCGGCTTTTATTAAATTTGTCGACTTTACCACTGCGCGTTTCTATATGTCAACAACTTAGGTCATACATACCAATACATCAACCAATTTTGTAATAACTTTGCACAACTTTGCAATCACTTTGAACAACTTTGAGCGGTGTGTTAACAGCTTAAAACCCACTACGTGCCGACAGCATCTACAACTTGTTCTTGAAAACTAGAAGGAATGTGAAAACATTTTTTCAATTAAAATAGTTACAAAAATTCCACAATTTTCCACTATAAATGATTGGCATCACAGAAAGGAAGAATGCAGGAACGTATCCTTATATTTTTACTATATCTGTGATGAAAAAAAAAATCAACGACTCGTTTACTCAGGGAGTCTCCCATGCGAGTACTAACCATGCCCGATGGCGCTTTACTTTAAACATGTGTCGGTAACCCAACCACACAGCTGCATTGTTTATTTGAAAGTAAGTTGAATTGGCGGGTATTTCATGTTTTTGAATGTTTAAAATCGTTATCGCTGCCACAAAGTACCTTCTATAATTGACCTATGACCTCTACATACTTGGAGTAACACGACGGTAATTAACAGCAATTCACGAAATATTCATTCACATTTTCGAACTTTTAACTATGGACTTATTAATTTGATATCTCAGGTAACAATCCCGATTGAAACAAGCAACTTTGCAATGGCTTTTCACAACTTTGTAAGCAGTTTGTTGTCGAATTTACGGTTGGCTGGTGCGTTAATCTACTTATGCATGATACATTTTCGATACATTTACTTATTGTTTTCGAAATTTAACTGCGGGGGTGTCATTACAATGACTTAGGTTAAATATACAAGCAACTCCGCCAAAATTTCCTTCGTTTTTTCGAACTTTGCATGCTGTTTTCTAACATTTTACAGCCAGTTCATGTAAACATCTATATGGTGCTTTCAACCGGCTTTTATTAAATGTGTCGACTTTACCACTGCGCGTTTCTATATGTCAACAACTTAGGTCATACATACCAATACATCAACCAACTTTGTAATAACTTTGCACAACTTTGCAATCACTTTGAACAACTTTGAGCGGTGTGTTAACAGCTTAAAACCCACTACGTGCCGACAGCATCTACAACTTGTTCTTGAAAACTAGAAGGAATGTGAAAACTTTTTTTCAATTAAAATAGTTACAAAAATTCCACAATTTTCCACTATAAATTATTGGCATCACAGAAAGGAAGAATGCAGGAACGTATCCTTATATTTTTACTATTTCTGTGAAGAAAAAAAAAATCAATGACTCGTTTACTCAGGGAGTCTCCCATGCGAGTACTAACCATGCCCGATGGCGCTTTACTTTAAACATGTGTCGGTAACCTAACCACACAGCTGCATTGTTTATTTGAAAGTAAGATGAATTGGCGGGTATTTCATGTTTTTGAATGTTTAAAATCGTTATCGCTGCCACAAAGTACCTTCTATAATTGACCTATGACCTCTACATACTTGGAGTAACACGACGGTAATTAACAGCAATTCACGAAATATTCATTCACATTTTCGAACTTTTAACTATGGTACTTATTAATTTGATATCTCAGGTAACAATCCCGATTGAAACAAGCAACTTTGCAATGGCTTTTCACAACTTTGTGAGCAGTTTGTTGTCGAATTTACGGTTGGCTGTTGCGTTAATCTACTTATGCATGATACATTTTCGATACATTTACTTATTGTTTTCGAAATTTAACTGCGGGGGTGTCATTACAATGACTAAGGTTAAATATACAAGCAACTCCGCCAAAATTTCCTTCGTTTATTCGAACTTTGCATGCTGTTTTCTAACATTTTACAGCCAGTTCATGTAAACATCTATATGGTGCTTTCAACCGGCTTTTATTAAATTTGTCGACTTTACCACTGCGCGTTTCTATATGTCAACAACTTAGGTCATACATACCAATACATCAACCAATTTTGTAATAACTTTGCACAACTTTGCAATCACTTTGAACAACTTTGAGCGGTGTGTTAACAGCTTAAAACCCACTACGTGCCGACAGCATCTACAACTTGTTCTTGAAAACTAGAAGGAATGTGAAAACATTTTTTCAATTAAAATAGTTACAAAAATTCCACAATTTTCCACTATAAATGATTGGCATCACAGAAAGGAAGAATGCAGGAACGTATCCTTATATTTTTACTATATCTGTGATGAAAAAAAAAATCAACGACTCGTTTACTCAGGGAGTCTCCCATGCGAGTACTAACCATGCCCGATGGCGCTTTAATTTAAACATGTGTCGGTAACCCAACCACACAGCTGCATTGTTTATTTGAAAGTAAGTTGAATTGGCGGGTATTTCATGTTTTTGAATGTTTAAAATCGTTATCACTGCCACAAAGTACCTTCTATAATTGACCTATGACCTCTACATACTTGGAGTAACACGACGGTAATTAACAGCAATTCACGAAATATTCATTCACATTTTCGAACTTTTAACTATGGACTTATTAATTTGATATCTCAGGTAACAATCCCGATTGAAACAAGCAACTTTGCAATGGCTTTTCACAACTTTGTAAGCAGTTTGTTGTCGAATTTACGGTTGGCTGGTGCGTTAATCTACTTATGCATGATACATTTTCGATACATTTACTTATTGTTTTCGAAATTTAACTGCGGGGGTGTCATTACAATGACTTAGGTTAAATATACAAGCAACTCCGCCAAAATTTCCTTCGTTTTTTCGAACTTTGCATGCTGTTTTCTAACATTTTACAGCCAGTTCATGTAAACATCTATATGGTGCTTTCAACCGGCTTTTATTAAATGTGTCGACTTTACCACTGCGCGTTTCTATATGTCAACAACTTAGGTCATACATACCAATACATCAACCAACTTTGTAATAACTTTGCACAACTTTGCAATCACTTTGAACAACTTTGAGCGGTGTGTTAACAGCTTAAAACCCACTACGTGCCGACAGCATCTACAACTTGTTCTTGAAAACTAGAAGGAATGTGAAAACTTTTTTTCAATTAAAATAGTTACAAAAATTCCACAATTTTCCACTATAAATTATTGGCATCACAGAAAGGAAGAATGCAGGAACGTATCCTTATATTTTTACTATTTCTGTGAAGAAAAAAAAATCAATGACTCGTTTACTCAGGGAGTCTCCCATGCGAGTACTAACCATGCCCGATGGCGCTTTACTTTAAACATGTGTCGGTAACCTAACCACACAGCTGCATTGTTTATTTGAAAGTAAGTTGAATTGGCGGGTATTTCATGTTTTTGAATGTTTAAAATCGTTATCGCTGCCACAATGTACCTTCTATAATTGACCTATGACCTCTACATACTTGGAGTAACACGACGGTAATTAACAGCAATTCACGAAATATTCATTCACATTTTCGAACTTTTAACTATGGTACTTATTAATTTGATATCTCAGGTAACAATCCCGATTGAAACAAGCAACTTTGCAATGGCTTTTCACAACTTTGTAAGCAGTTTGTTGTCGAATTTACGGTTGGCTGTTGCGTTAATCTACTTATGCATGATACATTTTCGATACATTTACTTATTGTTTTCGAAATTTAACTGCGGGGGTGTCATTACAATGACTAAGGTTAAATATACAAGCAACTCCGCCAAAATTTCCTTCATTTATTCGAACTTTGCATGCTGTTTTCTAACATTTTACAGCCAGTTCATGTAAACATCTATATGGTGCTTTCAACCGGCTTTTATTAAATTTGTCGACTTTACCACTGCGCGTTTCTATATGTCAACAACTTAGGTCATACATACCAATACATCAACCAACTTTGTAATAACTTTGCACAACTTTGCATTCACTTTGAACAACTTTGAGCGGTGTGTTAACAGCTTAAAACCCACTACGTGCCGACAGCATCTACAACTTGTTCTTGAAAACTAGAAGGAATGTGAAAACTTTTTTTCAATTAAAATAGGTACAAAAATTCCACAATTTTCCACTATAAATGATTGGCATCACAGAAAGAAAGAATGCAGGAACGTATCCTTATATTTTTACTATTTCTGTGAAGAAAAAAAAAATCAATGACTCGTTTACTCAGGGAGTCTCCCATGCAAGTACTAACCATGCCCGATGGCGCTTTACTTTAAACATGTGTCGGTAACCTAACGACACAGCTGCATTGTTTATTTGAAAGTAAGCTGAATTGGCGGGTATTTCATGTTTTTGAATGTTTAAAATCGATATCGCTGCCACAAAGTACCTTCTATAATTGAACTATGACCTCTACATACTTGGAGTAACACGACGGTAATTAACAGCAATTCACGAAATATTCATTCACATTTTCGAACTTTTAACTATGGTACTTATTAATTTGATATCTCAGGTAACAATCCCGATTGAAACAAGCAACTTTGCAATGGCTTTTCACAACTTTGTAAGCAGTTTGTTGTCGAATTTACGGTTGGCTGGTGCGTTAATCTACTAATGCATGATACATTTTCGATACATTTACTTATTGTTTTCGAAATTTAACTGCGGGGGTGTCATTACAATGACTTAGGTTAAATATACAAGCAACTCCGCCAAAATTTCCTTCGTTTTTTCGAACTTTGCATGCTGTTTTCTAACATTTTACAGCCAGTTCATGTAAACATCTATATGGTGCTTTCAACCGGCTTTTATTAAATGTGTCGACTTTACCACTGCGCGTTTCTATATGTCAACAACTTAGGTCATACATACCAATACATCAACCAACTTTGTAATAACTTTGCACAACTTTGCAATCACTTTGAACAACTTTGAGCGGTGTGTTAACAGCTTAAAACCCACTACGTGCCGACAGCATCTACAACTTGTTCTTGAAAACTAGAAGGAATGTGAAAACTTTTTTTCAATTAAAATAGTTACAAAAATTCCACAATTTTCCACTATAAATTATTGGCATCACAGAAAGGAAGAATGCAGGAACGTATCCTTATATTTTTACTATTTCTGTGAAGAAAAAAAAAATCAATGACTCGTTTACTCAGGGAGTCTCCCATGCGAGTACTAACCATGCCCGATGGCGCTTTACTTTAAACATGTGTCGGTAACCTAACCACACAGCTGCATTGTTTATTTGAAAGTAAGCTGAATTGGCGGGTATTTCATGTTTTTGAATGTTTAAAATCGTTATCGCTGCCACAAAGTACCTTCTATAATTGACCTATGACCTCTACATACTTGGAGTAACACGACGGTAATTAACAGCAATTCACGAAATATTCATTCACATTTTCGAACTTTTAACTATGGTACTTATTAATTTGATATCTCAGGTAACAATCCCGATTGAAACAAGCAACTTTGCAATGGCTTTTCACAACTTTGTGAGCAGTTTGTTGTCGAATTTACGGTTGGCTGTTGCGTTAATCTACTTATGCATGATACATTTTCGATACATTTACTTATTGTTTTCGAAATTTAACTGCGGGGGTGTCATTACAATGACTAAGGTTAAATATACAAGCAACTCCGCCAAAATTTCCTTCGTTTATTCGAACTTTGCATGCTGTTTTCTAACATTTTACAGCCAGTTCATGTAAACATCTATATGGTGCTTTCAACCGGCTTTTATTAAATTTGTCGACTTTACCACTGCGCGTTTCTATATGTCAACAACTTAGGTCATACATACCAATACATCAACCAATTTTGTAATAACTTTGCACAAATTTGCAATCACTTTGAACAACTTTGAGCGGTGTGTTAACAGCTTAAAACCCACTACGTGCTGACAGCATCTACAACTTGTTCTTGAAAACTAGAAGGAATGTGAAAACATTTTTTCAATTAAAATAGTTACAAAAATTCCACAATTTTCCACTATAAATGATTGGCATCACAGAAAGGAAGAATGCAGGAACGTATCCTTATATTTTTACTATATCTGTGATGAAAAAAAAAATCAACGACTCGTTTACTCAGGGAGTCTCCCATGCGAGTACTAACCATGCCCGATGGCGCTTTACTTTAAACATGTGTCGGTAACCCAACCACACAGCTGCATTGTTTATTTGAAAGTAAGTTGAATTGGCGGGTATTTCATGTTTTTGAATGTTTAAAATCGTTATCGCTGCCACAAAGTACCTTCTATAATTGACCTATGACCTCTACATACTTGGAGTAACACGACGGTAATTAACAGCAATTCACGAAATATTCATTCACATTTTCGAACTTTTAACTATGGACTTATTAATTTGATATCTCAGGTAACAATCCCGATTGAAACAAGCAACTTTGCAATGGCTTTTCACAACTTTGTAAGCAGTTTGTTGTCGAATTTACGGTTGGCTGGTGCGTTAATCTACTTATGCATGATACATTTTCGATACATTTACTTATTGTTTTCGAAATTTAACTGCGGGGGTGTCATTACAATGACTTAGGTTAAATATACAAGCAACTCCGCCAAAATTTCCTTCGTTTTTTCGAACTTTGCATGCTGTTTTCTAACATTTTACAGCCAGTTCATGTAAACATCTATATGGTGCTTTCAACCGGCTTTTATTAAATGTGTCGACTTTACCACTGCGCGTTTCTATATGTCAACAACTTAGGTCATACATACCAATACATCAACCAACTTTGTAATAACTTTGCACAACTTTGCAATCACTTTGAACAACTTTGAGCGGTGTGTTAACAGCTTAAAACCCACTACGTGCCGACAGCATCTACAACTTGTTCTTGAAAACTAGAAGGAATGTGAAAACTTTTTTTCAATTAAAATAGTTACAAAAATTCCACAATTTTCCACTATAAATTATTGGCATCACAGAAAGGAAGAATGCAGGAACGTATCCTTATATTTTTACTATTTCTGTGAAGAAAAAAAAAATCAATGACTCGTTTACTCAGGGAGTCTCCCATGCGAGTACTAACCATGCCCGATGGCGCTTTACTTTAAACATGTGTCGGTAACCTAACCACACAGCTGCATTGTTTATTTGAAAGTAAGTTGAATTGGCGGGTATTTCATGTTTTTGAATGTTTAAAATCGTTATCGCTGCCACAATGTACCTTCTATAATTGACCTATGACCTCTACATACTTGGAGTAACACGACGGTAATTAACAGCAATTCACGAAATATTCATTCACATTTTCGAACTTTTAACTATGGTACTTATTAATTTGATATCTCAGGTAACAATCCCGATTGAAACAAGCAACTTTGCAATGGCTTTTCACAACTTTGTAAGCAGTTTGTTGTCGAATTTACGGTTGGCTGTTGCGTTAATCTACTAATGCATGATACATTTTCGATACATTTACTTATTGTTTTCGAAATTTAACTGCGGGGGTGTCATTACAATGACTAAGGTTAAATATACAAGCAACTCCGCCAAAATTTCCTTCATTTATTCGAACTTTGCATGCTGTTTTCTAACATTTTACAGCCAGTTCATGTAAACATCTATATGGTGCTTTCAACCGGCTTTTATTAAATTTGTCGACTTTACCACTGCGCGTTTCTATATGTCAACAACTTAGGTCATACATACCAATACATCAACCAATTTTGTAATAACTTTGCACAACTTTGCAATCACTTTGAACAACTTTGAGCGGTGTGTTAACAGCTTAAAACCCACTACGTGCCGACAGCATCTACAACTTGTTCTTGAAAACTAGAAGGAATGTGAAAACATTTTTTCAATTAAAATAGTTACAAAAATTCCACAATTTTCCACTATAAATGATTGGCATCACAGAAAGGAAGAATGCAGGAACGTATCCTTATATTTTTACTATATCTGTGATGAAAAAAAAAAAATAAACGACTCGTTTACTCAGGAAGTCTCCCATGCGAGTACTAACCATGCCCGATGGCGCTTTACTTTAAACATGTGTCGGTAACCCAACCACACAGCTGCATTGTTTATTTGAAAGTAAGTTGAATTGGCGGGTATTTCATGTTTTTGAATGTTTAAAATCGTTATAGCTGGCACAAAGTACCTTCTATAATTGACCTATGACCTCTACATACTTGGAGTAACACGACGGTAATTAACAGCAATTCACGAAATATTCATTCACATTTTCGAACTTTTAACTATCATGGTACTTATTAATATGATATCTCAGGTAACAATCCCGATTGAAACAAGCAACTTTGCAATGGCTTTTCACAACTTTGTAAGCAGTTTGTTGTCGAATTTACGGTTGGCTGTTGCATTAATCTACTTATGCATGATACATTTTCGATACATTTACTTATTGTTTTCGAAATTTAACTGCGGGGGTGTCATTACAATGACTTAGGTTAAATATACAAGCAACTCCGCCAAAATTTCCTTCGTTTTTCGAACTTTGCATGCTGTTTTCTAACATTTTACAGCCAGTTCATGTAAACATCTATATAGTGCTTTCAACTGGCTTTTATTAAATGTGTCGACTTTACCACTGCGCGTTCTATATGCAAACAACTTAGGTCATACATACCAATACATCAACCAATTTTGTAATAACTTTGCACAACTTTGCAATCACTTTGAACAACTTTGAGCGGTGTGTTAACAGCTTAAAACCCACTACGTGCCGACAGCATCTACAACTTATTCTTGAAAACTAGAAGGAATGTGAAAACATTTTTTCAATTAAAATAGTTACAAAAATTCCACAATTTTCCACTATAAATGATTGGCATCACAGAAAGGAAGAATGCAGGAACGTATCCTTATATTTTTACTATTTCTGTGATGAAAAAAAAAATCAACGACTCGTTTACTCAGGGAGTCTCCCATGCGAGTACTAACCATGCCCGATGGCGCTTTACTTTAAACATGTGTCGGTAACCCAACCACACATCTGCATTGTTTATTTGAAAGTAAGTTGAATTGGCGGGTATTTTATGTTTTTGAATGTTTAAAATCGTTATAGCTGGCACAAAGTACCTTCTATAATTGACCTATGACCTCTACATACTTGGAGTAACACGACGGTAATTAACAGCAATTCACGAAATATTCATTCACATTTTCGAACTTTTAACTATCATGGTACTTATTAATATGATATCTCAGGTAACAATCCCGATTGAAACAAGCAACTTTGCAATGGCTTTTCACAACTTTGTAAGCAGTTTGTTGTCGAATTTACGGTTGGCTGTTGCATTAATCTACTTATGCATGATACATTTTCGATACATTTACTTATTGTTTTCGAAATTTAACTGCGGGGGTGTCATTACAATGACTTAGGTTAAATATACAAGCAACTCCGCCAAAATTTCCTTCGTTTTTCGAACTTTGCATGCTGTTTTCTAACATTTTACAGCCAGTTCATGTAAACATCTATATAGTGCTTTCAACTGGCTTTTATTAAATGTGTCGACTTTACCACTGCGCGTTCTATATGCAAACAACTTAGGTCATACATACCAATACATCAACCAATTTTGTAATAACTTTGCACAACTTTGCAATCACTTTGAACAACTTTGAGCGGTGTGTTAACAGCTTAAAACCCACTACGTGCCGACAGCATCTACAACTTGTTCTTGAAAACTAGATGGAATGTGAAAACATTTTTTCAATTAAAATAGTTACAAAAATTCCACAATTTTCCACTATAAATGATTGGCATCACAGAAAGGAAGAATGCAGGAACGTATCCTTATATTTTTACTATTTCTGTGATGAAAAAAAAAAATTAACGACTCGTTTACTCAGGGAGTCTCCCATGCGAGTACTAACCATGCCCGATGGCGCTTTACTTTAAACATGTGTCGGTAACCCAACCACACAGCTGCATTGTTTATTTGAAAGTAAGTTGAATTGGCGGGTATTTCATGTTTTTGAATGTTTAAAATCGTTATAGCTGGCACAAAGTACCTTCTATAATTGACCTATGACCTCTACATACTTGGAGTAACACGACGGTAATTAACAGCAATTCACGAAATATTCATTCACATTTTCGAACTTTTAACTATCATGGTACTTATTAATATGATATCTCAGGTAACAATCCCGATTGAAACAAGCAACTTTGCAATGGCTTTTCACAACTTTGTAAGCAGTTTGTTGTCGAATTTACGGTTGGTTGTTGCATTAATCTACTTATGCATGATACATTTTCGATACATTTACTTATTGTTTTCGAAATTTAACTGCGGGGGTGTCATTACAATGTCTTAGGTTAAATATGCAAGCAACTCCGCCAAAATTTCCTTCGTTTTTCGAACTTTGCATGCTGTTTTCTAACATTTTACAGCCAGTTCATGTAAACATCTATATAGTGCTTTCAACTGGCTTTTATTAAATGTGTCGACTGTACCACTGCGCGTTCTATATGCAAACAACTTAGGTCATACATACCAATACATCAACCAACTTTGTAATAACTTTGTACAACTTTGCAATCACTTTGAACAACTTTGAGCGGTGTGTTAACAGCTTAAAACCCACTACGTGCCGACAGCATCTACAACTTGTTCTTGAAAATTAGAAGGAATGTGAAAACTTTTTTTCAATTAAAATAGTTACAAAAATTCTAGAATTTTCCACTATAAATGATTGGCATCACAGAAAGGAAGAATGCAGGAACGTATCCTTATATTTTTCCTATTTCTGTGATGAAAAAAAAAATCAATGACTCCTTTACTCAGGGAGTCTCCCATGCGAGTACTAACCATGCCCGATGGCGCTTTACTTTAAACATGTGTGTCGGTCACCTAACAACACAGCTGCATTGTTTATTTGAAAGTAAGTTGAATTGGCGGGTATTTCATGTTTTTGAATGTTTAAAATCGTTATCGCTGGCACAAAGTACCTTCTATAATTGACCTATGACCTCTACATACTTGGAGTAACACGACGGTAATTAACAGCAATTCACGAAATATTCATTCACATTTTCGAACTTTTAACTATGGTACTTATTAATATGATATCTCAGGTAACAATCCCGATTGAAACAAGCAACTTTGCAATGGCTTTTCACAACTTTGTAAGCAGTTTGTTGTCGAATTTACGGTTGGCTGGTGCGTTAATCTACTTATGCATGATACATTTTCGATACATTTACTTATTGTTTTCGAAACTTAACTGCGGGGATGTCATTACAATGACTTAGGTTAAATATACAAGCAACTCCGCCAAAATTTCCTTCGTTTTTTCGAACTTTGCGTGCTGTTTTCTAACATTTTACAGCCAGTTCATGTAAACATCTATATGGTGCTTTCAACCGGCTTTTATTAAATTTGTCGACTTTACCACTGCGCGTTTCTATATGTCAACAACTTAGGTCATACATACCAATACATCAACCAACTTTGTAATAACTTTGCACAACTTTGCAATCACTTTGAACAACTTTGAGCGGTGTGTTAACAGCTTAAAACCCACTATGTGCCGACAGCATCTACAAATTGTTCTTGAAAAATAGAAGGAATGTGAAAACTTGTTTTCAATTAAAATAGTTACAAAAAATCCACAATTTTCCACTATAAATGATTGGCATCACAGAAAGGAAGAATGCAGGAACGTATCCTTATATTTTTACTATTTCTGTGAAGAAAAAAAAATCAATGACTCGTTTACTCAGGGAGTCTCCCATGCGAGTACTAACCATGCCCGATGGCGCTTTACTTTAAACATGTGTCGGTAACCTAACCACACAGCTGCATTGTTTATTTGAAAGTAAGTTGAATTGGCGGGTATTTCATGTTTTTGAATGTTTAAAATCGTTATCGCTGCCACAATGTACCTTCTATAAATGACCTATGACCTCTACATACTTGGAGTAACACGACGGTAATTAACAGCAATTCACGAAATATTCATTCACATTTTCGAACTTTTAACTATGGTACTTATTAATTTGATATCTCAGGTAACAATCCCGATTGAAACAAGCAACTTTGCAATGGCTTTTCACAACTTTGTAAGCAGTTTGTTGTCGAATTTACGGTTGGCTGATGCGTTAATCTACTATGCATGATACATTTTCGATACATTTACTTATTGTTTTCGAAATTTAACTGCGGGGGTGTCATTACAATGACTAAGGTTAAATATACAAGCAACTCCGCCAAAATTTCCTTCGTTTATTCGAACTTTGCATGCTGTTTTCTAACATTTTACAGCCAGTTCATGTAAACATCTATATGGTGCTTTCAACCGGCTTTTATTAAATTTGTCGACTTTACCACTGCGCGTTTCTATATGTCAACAACTTAGGTCATACATACCAATACATCAACCAATTTTGTAATAAATTTGCACAACTTTGCAATCACTTTGAACAACTTTGAGCGGTGTGTTAACAGCTTAAAACCCACTATGTGCCGACAGCATCTACAAATTGTTCTTGAAAACTAGAAGGAATGTGAAAACTTGTTTTCAATTAAAATAGTTACAAAAAATCCACAATTTTCCACTATAAATGATTGGCATCACAGAAAGGAAGAATGCAGGAACGTATCCTTATATTTTTACTATATCTGTGATGAAAAAAAAAAAATCAACGACTCGTTTACTCAGGGAGTCTCCCATGCGAGTACTAACCATGCCCGATGGCGCTTTACTTTAAACATGTGTCGGTAACCCAACCACACAGCTGCATTGTTTATTTGAAAGTAAGTTGAATTGGCGGGTATTTCATGTTTTTGAATGTTTAAAATCGTTATAGCTGGCACAAAGTACCTTCTATAATTGACCTATGACCTCTACATACTTGGAGTAACACGACGGTAATTAACAGCAATTCACGAAATATTCATTCACATTTTCGAACTTTTAACTATCATGGTACTTATTAATATGATATCTCAGGTAACAATCCCGATTGAAACAAGCAACTTTGCAATGGCTTTTCACAACTTTGTAAGCAGTTTGTTGTCGCATTTACGGTTGGCTGTTGCATTAATCTACTTATGCATGATACATTTTCGATACATTTACTTATTGTTTTCGAAATTTAACTGCGGGGGTGTCATTACAATATCTTAGGTTAAATATACAAACAACTCCGCCAAAATTTCCTTCGTTTTTCGAACTTTGCATGCTGTTTTCTAACATTTTACAGCCAGTTCATGTAAACATCTGTATAGTGCTTTCAACTGGCTTTTATTAAATGTGTCGACTTTACCACTGCGCGTTCTATATGCAAACAACTTAGGTCATACATACCAATACATCAACCAACTTTGTAATAACTTTGTACAACTTTGCAATTACTTTGAACAACTTTGAGCGGTGTGTTAACAGCTTAAAACCCACTACGTGCCGACAGCATCTACAACTTGTTCTTGAAAATTAGAAGGAATGTGAAAACTTTTTTTCAATTAAAATAGTTACAAAAATTCTAGAATTTTCCACTATAAATGATTGGCATCACAGAAAGGAAGAATGCAGGAACGTATCCTTATATTTTTCCTATTTCTGTGATGAAAAAAAAATCAATGACTCCTTTACTCAGGGAGTCTCCCATGCGAGTACTAACCATGCCCGATCCCGCTTTACTTTAAACAAGTGTCAGTCACCTAACCACACAGCTGCATTATTTATTTGAAAGTAAGCTGAATTGGCGGGTATTTCATGTTTTTGAATGTTTAAAATCGTTATCGCTGGCACAAAGTACCTTCTATAATTGACCTATGTCCTCTACATACTTGGAGTAACACGACGGTAATTAACAGCAATTCACGAAATATTCATTCACATTTTCGAACTTTTAACTATGGTACTTATTAATATGATATCTCAGGTAACAATCCCGATTGAAACAAGCAACTTTGCAATGGCTTTTCACAACTTTGTAAGCAGTTTGTTGTCGAATTTACGGTTGGCTGGTGCGTTAATCTACTTATGCATGATACATTTTCGATACATTTACTTATTGTTTTCGAAATTTAACTGCGGGGATGTCATTACAATGACTTAGGTTAAATATACAAGCAACTCCGCCAAAATTCCCTTCGTTTTTTCGAACTTTGCATGCTGTTTTCTAACATTTTACAGCCAGTTCATGTAAACATCTATATGGTGCTTTCAACCGGCTTTTATTAAATTTGTCGACTTTACCACTGCGCGTTTCTATATGTCAACAACTTAGGTCATACATACCAATACATCAACCAACTTTGTAATAACTTTGCACAACTTTGCAATCACTTTGAACAACTTTGAGCGGTGTGTTAACAGCTTAAAACCCACTATGTGCCGACAGCATCTACAACTTGTTCTTGAAAACTAGAAGGAATGTGAAAACTTGTTTTCAATTAAAATAGTTACAAAAATTCCACAATTTTCCACTATAAATGATTGGCATCACAGAAAGGAAGAATGCAGGAACGTATCCTTATATTTTTACTATTTCTGTGAAGAAAAAAAAAATCAATGACTCGTTTACTCAGGGAGTCTCCCATGCGAGTACTAACCATGCCCGAAGGCGCTTTACTTTAAACATGTGTGTCGGTCACCTAACAACACAGCTGCATTGTTTATTTGAAAGTAAGCTGAATTGGCGGGTATTTCATGTTTTTGAAAGTTTAAAATCGTTATCGCTGCCACAAAGTACCTTCTATAATTGACCTATGACCTCTACATACTTGGAGTAACACGACGGTAATTAACAGCAATTCACGAAATATTCATTCACATTTTCGAACTTTTAACTATGGTACTTATTAATATGATATCTCAGGTAACAATCCCGATTGAAACAAGCAACTTTGCAATGGCTTTTCACAACTTTGTAAGCAGTTTGTTGTCGAATTTACGGTTGGCTGTTGCGTTAATCTACTTATGCATGATACATTTTCGATACATTTACTTATTGTTTTCGAAATTTAACTGCGGGGGTGTCATTACAATGACTTAGGTTAAATATACAAGCAACTCCGCCAAAATTTCCTTCGTTTTTTCGAACTTTGCATGCTGTTTTCTAACATTTTACAGTCAGTTCATGTAAACATCTATATGGTGCTTTCAACTGGCTTTTATTAAATGTGTCGACTTTACCACTGCGCGTTTCTATATGCAAACAACTTAGGTCATACATACCAATACATCAACCAACTTTGTAATAACTTTGCACAACTTTGCAATCACTTTGAACAACTTTGAGCGGTGTGTTAACAGCTTAAAACCCACTACGTGCCGACAGCATCTACAACTTGTTCTTGAAAATTAGAAGGAATGTGAAAACTTTTTTTCAATTAAAATAGTTACAAAAATTCCACAATTTTCCACTATAAATGATTGGCATCACAGAACGGAAGAATGCAGGAACGTATCCTTATATTTTTACTATTTCTGAGAAGAAAAAAAAAATCAGTGACTCGTTTACTCAGAGAGTCTCCCATGCGAGTACTAACCATGCCCGATGGCGCTTTACTTTAAACATGTGTGTCGGTCACCTAACAACACAGCTGCATTGTTTATTTGAAAGTAAGTTGAATTGGCGGGTATTTCATGTTTTTGAATGTTTAAAATCGTTATCGCTGGCACAAAGTACCTTCTATAATTGACCTATGACCTCTACATACTTGGAGTAACACGACGGTAATTAACAGCAATTCACGAAATATTCATTCACATTTTCGAACTTTTAACTATGGTACTTATTAATATGATATTTCAGATAACAATCCCGATTGAAACAAGCAACTTTGCAATGGCTTTTCACAACTTTGTAAGCAGTTTGTTGTCGAATTTACGGTTGGCTGGTGCGTTAATCTACTTATGCATGATACATTTTCGATACATTTACTTATTGTTTTCGAAATTTAACTGCGGGGATGTCATTACAATGACTTAGGTTAAATATACAAGCAACTCCGCCAACATTTCCTTCGTTTTTTCGAACTTTGCGTGCTGTTTTCTAACATTTTACAGCCAGTTCATGTAAACATCTATATGGTGCTTTCAACCGGCTTTTATTAAATTTGTCGACTTTACCACTGCGCGTTTCTATATGTCAACAACTTAGGTCATACATACCAATACATCAACCAACTTTGTAATAACTTTGCACAACTTTGCAATCACTTTGAACAACTTTGAGCGGTGTGTTAACAGCTTAAAACCCACTATGTGCCGACAGCATCTACAACTTGTTCTTGAAAACTAGAAGGAATGTGAAAACTTGTTTTCAATTAAAATAGTTACAAAAAATCCACAATTTTCCACTATAAATGATTGGCATCACAGAAAGGAAGAATGCAGGAACGTATCCTTATATTTTTACTATTTCTGTGAAGAAAAAAAAAATCAGTGACTCGTTTACTCAGAGAGTCTCCCATGCGAGTACTAACCATGCCCGATGGCGCTTTACTTTAAACATGTGTGTCGGTCACCTAACAACACAGCTGCATTGTTTATTTGAAAGTAAGTTGAATTGGCGGGTATTTCATGTTTTTGAATGTTTAAAATCGTTATCGCTGGCACAAAGTACCTTCTATAATTGACCTATGACCTCTACATACTTGGAGTAACACGACGGTAATTAACAGCAATTCACGAAATATTCATTCACATTTTCGAACTTTTAACTATGGTACTTATTAATATGATATCTCAGATAACAATCCCGATTGAAACAAGCAACTTTGCAATGGCTTTTCACAACTTTGTAAGCAGTTTGTTGTCGAATTTACGGTTGGCTGGTGCGTTAATCTACTTATGCATGATACATTTTCGATACATTTACTTATTGTTTTCGAAATTTAACTGCGGGGATGTCATTACAATGACTTAGGTTAAATATACAAGCAACTCCGCCAAAATTTCCTTCGTTTTTTCGAACTTTGCGTGCTGTTTTCTAACATTTTACAGCCAGTTCATGTAAACATCTATATGGTGCTTTCAACCGGCTTTTATTAAATTTGTCGACTTTACCACTGCGCGTTTCTATATGTCAACAACTTAGGTCATACATACCAATACATCAACCAACTTTGTAATAACTTTGCACAACTTTGCAATCACTTTGAACAACTTTGAGCGGTGTGTTAACAGCTTAAAACCCACTATGTGCCGACAGCATCTACAACTTGTTCTTGAAAACTAGAAGGAATGTGAAAACTTGTTTTCAATTAAAATAGTTACAAAAAATCCACAATTTTCCACTATAAATGATTGGCATCACAGAAAGGAAGAATGCAGGAACGTATCCTTATATTTTTACTATTTCTGTGAAGTAAAAAAAAATCAATGACTCGTTTACTCAGGGAGTCTCCCATGCGAGTACTAACCATGCCCGATGGCGCTTTACTTTAAACATGTGTGTCGGTCACCTAACAACACAGCTGCATTGTTTATTTGAAAGCAAGCTGAATTGGCGGGTATTTCATGTTTTTGAAAGTTTAAAATCGTTATCGCTGCCACAAAGTACCTTCTATAATTGACCTATGACCTCTACATACTTGGAGTAACACGACGGTAATTAACAGCAATTCACGAAATATTCATTCACACTTTCGAACTTTTAACTATGGTACTTATTAATATGATATCTCAGGTAACAATCCCGATTGAAACAAGCAACTTTGCAATGGCTTTTCACAACTTTGTAAGCAGTTTGTTGTCGAATTTACGGTTGGCTGTTGCGTTAATCTACTTATGCATGATACATTTTCGATACATTTACTTATTGTTTTCGAAATTTAACTGCGGGGGTGTCATTACAATGACTTAGGTTAAATATACAAGCAACTCCGCCAAAATTTCCTTCGTTTTTTCGAACTTTGCATGCTGTTTTCTAACATTTTACAGCCAGTTCATGTAAACATCTATATGGTGCTTTCAACCGGCTTTTATTAAATTTGTCGACTTTACCACTGCGCGTTTCTATATGTCAACAACTTAGGTCATACATACCAATACATCAACCAACTTTGTAATAACTTTGCACAACTTTGCAATCACTTTGAACAACTTTGAGCGGTGTGTTAACAGCTTAAAACCCACTACGTGCCGACAGCATCTACAACTTGTTCTTGAAAACTAGAAGGAATGTGAAAACTTTTTTTCAATTAAAATAGTTACAAAAATTCCACAATTTTCCACTATAAATGATTGGTATCACAGAACGCAAGAATGCAGGAACGTATCCTTATATTTTTACTATTTCTGTGATGAAAAAAAAATCAATGACTCGTTTACTCAGGGAGTCTCCCATGCGAGTACT
The DNA here is from genome assembly GCF_978046115.1 of Saccoglossus kowalevskii. NCBI lineage: Eukaryota > Metazoa > Hemichordata > Enteropneusta > Harrimaniidae > Saccoglossus > Saccoglossus kowalevskii. Next base: position 9,545,039 of record NC_140661.1, on the reverse strand, counting down.
AACCATGCCCGATCGCGCTTTACTTTAAACAAGTGTCAGTCACCTAACCACACAGCTAGATTTATTTGTTTGAAAGTAATCTGAATTGGCGGGTATTTCATGTTTTTGAATGTTTAAAATCGTTATCGCTGGCACAAAGTACCTTCTATAATTGACCTATGACCTCTACATACTTGGAGTAACACGACGGTAATTAACAGCAATTCACGACATATTCATTCACATTTTCGAACTTTTAACTATCATGGTACTTATTAATATGATATCTCAGGTAACAATCCCGATTGAAACAAGCAACTTTGCAATGGCTTTTCACAACTTTGTAAGCAGTTTGTTGTCGAATTTACGGTTGGCTGTTGCGTTAATCTACTTATGCATGATACATTTTCGACACATTTACTTATTGTTTTCGAAATTTAACTGCGGGGGTGTCATTACAATGACTTAGGTTAAATATACAAGCAACTCCGCCAAAATTTCCTTCGTTTTTTCGAATTTTGCATGCTGTTTTCTAACATTTTACAGCCAGTTCATGTAAACATCTATATGGTGCTTTCAACTGGCTTTTATTAAATGTGTCGACTTTACCACTGCGCGTTTCTATATGCAAACAACTTAGGTCATACATACCAATACATCAACCAACTTTGTAATAACTTTGCACAACTTTGCAATCACTTTGAACAACTTTGAACGGTGTGTTAACAGCTTAAAACCCACTACGTGCCGACAGCATCTACAACTTGTTCTTGAAAACTAGAAGGAATGTGAAAACTTTTTTTCAATTAAAATAGTTACAAAAATTCCACAATTTTCCACTATAAATGATTGGCATCACAGAACGCAAGAATGCAGGAACGTATCCTTATATTTTTACTATTTCTGTGAAGAAAAAAAAATCAGTGACTCGTTTACTCAGGGAGTCTCCCATGCGAGTACTAACCATGCCCAATAGCGCTTTACTTTAAACATGTGTGTCGGTCACCTAACAACACAGCTGCATTGTTTATTTGAAAGTAAGTTGAATTGGCGGGTATTTCATGTTTTTGAATGTTTAAAATCGTTATCGCTGGCACAAAGTACCTTCTATAATTGACCTATGACCTCTACATACTTGGAGTAACACAACGGTAATTAACAGCAATTCACGAAATATTCATTCACATTTTCGATCTTTTAACTATGGTACTTATTAATATGATATCTCAGGTAACAATCCCGATTGAAACAAGCAACTTTGCAATGGCTTTTTACAACTTTGTAAGCAGTTTGTTGTCGAATTTACGGTTGGCTGTTGCGTTAATCTACTTATGCATGATACATTTTCGATACATTTACTTATTTTTTTCGAAATTTAACTGCGGGGGTGTCATTACAATGACTTAGGTTAAATATACAAGCAACTCCGCCAAAATTTCCTTCGTTTTTTCGAACTTTGCATGCTGTTTTCTAACATTTTACAGCCAGTTCATGTAAACATCTATATGGTGCTTTCAACTGGCTTTTATTAAATGTGTCGACTATACCACTGCGCGTTTCTATATGCAAACAACTTAGGTCATACATACCAATGCATCAACCAACTTTGCAATCACTTTGAACAACTTTGAGCGGTGTGTTAACAGCTTAAAACCCACTACGTGCCGACAGCATCTACAACTTGTTCTTGAAAATTAGAAGGAATGTGAAAACTTTTTTTCAATTAAAATAGTTACAAAAATTCCACAACTCTCCACTATAAATGATTGGCATCACAGAACGGAAGAATGCAGGAACGTATCCTTATATTTTTACTATTTCTGTGAAGAAAAAAAAAATCAACGACTCGTTTACTCAGGGAGTCTCCCATGCGAGTACTAACCATGCCCGATGGCGCTTTACTTTAAACATGTGTGTCGGTCACCTAACAACACAGCTGCATTGTTTATTTGAAAGTAAGTTGAATTGGCGGGTATTTCATGTTTTTGAATGTTTAAAATCGTTATCGCTGGCACAAAGTACCTTCTATAATTGACCTATGACCTCTACATACTTGGAGTAACACGACGGTAATTAACAGCAATTCACGAAATATTCATTTACATTTTCGAACTTTTAACTATGGTACTTATTAATATGATATCTCAGGTAACAATCCCGATTGAAACAAGCAACTTTGCAATGGCTTTTCACAACTTTGTAAGCAGTTTGTTGTCGAATTTACGGTTGGCTGTTGCGTTAATCTACTTATGCATGATACATTTTCGATACATTTACTTATTGTTTTCGAAATTTAACTGCGGGGGTGTCATTACAATGACTTAGGTTAAATATACAAGCAACTCCGCCAAAATTTCCTTCGTTTTTTCGAACTTTGCATGCTGTTTTCTAACATTTTACAGCCAGTTCATGTAAACATCTATATGGTGCTTTCAACTGGCTTTTATTAAATGTGTCGACTTTACCACTGCGTGTTTCTATATGCAAACAACTTAGGTCATACATACCAATGCATCAACCAACTTTGTAATAACTTTGCACAACTTTGCAATCACTTTGAACAACTTTGAGCGGTGTGTTAACAGCTTAAAACCCACTACGTGCCGACAGCATCTACAACTTGTTCTTGAAAATTAGAAGGAATGTGAAAACTTTTTTTCAATTAAAATAGTTACAAAAATTCCACAATTTTCCACTATAAATGATTGGCATCACAGAACGGAAGAATGCAGGAAAGTATCCTTATATTTTTACTATTTCTGTGAAGAAAAAAAAATCAGTGACTCGTTTACTCAGGGAGTCTCCCATGCGAGTACTAACCATGCCCGATGGCGCTTTACTTTAAACATGTGTGTCGGTCACCTAACAACACAGCTGCATTGTTTATTTAAAAGTAAGTTGAATTGGCGGGTATTTCATGTTTTTGAATGTTTAAAATCGTTATCGCTGGCACAAAGTACCTTCTATAATTGACCTATGACCTCTACATACTTGGAGTAACACGACGGTAATTAACAGCAATTCACGAAATATTCATTCACATTTTCGAACTTTTAACTATGGTACTTATTAATATGATATCTCAGGTAACAATCCCGATTGAAACAAGCAACTTTGCAATGGCTTTTCACAACTTTGTAAGCAGTTTGTTGTTGAATTTACGGTTGGCTGTTGCGTTAATCTACTTATGCTTGATACATTTTCGATACATTTACTTATTGTTTTCGAAATTTAACTGCGGGGGTGTCATTACAATGACTTAGGTTAAATATACAAGCAACTCCGCCAAAATTTTCTTCGTTTATTCGAACTTTGCATGCTGTTTTCTAACATTTTACAGCCAGTTCATGTAAACATCTATATGGTGCTTTCAACCGGCTTTTATTAAATTTGTCGACTTTACCACTGCGCGTTTCTATATGTCAACAACTTAGGTCATACATACCAATACATCAACCAACTTTGTAATAACTTTGCACAACTTTGCAATCACTTTGAACAACTTTGAGCGGTGTGTTAACAGCTTAAAACCCACTACTTGCCGACAGCATCTACAACTTGTTCTTGAAAATTAGAAGGAATGTGAAAACTTGTTTTCAATTAAAATAGTTACAAAAATTCCACAATTTTCCACTATAAATGATTGGCATCACAGAAAGGAAGAATGCAGGAACGTATCCTTATATTTTTACTATTTCTGTGATGAAAAAAGAAATCACTGACTCGTTTACTCAGGGAGTCTCCCATGCGAGTACTAACCATGCCCGATCGCGCTTTACTTTAAACAAGTGTCAGTCACCTAACCACACAGCTGCATTATTTATTTGAAAGTAATCTGAATTGGCGGGTATTTCATGTTTTTGAATGTTTAAAATCGTTATCGCTGGCACAAAGTACCTTCTATAATTGACCTATGACCTCTACATACTTGGAGTAACACGACGGTAATTAACAGCAATTCACGAAATATTCATTCACATTTTCGAACTTTTAACTATCATGGTACTTATTAATATGATATCTCAGGTAACAATCCCGATTGAAACAAGCAACTTTGCAATGGCTTTTCACAACTTTGTAAGCAGTTTGTTGTCGAATTTACGGTTGGCTGTTGCGTTAATCTACTTATGCATGATACATTTTCGACACATTTACTTATTGTTTTCGAAATTTAACTGCGGGGGTGTCATTACAATGACTTAGGTTAAATATACAAGCAACTCCGCCAAAATTTCCTTCGTTTTTTCGAACTTTGCATGCTGTTTTCTAACATTTTACAGCCAGTTCATGTAAACATCTATATGGTGCTTTCAACTGGCTTTTATTAAATGTGTCGACTTTACCACTGCGCGTTTCTATATGCAAACAACTTAGGTCATACATACCAATACATCAACCAACTTTGTAATAACTTTGCACAACTTTGCAATCACTTTGAACAACTTTGAGCGGTGTGTTAACAGCTTAAAACCCACTACGTGCCGACAGCATCTACAACTTGTTCTTGAAAACTAGAAGGAATGTGAAAACATTTTTTCAATTAAAATAGTTACAAAAATTCCACAATTTTCCACTATAAATGATTGGCATCACAGAAAGGAAGAATGCAGGAACGTATCCTTATATTTTTACTATTTCTGTGATGAAAAAAAAATCAATGACTCGTTTACTCAGGGAGTCTCCCATGCGAGTACTAACCATGCCCGATCGCGCTTTATTTTAAACAAGTGTCAGTCACCTAACCACACAGCTGCATTATTTATTTGAAAGTAATCTGAATTGGCGGGTATTTCATGTTTTTGAATGTTTAAAATCGTTATCGCTGGCACAAAGTACCTTCTATAATTGACCTATGACCTCTACATACTTGGAGTAACACGACGGTAATTAACAGCAATTCACGAAATATTCATTCACATTTTCGAACTTTTAACTATCATGGTACTTATTAATATGATATCTCAGGTAACAATCCCGATTGAAACAAGCAACTTTGCAATGGCTTTTCACAACTTTGTAAGCAGTTTGTTGTCGAATTTACGGTTGGCTGTTGCGTTAATCTACTTATGCATGATACATTTTCGACACATTTACTTATTGTTTTCGAAATTTAACTGCGGGGGTGTCATTACAATGACTTAGGTTAAATATACAAGCAACTCCGCCAAAATTTCCTTCGTTTTTTCGAACTTTGCATGCTGTTTTCTAACATTTTACAGCCAGTTCATGTAAACATCTATATGGTGCTTTCAACTGGATTTTATTAAATGTGTCGACTTTACCACTGCGCGTTTCTATATCCAAACAACTTAGGTCATACATACCAATACATCAACCAACTTTGTAATAACTTTGCACAACTTTGCAATCACTTTGAACAACTTTGAGCGGTGTGTTAACAGCTTAAAACCCACTACGTGCCGACAGCATCTACAACTTGTTCTTGAAAATTAGAAGGAATGTGAAAACTTTTTTTCAATTAAAATAGTTACAAAAATTCCACAATTTTCCACTATAAATGATTGGCATCACAGAAAGGAAGAATGCAGGAACGTATCCTTATATTTTTACTATTTCTGTGATGAAAAAAAAATCAATGACTCGTTTACTCAGGGAGTCTCCCATGCGAGTACTAACCATGCCCGATCGCGCTTTACTTTAAACAAGTGTCAGTCACCTAACCACACAACTGCATTGTTTATTTGAAAGTAAGTTGAATTGGCGGGTATTTCATGTTTTTGAATGTTTAAAATCGTTATCGCTGGCACAAAGTACCTTCTATAATTGACCTATGACCTCTACATACTTGGAGTAACACGACGGTAATTAACAGCAATTCACGAAATATTCATTCACATTTTCGAACTTTTAACTATGGTACTTATTAATATGATATCTCAGGTAACAATCCCGATTGAAACAAGCAACTTTGCAATGGCTTTTCACAACTTTGTAAGCAGTTTGTTGTCGAATTTACGGTTGGCTGTTGCGTTAATCTACTTATGCATGATACATTTTCGACACATTTACTTATTGTTTTCGAAATTTAACTGCGGGGGTGTCATTACAATGACTTAGGTTAAATATACAAGCAACTCCGCCAAAATTTCCTTCGTTTTTTCGAACTTTGCATGCTGTTTTCTAACATTTTACAGCCAGTTCATGTAAACATCTATATGGTGCTTTCAACTGGATTTTATTAAATGTGTCGACTTTACCACTGCGCGTTTCTATATCCAAACAACTTAGGTCATACATACCAATACATCAACCAACTTTGTAATAACTTTGCACAACTTTGCAATCACTTTGAACAACTTTGAGCGGTGTGTTAACAGCTTAAAACCCACTACGTGCCGACAGCATCTACAACTTGTTCTTGAAAATTAGAAGGAATGTGAAAACTTTTTTTCAATTAAAATAGTTACAAAAATTCCACAATTTTCCACTATAAATGATTGGCATCACAGAAAGGAAGAATGCAGGAACGTATCCTTATATTTTTACTATTTCTGTGATGAAAAAAAAATCAATGACTCGTTTACTCAGGGAGTCTCCCATGCGAGTACTAACCATGCCCGATCGCGCTTTACTTTAAACAAGTGTCAGTCACCTAACCACACAACTGCATTGTTTATTTGAAAGTAAGTTGAATTGGCGGGTATTTCATGTTTTTGAATGTTTAAAATCGTTATCGCTGGCACAAAGTACCTTCTATAATTGACCTATGACCTCTACATACTTGGAGTAACACGACGGTAATTAACAGCAATTCACGAAATATTCATTCACATTTTCGAACTTTTAACTATGGTACTTATTAATATGATATCTCAGGTAACAATCCCGATTGAAACAAGCAACTTTGCAATGGCTTTTCACAACTTTGTAAGCAGTTTGTTGTCGAATTTACGGTTGGCTGTTGCGTTAATCTACTTATGCATGATACATTTTCGATACATTTACTTATTGTTTTCGAAATTTAACTGCGGGGGTGTCATTACAATGACTTAGGTTAAATATACAAGCAACTCCGCCAAAATTTTCTTCGTTTATTCGAACTTTGCATGCTGTTTTCTAACATTTTACAGCCAGTTCATGTAAACATCTATATGGTGCTTTCAACCGGCTTTTATTAAATGTGTCGACTTTACCACTGCGCGTTTCTATATGTCAACAACTTAGGTCATACATACCAATACATCAACCAACTTTGTAATAACTTTGCACAACTTTGCAATCACTTTGAACAACTTTGAGCGGTGTGTTAACAGCTTAAAACCCACTACGTGCCGACAGCATCTACAACTTGTTCTTGAAAATTAGAAGGAATGTGAAAACTTGTTTTCAATTAAAATAGTTACAAAAATTCCACAATTTTCCACTATAAATGATTGGCATCACAGAAAGGAAGAATGCAGGAACGTATCCTTATATTTTTACTATTTCTGTGATGAAAAAAGAAATCACTGACTCGTTTACTCAGGGAGTCTCCCATGCGAGTACTAACCATGCCCGATCGCGCTTTACTTTAAACAAGTGTCAGTCACCTAACCACACAGCTGCATTATTTATTTGAAAGTAATCTGAATTGGCGGGTATTTCATGTTTTTGAATGTTTAAAATCGTTATCGCTGGCACAAAGTACCTTCTATAATTGACCTATGACCTCTACATACTTGGAGTAACACGACGGTAATTAACAGCAATTCACGAAATATTCATTCACATTTTCGAACTTTTAACTATCATGGTACTTATTAATATGATATCTCAGGTAACAATCCCGATTGAAACAAGTAACTTTGCAATGGCTTTTCACAACTTTGTAAGCAGTTTGTTGTCGAATTTACGGTTGGCTGTTGCGTTAATCTACTTATGCATGATACATTTTCGACACATTTACTTATTGTTTTCGAAATTTAACTGCGGGGGTGTCATTACAATGACTTAGGTTAAATATACAAGCAACTCCGCCAAAATTTCCTTCGTTTTTTCGAACTTTGCATGCTGTTTTCTAACATTTTACAGCCAGTTCATGTAAACATCTATATGGTGCTTTCAACTGGCTTTTATTAAATGTGTCGACTTTACCACTGCGCGTTTCTATATGCAAACAACTTAGGTCATACATACCAATACATCAACCAACTTTGTAATAACTTTGCACAATTTTGCAATCACTTTGAACAACTTTGAGCGGTGTGTTAACAGCTTAAAACCCACTACGTGCCGACAGCATCTACAACTTGTTCTTGAAAATTAGAAGGAATGTGAAAACTTTTTTTCAATTAAAATAGTTACAAAAATTCCACAATTTTCCACTATAAATGATTGGCATCACAGAAAGGAAGAATGCAGGAACGTATCCTTATATTTTTACTATTTCTGTGATGAAAAAAAAATCAATGACTCGTTTACTCAGGGAGTCTCCCATGCGAGTACTAACCATGCCCGATCGCGCTTTACTTTAAACAAGTGTCAGTCACCTAACCACACAACTGCATTATTTATTTGAAAGTAATCTGAATTGGCGGGTATTTCATGTTTTTGAATGTTTAAAATCGTTATCGCTGGCACAAAGTACCTTCTATAATTGACCTATGACCTCTACATACTTGGAGTAACACGACGGTAATTAACAGCAATTCACGAAATATTCATTCACATTTTCGAACTTTTAACTATCATGGTACTTATTAATATGATATCTCAGGTAACAATCCCGATTGAAACAAGCAACTTTGCAATGGCTTTTCACAACTTTGTAAGCAGTTTGTTGTCGAATTTACGGTTGGCTGTTGTGTTAATCTACTTAAGCATGATACATTTTCGACACATTTACTTATTGTTTTCGAAATTTAACTGCGAGGGTGTCATTACAATGACTTAGGTTAAATATACAAGCAACTCCGCCAAAATTTCCTTCGTTTTTTCGAACTTTGCATGCTATTTTCTAACATTTTACAGCCAGTTCATGTAAACATCTATATGGTGCTTTCAACTGGCTTTTATTAAATGTGTCGACTTTACCACTGCGCGTTTCTATATGCAAACAACTTAGGTCATACATACCAATACATCAACCAACTTTGTAATAACTTTGCACAACTTTGCAATCACTTTGAACAACTTTGAGCGGTGTGTTAACAGCTTAAAACCCACTACGTGCCGACAGCATCTACAACTTGTTCTTGAAAATTAGAAGGAATGTGAACACTTTTTTTCAATTAAAATAGTTACAAAAATTCCACAATTTTCCACTATAAATGATTGGCATCACAGAAAGGAAGAATGCAGGAACGTATCCTTATATTTTTACTATTTCTGTGATGAAAAAAAAATCAATGACTCGTTTACTCAGGGAGTCTCCCATGCGAGTACTAACCATGCCCGATCGCGCTTTACTTTAAACAAGTGTCAGTCACCTAACCACACAGCTGCATTATTTATTTGAAAGTAATCTGAATTGGCGGGTATTTCATGTTTTTGAATGTTTAAAATCGTTATCGCTGGCACAAAGTACCTTCTATAATTGACCTATGACCTCTACATACTTGGAGTAACACGACGGTAATTAACAGCAATTCACGAAATATTCATTCACATTTTCGAACTTTTAACTATCATGGTACTTATTAATATGATATCTCAGGTAACAATCCCGATTGAAACAAGCAACTTTGCAATGGCTTTTCACAACTTTGTAAGCAGTTTGTTGTCGAATTTACGGTTGGCTGTTGCGTTAATCTACTTATGCATGATACATTTTCGACACATTTACTTATTGTTTTCGAAATTTAACTGCGGGGGTGTCATTACAATGACTTAGGTTAAATATACAAGCAACTCCGCCAAAATTTCCTTCGTTTTTTCGAACTTTGCATGCTGTTTTCTAACATTTTACAGCCAGTTCATGTAAACATCTATATGGTGCTTTCAACTGGCTTTTATTAAATGTGTCGACTTTACCACTGCGCGTTTCTATATGCAAACAACTTAGGTCATACATACCAATACATCAACCAACTTTGTAATAACTTTGCACAACTTTGCAATCACTTTGAACAACTTTGAGCGGTGTGTTAACAGCTTAAAACCCACTACGTGCCGACAGCATCTACAACTTGTTCTTGAAAATTAGAAGGAATGTGAAAACTTTTTTTCAATTAAAATAGTTACAAAAATTCCACAATTTTCCACTATAAATGATTGGCATCACAGAAAGGAAGAATGCAGAAACGTATCCTTATATTTTTACTATTTCTGTGATGAAAAAAAATCAATGACTCGTTTACTCAGGGAGTCTCCCATGCGAGTACTAACCATGCCCGATCGCGCTTTACTTTAAACAAGTGTCAGTCACCTAACCACACAGCTGCATTATTTATTTGAAAGTAATCTGAATTGGCGGGTATTTCATGTTTTTGAATGTTTAAAATCGTTATCGCTGGCACAAAGTACCTTCTATAATTGACCTATGACCTCTACATACTTGGAGTAACACGACGGTAATTAACAGCAATTCACGAAATATTCATTCACATTTTCGAACTTTTAACTATCATGGTACTTATTAATATGATATCTCAGGTAACAATCCCGATTGAAACAAGCAACTTTGCAATGGCTTTTCACAACTTTGTAAGCAGTTTGTTGTCGAATTAACGGTTGGCTGTTGCGTTAATCTACTTATGCATGATACATTTTCGACACATTTACTTATTGTTTTCGAAATTTAACTGCGGGGGTGTCATTACAATGACTTAGGTTAAATATACAAGCAACTCCGCCAAAATTTCCTTCGTTTTTTCGAACTTTGCATGCTGTTTTCTAACATTTTACAGCCAGTTCATGTAAACATCTATATGGTGCTTTCAACTGGCTTTTATTAAATGTGTCGACTTTACCACTGCGCGTTTCTATATGCAAACAACTTAGGTCATACATACCAATACATCAACCAACTTTGTAATAACTTTGCACAACTTTGCAATCACTTTGAACAACTTTGAGCGGTGTGTTAACAGCTTAAAACCCACTACGTGCCGACAGCATCTACAACTTGTTCTTGAAAACTAGAAGGAATGTGAAAACTTTTTTTCAATTAAAATAGTTACAAAAATTCCACAATTTTCCACTATAAATGATTGGCATCACAGAACGGAAGAATGCAGGAACGTATCCTTATATTTTTACTATTTCTGTGAAGAAAAAAAAAATCAGTGACTCGTTTACTCAGGGAGTCTCCCATGCGAGTACTAACCATGCCCAATAGCGCTTTACTTTAAACATGTGTGTCGGTCACCTAACAACACAGCTGCATTGTTTATTTGAAAGTAAGTTGAATTGGCGGGTATTTCATGTTTTTGAATGTTTAAAATCGTTATCGCTGGCACAAAGTACCTTCTATAATTGACCTATGACCTCTACATACTTGGAGTAACACGACGGTAATTAACAGCAATTCACGAAATATTCATTCACATTTTCGAACTTTTAACTATGGTACTTATTAATATGATATCTCAGGTAACAATCCCGATTGAAACAAGCAACTTTGCAATGGCTTTTCACAACTTTGTAAGCAGTTTGTTGTCGAATTTACGGTTGGCTGTTGCGTTAATCTACTTATGCATGATACATTTTCGATACATTTACTTATTGTTTTCGAAATTTAACTGCGGGGGTGTCATTACAATGACTTAGGTTAAACATACAAGCAACTCCGCCAAAATTTCCTTCGTTTTTTCGAACTTTGCATGCTGTTTTCTAACATTTTACAGCCAGTTCATGTAAACATCTATATGGTGCTTTCAACTGGCTTTTATTAAATGTGTCGACTTTACCACTGCGCGTTTCTATATGCAAACAACTTAGGTCATACATACCAATACATCAACCAACTTTGTAATAACTTTGCACAACTTTGCAATCACTTTGAACAACTTTGAGCGGTGTGTTAACAGCTTAAAACCCACTACGTGCCGACAGCATCTACAACTTGTTCTTGAAAACTAGAAGGAATGTGAAAACTTTTTTTCAATTAAAATAGTTACAAAAATTCCACAATTTTCCACTATAAATGATTGGCATCACAGAACGGAAGAATGCAGGAACGTATCCTTATATTTTTACTATTTCTGTGAAGAAAAAAAAAAATCAGTGACTCGTTTACTCAGGGAGTCTCCCATGCGAGTACTAACCATGCCCAATAGCGCTTTACTTTAAACATGTGTGTCGGTCACCTAACAACACAGCTGCATTGTTTATTTGAAAGTAAGTTGAATTGGCGGGTATTTCATGTTTTTGAATGTTTAAAATCGTTATCGCTGGCACAAAGTACCTTCTATAATTGACCTATGACCTCTACATACTTGGAGTAACACGACGGTAATTAACAGCAATTCACGAAATATTCATTCACATTTTCGAACTTTTAACTATGGTACTTATTAATATGATATCTCAGGTAACAATCCCGATTGAAACAAGCAACTTTGCAATGGCTTTTCACAACTTTGTAAGCAGTTTGTTGTCGAATTTACGGTTGGCTGTTGCGTTAATCTACTTATGCATGATACATTTTCGATACATTTACTTATTGTTTTCGAAATTTAACTGCGGGGGTGTCATTACAATGACTTAGGTTAAACATACAAGCAACTCCGCCAAAATTTCCTTCGTTTTTTCGAACTTTGCATGCTGTTTTCTAACATTTTACAGCCAGTTCATGTAAACATCTATATGGTGCTTTCAACTGGCTTTTATTAAATGTGTCGACTTTACCACTGCGCGTTTCTATATCCAAACAACTTAGGTCATACATACCAATACATCAACCAACTTTGTAATAACTTTGCACAACTTTGCAATCACTTTGAACAACTTTGAGCGGTGTGTTAACAGCTTAAAACCCACTACGTGCCGACAGCATCTACAACTTGTTCTTGAAAATTAGAAGGAATGTGAAAACTTTTTTTCAATTAAAATAGTTACAAAAATTCCACAATTTTCCACTATAAATGATTGGCATCACAGAAAGGAAGAATGCAGGAACGTATCCTTATATTTTTACTATTTCTGTGATGAAAAAAAAATCAATGACTCGTTTACTCAGGGAGTCTCCCATGCGAGTACTAACCATGCCCGATCGCGCTTTACTTTAAACAAGTGTCAGTCACCTAACCACACAACTGCATTATTTATTTGAAAGTAATCTGAATTGGCGGGTATTTCTTGTTTTTGAATGTTTAAAATCGTTATCGCTGGCACAAAGTACCTTCTATAATTGACCTATGACCTCTACATACTTGGAGTAACACGACGGTAATTAACAGCAATTCACGAAATATTCATTCACATTTTCGAACTTTTAACTATCATGGTACTTATTAATATGATATCTCAGGTAACAATCCCGATTGAAACAAGCAACTTTGCAATGGCTTTTCACAACTTTGTAAGCAGTTTGTTGTCGAATTTACGGTTGGCTGTTGTGTTAATCTACTTATGCATGATACATTTTCGACACATTTACTTATTGTTTTCGAAATTTAACTGCGAGGGTGTCATTACAATGACTTAGGTTAAATATACAAGCAACTCCGCCAAAATTTCCTTCGTTTTTTCGAACTTTGCATGCTATTTTCTAACATTTTACAGCCAGTTCATGTAAACATCTATATGGTGCTTTCAACTGGCTTTTATTAAATGTGTCGACTTTACCACTGCGCGTTTCTATATGCAAACAACTTAGGTCATACATACCAATACATCAACCAACTTTGTAATAACTTTGCACAACTTTGCAATCACTTTGAACAACTTTGAGCGGTGTGTTAACAGCTTAAAACCCACTACGTGCCGACAGCATCTACAACTTGTTCTTGAAAATTAGAAGGAATGTGAAAACTTTTTTTCAATTAAAATAGTTACAAAAATTCCACAATTTTCCACTATAAATGATTGGCATCACAGAAAGGAAGAATGCAGGAACGTATCCTTATATTTTTACTATTTCTGTGATGAAAAAAAAATCAATGACTCGTTTACTCAGGGAGTCTCCCATGCGAGTACTAACCATGCCCGATCGCGCTTTACTTTAAACAAGTGTCAGTCACCTAACCACACAGCTGCATTATTTATTTGAAAGTAATCTGAATTGGCGGGTATTTCATGTTTTTGAATGTTTAAAATCGTTATCGCTGGCACAAAGTACCTTCTATAATTGACCTATGACCTCTACATACTTGGAGTAACACGACGGTAATTAACAGCAATTCACGAAATATTCATTCACATTTTCGAACTTTTAACTATCATGGTACTTATTAATATGATATCTCAGGTAACAATCCCGATTGAAACAAGCAACTTTGCAATGGCTTTTCACAACTTTGTAAGCAGTTTGTTGTCGAATTTACGGTTGGCTGTTGCGTTAATCTACTTATGCATGATACATTTTCGACACATTTACTTATTGTTTTCGAAATTTAACTGCGGGGGTGTCATTACAATGACTTAGGTTAAATATACAAGCAACTCCGCCAAAATTTCCTTCGTTTTTTCGAACTTTGCATGCTGTTTTCTAACATTTTACAGCCAGTTCATGTAAACATCTATATGGTGCTTTCAACTGGCTTTTATTAAATGTGTCGACTTTACCACTGCGCGTTTCTATATGCAAACAACTTAGGTCATACATACCAATACATCAACCAACTTTGTAATAACTTTGCACAACTTTGCAATCACTTTGAACAACTTTGAGCGGTGTGTTAACAGCTTAAAACCCACTACGTGCCGACAGCATCTACAACTTGTTCTTGAAAATTAGAAGGAATGTGAAAACTTTTTTTCAATTAAAATAGTTACAAAAATTCCACAATTTTCCACTATAAATGATTGGCATCACAGAAAGGAAGAATGCAGAAACGTATCCTTATATTTTTACTATTTCTGTGATGAAAAAAAATCAATGACTCGTTTACTCAGGGAGTCTCCCATGCGAGTACTAACCATGCCCGATCGCGCTTTACTTTAAACAAGTGTCAGTCACCTAACCACACAGCTGCATTATTTATTTGAAAGTAATCTGAATTGGCGGGTATTTCATGTTTTTGAATGTTTAAAATCGTTATCGCTGGCACAAAGTACCTTCTATAATTGACCTATGACCTCTACATACTTGGAGTAACACGACGGTAATTAACAGCAATTCACGAAATATTCATTCACATTTTCGAACTTTTAACTATCATGGTACTTATTAATATGATATCTCAGGTAACAATCCCGATTGAAACAAGCAACTTTGCAATGGCTTTTCACAACTTTGTAAGCAGTTTGTTGTCGAATTAACGGTTGGCTGTTGCGTTAATCTACTTATGCATGATACATTTTCGACACATTTACTTATTGTTTTCGAAATTTAACTGCGGGGGTGTCATTACAATGACTTAGGTTAAATATACAAGCAACTCCGCCAAAATTTCCTTCGTTTTTTCGAACTTTGCATGCTGTTTTCTAACATTTTACAGCCAGTTCATGTAAACATCTATATGGTGCTTTCAACTGGCTTTTATTAAATGTGTCGACTTTACCACTGCGCGTTTCTATATGCAAACAACTTAGGTCATACATACCAATACATCAACCAACTTTGTAATAACTTTGCACAACTTTGCAATCACTTTGAACAACTTTGAGCGGTGTGTTAACAGCTTAAAACCCACTACGTGCCGACAGCATCTACAACTTGTTCTTGAAAACTAGAAGGAATGTGAAAACTTTTTTTCAATTAAAATAGTTACAAAAATTCCACAATTTTCCACTATAAATGATTGGCATCACAGAACGGAAGAATGCAGGAACGTATCCTTATATTTTTACTATTTCTGTGAAGAAAAAAAAAATCAGTGACTCGTTTACTCAGGGAGTCTCCCATGCGAGTACTAACCATGCCCAATAGCGCTTTACTTTAAACATGTGTGTCGGTCACCTAACAACACAGCTGCATTGTTTATTTGAAAGTAAGTTTAATTGGCGGGTATTTCATGTTTTTGAATGTTTAAAATCGTTATCGCTGGCACAAAGTACCTTCTATAATTGACCTATGACCTCTACATACTTGGAGTAACACGACGGTAATTAACAGCAATTCACGAAATATTCATTCACATTTTCGAACTTTTAACTATGGTACTTATTAATATGATATCTCAGGTAACAATCCCGATTGAAACAAACAACTTTGCAATGGCTTTTCACAACTTTGTAAGCAGTTTGTTGTCGAATTTACGGTTGGCTGTTGCGTTAATCTACTTATGCATGATACATTTTCGATACATTTACTTATTGTTTTCGAAATTTAACTGCGGGGGTGTCATTACAATGACTTAGGTTAAACATACAAGCAACTCCGCCAAAATTTCCTTCGTTTTTTCGAACTTTGCATGCTGTTTTCTAACATTTTACAGCCAGTTCATGTAAACATCTATATGGTGCTTTCAACTGGCTTTTATTAAATGTGTCGACTTTACCACTGCGCGTTTCTATATGCAAACAACTTAGGTCATACATACCAATACATCAACCAACTTTGTAATAACTTTGCACAACTTTGCAATCACTTTGAACAACTTTGAGCGGTGTGTTAACAGCTTAAAACCCACTACGTGCCGACAGCATCTACAACTTGTTCTTGAAAACTAGAAGGAATGTGAAAACTTTTTTTCAATTAAAATAGTTACAAAAATTCCACAATTTTCCACTATAAATGATTGGCATCACAGAACGGAAGAATGCAGGAACGTATCCTTATATTTTTACTATTTCTGTGAAGAAAAAAAAAATCAGTGACTCGTTTACTCAGGGAGTCTCCCATGCGAGTACTAACCATGCCCAATAGCGCTTTACTTTAAACATGTGTGTCGGTCACCTAACAACACAGCTGCATTGTTTATTTGAAAGTAAGTTGAATTGGCGGGTATTTCATGTTTTTGAATGTTTAAAATCGTTATCGCTGGCACAAAGTACCTTCTATAATTGACCTATGACCTCTACATACTTGGAGTAACACGACGGTAATTAACAGCAATTCACGAAATATTCATTCACATTTTCGAACTTTTAACTATGGTACTTATTAATATGATATCTCAGGTAACAATCCCGATTGAAACAAGCAACTTTGCAATGGCTTTTCACAACTTTGTAAGCAGTTTGTTGTCGAATTTACGGTTGGCTGTTGCGTTAATCTACTTATGCATGATACATTTTCGATACATTTACTTATTGTTTTCGAAATTTAACTGCGGGGGTGTCATTACAATGACTTAGGTTAAACATACAAGCAACTCCGCCAAAATTTCCTTCGTTTTTTCGAACTTTGCATGCTGTTTTCTAACATTTTACAGCCAGTTCATGTAAACATCTATATGGTGCTTTCAACTGGCTTTTATTAAATGTGTCGACTTTACCACTGCGCGTTTCTATATGCAAACAACTTAGGTCCTACATACCAATGCATCAACCAACTTTGTAATAACTTTTCACAACTTTGCAATCACTTTGAACAACTTTGAGCGGTGTGTTAACAGCTTAAAACCCACTACGTGCCGACAGCATCTACAACTTGTTCTTGAAAATTAGAAGGAATGTGAAAACTTTTTTTCAATTAAAATAGTTACAAAAATTCCACAATTCTCCACTATAAATGATTGGCATCACAGAACGGAAGAATGCAGGAACGTATCCTTATATTTTTACTATTTCTGTGAAGAAAAAAAAAATCAGTGACTCGTTTACTCAGGGAGTCTCCCATGCGAGTACTAACCATGCCCGATGGCGCTTTACTTTAAACATGTGTGTCGGTCACCTAACAACACAGCTGCATTGTTTATTTGAAAGTAAGTTGAATTGGCGGGTATTTCATGTTTTTGAATGTTTAAAATCGTTATCGCTGGCACAAAGTACCTTCTATAATTGACCTATGACCTCTACATACTTGGAGTAACACGACGGTAATTAACAGCAATTCACGAAATATTCATTTACATTTTCGAACTTTTAACTATGGTACTTATTAATATGATATCTCAGGTAACAATCCCGATTGAAACAAGCAACTTTGCAATGGCTTTTCACAACTTTGTAAGCAGTTTGTTGTCGAATTTACGGTTGGCTGTTGCGTTAATCTACTTATGCATGATACATTTTCGATACATTTACTTATTGTTTTCGAAATTTAACTGCGGGGGTGTCATTACAATGACTTAGGTTAAATATACAAGCAACTCCGCCAAAATTTCCTTCGTTTTTTCGAACTTTGCATGCTGTTTTCTAACATTTTACAGCCAGTTCATGTAAACATCTATATGGTGCTTTCAACTGGCTTTTATTAAATGTGTCGACTTTACCACTGCGCGTTTCTATATGCAAACAACTTAGGTCATACATACCAATGCATCAACCAACTTTGTAATAACTTTGCACAACT
This sequence comes from Saccoglossus kowalevskii, assembly GCF_978046115.1. Classification (NCBI taxonomy): domain Eukaryota; kingdom Metazoa; phylum Hemichordata; class Enteropneusta; family Harrimaniidae; genus Saccoglossus; species Saccoglossus kowalevskii. Next base: position 9,526,558 of record NC_140661.1, on the reverse strand, counting down.
TTGCAATCACTTTGAACAACTTTGAGCGGTGTGTTAACAGCTTAAAACCCACTACGTGCCGACAGCATCTACAACTTGTTCTTGAAAATTAGAAGGAATGTGAAAACTTTTTTTCAATTAAAATAGTTACAAAAATTCCACAATTTTCCACTATAAATGATTGGCATCACAGAACGGAAGAATGCAGGAAAGTATCCTTATATTTTTACTATTTCTGTGAAGAAAAAAAAATCAGTGACTCGTTTACTCAGGGAGTCTCCCATGCGAGTACTAACCATGCCCGATGGCGCTTTACTTTAAACATGTGTGTCGGTCACCTAACAACACAGCTGCATTGTTTATTTGAAAGTAAGTTGAATTGGCGGGTATTTCATGTTTTTGAATGTTTAAAATCGTTATCGCTGGCACAAAGTACCTTCTATAATTGACCTATGACCTCTACATACTTGGAGTAACACGACGGTAATTAACAGCAATTCACGAAATATTCATTTACATTTTCGAACTTTTAACTATGGTACTTATTAATATGATATCTCAGGTAACAATCCCGATTGAAACAAGCAACTTTGCAATGGCTTTTCACAACTTTGTAAGCAGTTTGTTGTCGAATTTACGGTTGGCTGTTGCGTTAATCTACTTATGCATGATACATTTTCGATACATTTACTTATTGTTTTCGAAATTTAACTGCGGGGGTGTCATTACAATGACTTAGGTTAAATATACAAGCAACTCCGCCAAAATTTCCTTCGTTTTTTCGAACTTTGCATGCTGTTTTCTAACATTTTACAGCCAGTTCATGTAAACATCTATATGGTGCTTTCAACTGGCTTTTATTAAATGTGTCGACTTTACCACTGCGCGTTTCTATATGCAAACAACTTAGGTCATACATACCAATGCATCAACCAACTTTGTAATAACTTTGCACAACTTTGCAATCACTTTGAACAACTTTGAGCGGTGTGTTAACAGCTTAAAACCCACTACGTGCCGACAGCATCTACAACTTGTTCTTGAAAATTAGAAGGAATGTGAAAACTTTTTTTCAATTAAAATAGTTACAAAAATTCCACAATTTTCCACTATAAATGATTGGCATCACAGAACGGAAGAATGCAGGAAAGTATCCTTATATTTTTACTATTTCTGTGAAGAAAAAAAAATCAGTGACTCGTTTACTCAGGGAGTCTCCCATGCGAGTACTAACCATGCCCGATGGCGCTTTACTTTAAACATGTGTGTCGGTCACCTAACAACACAGCTGCATTGTTTATTTGAAAGTAAGTTGAATTGGCGGGTATTTCATGTTTTTGAATGTTTAAAATCGTTATCGCTGGCACAAAGTACCTTCTATAATTGACCTATGACCTCTACATACTTGGAGTAACACGACGGTAATTAACAGCAATTCACGAAATATTCATTTACATTTTCGAACTTTTAACTATGGTACTTATTAATATGATATCTCAGGTAACAATCCCGATTGAAACAAGCAACTTTGCAATGGCTTTTCACAACTTTGTAAGCAGTTTGTTGTCGAATTTACGGTTGGCTGTTGCGTTAATCTACTTATGCATGATACATTTTCGATACATTTACTTATTGTTTTCGAAATTTAACTGCGGGGGTGTCATTACAATGACTTAGGTTAAATATACAAGCAACTCCGCCAAAATTTCCTTCGTTTTTTCGAACTTTGCATGCTGTTTTCTAACATTTTACAGCCAGTTCATGTAAACATCTATATGGTGCTTTCAACTGGCTTTTATTAAATGTGTCGACTTTACCACTGCGCGTTTCTATATGCAAACAACTTAGGTCATACATACCAATGCATCAACCAACTTTGTAATAACTTTGCACAACTTTGCAATCACTTTGAACAACTTTGAGCGGTGTGTTAACAGCTTAAAACCCACTACGTGCCGACAGCATCTACAACTTGTTCTTGAAAATTAGAAGGAATGTGAAAACTTTTTTTCAATTAAAATAGTTACAAAAATTCCACAATTTTCCACTATAAATGATTGGCATCACAGAACGGAAGAATGCAGGAAAGTATCCTTATATTTTTACTATTTCTGTGAAGAAAAAAAAATCAGTGACTCGTTTACTCAGGGAGTCTCCCATGCGAGTACTAACCATGCCCGATGGCGCTTTACTTTAAACATGTGTGTCGGTCACCTAACAACACAGCTGCATTGTTTATTTGAAAGTAAGTTGAATTGGCGGGTATTTCATGTTTTTGAATGTTTAAAATCGTTATCGCTGGCACAAAGTACCTTCTATAATTGACCTATGACCTCTACATACTTGGAGTAACACGACGGTAATTAACAGCAATTCACGAAATATTCATTCACATTTTCGAACTTTTAACTATGGTACTTATTAATATGATATCTCAGGTAACAATCCCGATTGAAACAAGCAACTTTGCAATGGCTTTTCACAACTTTGTAAGCAGTTTGTTGTCGAATTTACGGTTGGCTGTTGCGTTAATCTACTTATGCATGATACATTTTCGACACATTTACTTATTGTTTTCGAAATTTAACTGCGGGGGTGTGATTACAATGACTTAGGTTAAATATACAAGCAACTCCGCCAAAATTTCCTTCGTTTTTTCGAACTTTGCATGCTGTTTTCTAACATTTTACAGCCAGTTCATGTAAACATCTATATGGTGCTTTCAACTGGCTTTTATTAAATGTGTCGACTTTACCACTGCGCGTTTCTATATGCAAACAACTTAGGTCATACATACCAATGCATCAACCAACTTTGTAATAACTTTGCACAACTTTGCAATCACTTTGAACAACTTTGAGCGGTGTGTTAACAGCTTAAAACCCACTACGTGCCGACAGCATCTACAACTTGTTCTTGAAAATTAGAAGGAATGTGAAAACTTTTTTTCAATTAAAATAGTTACAAAAATTCCACAATTTTCCACTATAAATGATTGGCATCACAGAACGGAAGAATGCAGGAAAGTATCCTTATATTTTTACTATTTCTGTGAAGAAAAAAAAATCAGTGACTCGTTTACTCAGGGAGTCTCCCATGCGAGTACTAACCATGCCCGATGGCGCTTTACTTTAAACATGTGTGTCGGTCACCTAACAACACAGCTGCATTGTTTATTTGAAAGTAAGTTGAATTGGCGGGTATTTCATGTTTTTGAATGTTTAAAATCGTTATCGCTGGCACAAAGTACCTTCTATAATTGACCTATGACCTCTACATACTTGGAGTAACACGACGGTAATTAACAGCAATTCACGAAATATTCATTCACATTTTCGAACTTTTAACTATGGTACTTATTAATATGATATCTCAGGTAACAATCCCGATTGAAACAAGCAACTTTGCAATGGCTTTTCACAACTTTGTAAGCAGTTTGTTGTCGAATTTACGGTTGGCTGTTGCGTTAATCTACTTATGCATGATACATTTTCGATACATTTACTTATTGTTTTCGAAATTTAACTGCGGGGGTGTCATTACAATGACTTAGGATAAATATACAAGCAACTCCGCCAAAATTTCCTTCGTTTATTCGAACTTTGCATGCTGTTTTCTAACATTTTACAGCCAGTTCATGTAAACATCTATATGGTGCTTTCAACCGGCTTTTATTAAATTTGTCGACTTTACCACTGCGCGTTTCTATATGTCAACAACTTAGGTCATACATACCAATACATCAACCAACTTTGTAATAACTTTGCACAACTTTGCAATCACTTTGAACAACTTTGAGCGGTGTGTTAACTGCTTAAAACCCACTACGTGCCGACAGCATCTACAACTTGTTCTTGAAAATTAGAAGGAATGTGAAAACTTGTTTTCAATTAAAATAGTTACAAAAATTCCACAATTTTCCACTATAAATGATTGGCATCACAGAAAGGAAGAATGCAGGAACGTATCCTTATATTTTTACTATTTCTGTGATGAAAAAAGAAATCACTGACTCGTTTACTCAGGGAGTCTCCCATGCGAGTACTAACCATGCCCGATCGCGCTTTACTTTAAACAAGTGTCAGTCACCTAACCACACAGCTGCATTATTTATTTGAAAGTAATCTGAATTGGCGGGTATTTCATGTTTTTGAATGTTTAAAATCGTTATCGCTGGCACAAAGTACCTTCTATAATTGACCTATGACCTCTACATACTTGGAGTAACACGACGGTAATTAACAGCAATTCACGAAATATTCATTCACATTTTCGAACTTTTAACTATCATGGTACTTATTAATATGATATCTCAGGTAACAATCCCGATTGAAACAAGCAACTTTGCAATGGCTTTTCACAACTTTGTAAGCAGTTTGTTGTCGAATTTACGGTTGGCTGTTGCGTTAATCTACTTATGCATGATACATTTTCGACACATTTACTTATTGTTTTCGAAATTTAACTGCGGGGGTGTCATTACAATGACTTAGGTTAAATATACAAGCAACTCCGCCAAAATTTCCTTCGTTTTTTCGAACTTTGCATGCTGTTTTCTAACATTTTACAGCCAGTTCATGTAAACATCTATATGGTGCTTTCAACTGGCTTTTATTAAATGTGTCGACTTTACCACTGCGCGTTTCTATATGCAAACAACTTAGGTCATACATACCAATACATCAACCAACTTTGTAATAACTTTGCACAACTTTGCAATCACTTTGAACAACTTTGAGCGGTGTGTTAACAGCTTAAAACCCACTACGTGCCGACAGCATCTACAACTTGTTCTTGAAAATTAGAAGGAATGTGAAAACTTTTTTTCAATTAAAATAGTTACAAAAATTCCACAATTTTCCACTATAAATGATTGGCATCACAGAAAGGAAGAATGCAGGAACGTATCCTTATATTTTTACTATTTCTGTGATGAAAAAAAAATCAATGACTCGTTTACTCAGGGAGTCTCCCATGCGAGAACTAACCATGCCCGATCGCGCTTTATTTTAAACAAGTGTCAGTCACCTAACCACACAGCTGCATTATTTATTTGAAAGTAATCTGAATTGGCGGGTATTTCATGTTTTTGAATGTTTAAAATCGTTATCGCTGGCACAAAGTACCTTCTATAATTGACCTATGACCTCTACATACTTGGAGTAACACGACGGTAATTAACAGCAATTCACGAAATATTCATTCACATTTTCGAACTTTTAACTATCATGGTACTTATTAATATGATATCTCAGGTAACAATCCCGATTGAAACAAGCAACTTTGCAATGGCTTTTCACAACTTTGTAAGCAGTTTTTTGTCGAATTTACGGTTGGCTGTTGCGTTAATCTACTTATGCATGATACATTTTCGACACATTTACTTATTGTTTTCGAAATTTAACTGCGGGGGTGTGATTACAATGACTTAGGTTAAATATACAAGCAACTCCGCCAAAATTTCCTTCGTTTTTTCGAACTTTGCATGCTGTTTTCTAACATTTTACAGCCAGTTCATGTAAATATCTATATGGTGCTTTCAACCGGCTTTTATTAAATTTGTCGACTTTACCACTGCGCGTTTCTATATGTCAACAACTTAGGTCATACATACCAATACATCAACCAACTTTGTAATAACTTTGCACAACTTTGCAATCACTTTGAACAACTTTGAGCGGTGTGTTAACAGCGTAAAACCCACTACGTGCCGACAGCATCTACAACTTGTTCTTGAAAATTAGAAGGAATGTGAAAACTTGTTTTCAATTAAAATAGTTACAAAAATTCCACAATTTTCCACTATGAATGATTGGCATCACAGAAAGGAAGAATGCAGGAACGTATCCTTATATTTTTACTATTTCTGTGATGAAAAAAGAAATCACTGACTCGTTTACTCAGGGAGTCTCCCATGCGAGTACTAACCATGCCCGATCGCGCTTTACTTTAAACAAGTGTCAGTCACCTAACCACACAGCTGCATTATTTATTTGAAAGTAATCTGAATTGGCGGGTATTTCATGTTTTTGAATGTTTAAAATCGTTATCGCTGGCACAAAGTACCTTCTATAATTGACCTATGACCTCTACATACTTGGAGTAACACGACGGTAATTAACAGCAATTCACGAAATATTCATTCACATTTTCGAACTTTTAACTATCATGGTACTTATTAATATGATATCTCAGGTAACAATCCCGATTGAAACAAGCAACTTTGCAATGGCTTTTCACAACTTTGTAAGCAGTTTGTTGTCGAATTTAAGGTTGGCTGTTGCGTTAATCTACTTATGCATGATACATTTTCGACACATTTACTTATTGTTTTCGAAATTTAACTGCGGGGGTGTCATTACAATGACTTAGGTTAAATATACAAGCAACTCCGCCAAAATTTCCTTCGTTTTTTCGAACTTTGCATGCTGTTTTCTAACATTTTACAGCCAGTTCATGTAAACATCTATATGGTGCTTTCAACTGGCTTTTATTTAATGTGTCGACTTTACCACTGCGCGTTTCTATATGCAAACAACTTAGGTCATACATACCAATACATCAACCAACTTTGTAATAACTTTGCACAACTTTGCAATCACTTTGAACAACTTTGAGCGGTGTGTTAACAGCTTAAAACCCACTACGTGCCGACAGCATCTACAACTTGTTCTTGAAAATTAGAAGGAATGTGAAAACTTTTTTTCAATTAAAATAGTTACAAAAATTCCACAATTTTCCACTATAAATGATTGGCATCACAGAAAGGAAGAATGCAGGAACGTATCCTTATATTTTTACTATTTCTGTGATGAAAAAAAAATCAATGACTCGTTTACTCAGGGAGTCTCCCATGCGAGTACTAACCATGCCCGATCGCGCTTTATTTTAAACAAGTGTCAGTCACCTAACCACACAGCTGCATTATTTATTTGAAAGTAATCTGAATTGGCGGGTATTTCATGTTTTTGAATGTTTAAAATCGTTATCGCTGGCACAAAGTACCTTCTATAATTGACCTATGACCTCTACATACTTGTAGTAACACGACGGTAATTAACAGCAATTCACGAAATATTCATTCACATTTTCGAACTTTTAACTATCATGGTACTTATTAATATGATATCTCAGGTAACAATCCCGATTGAAACAAGCAACTTTGCAATGGCTTTTCACAACTTTGTAAGCAGTTTGTTGTCGAATTTAAGGTTGGCTGTTGCGTTAATCTACTTATGCATGATACATTTTCGACACATTTACTTATTGTTTTCGAAATTTAACTGCGGGGGTGTCATTACAATGACTTAGGTTAAATATACAAGCAACTCCGCCAAAATTTCCTTCGTTTTTTCGAACTTTGCATGCTGTTTTCTAACATTTTACAGCCAGTTCATGTAAACATCTATATGGTGCTTTCAACTGGCTTTTATTAAATGTGTCGACTTTACCACTGCGCGTTTCTATATGCAAACAACTTAGGTCATACATACCAATACATCAACCAACTTTGTAATAACTTTGCACAACTTTGCAATCACTTTGAACAACTTTGAGCGGTGTGTTAACAGCTTAAAACCCACTACGTGCCGACAGCATCTACAACTTGTTCTTGAAAATTAGAAGGAATGTGAAAACTTTTTTTCAATTAAAATAGTTACAAAAATTCCACAATTTTCCACTATAAATGATTGGCATCACAGAAAGGAAGAATGCAGGAACGTATCCTTATATTTTTACTATTTCTGTGATGAAAAAAAAATCAATGACTCGTTTACTCAGGGAGTCTCCCATGCGAGTACTAACCATGCCCGATCGCGCTTTATTTTAAACAAGTGTCAGTCACCTAACCACACAGCTGCATTATTTATTTGAAAGTAATCTGAATTGGCGGGTATTTCATGTTTTTGAATGTTTAAAATCGTTATCGCTGGCACAAAGTACCTTCTATAATTGACCTATGACCTCTACATACTTGGAGTAACACGACGGTAATTAACAGCAATTCACGAAATATTCATTCACATTTTCGAACTTTTAACTATCATGGTACTTATTAATATGATATCTCAGGTAACAATCCCGATTGAAACAAGCAACTTTGCAATGGCTTTTCACAACTTTGTAAGCAGTTTTTTGTCGAATTTACGGTTGGCTGTTGCGTTAATCTACTTATGCATGATACATTTTCGACACATTTACTTATTGTTTTCGAAATTTAACTGCGGGGGTGTGATTACAATGACTTAGGTTAAATATACAAGCAACTCCGCCAAAATTTCCTTCGTTTTTTCGAACTTTGCATGCTGTTTTCTAACATTTTACAGCCAGTTCATGTAAATATCTATATGGTGCTTTCAACCGGCTTTTATTAAATTTGTCGACTTTACCACTGCGCGTTTCTATATGTCAACAACTTAGGTCATACATACCAATACATCAACCAACTTTGTAATAACTTTGCACAACTTTGCAATCACTTTGAACAACTTTGAGCGGTGTGTTAACAGCGTAAAACCCACTACGTGCCGACAGCATCTACAACTTGTTCTTGAAAATTAGAAGGAATGTGAAAACTTGTTTTCAATTAAAATAGTTACAAAAATTCCACAATTTTCCACTATGAATGATTGGCATCACAGAAAGGAAGAATGCAGGAACGTATCCTTATATTTTTACTATTTCTGTGATGAAAAAAGAAATCACTGACTCGTTTACTCAGGGAGTCTCCCATGCGAGTACTAACCATGCCCGATCGCGCTTTACTTTAAACAAGTGTCAGTCACCTAACCACACAGCTGCATTATTTATTTGAAAGTAATCTGAATTGGCGGGTATTTCATGTTTTTGAATGTTTAAAATCGTTATCGCTGGCACAAAGTACCTTCTATAATTGACCTATGACCTCTACATACTTGGAGTAACACGACGGTAATTAACAGCAATTCACGAAATATTCATTCACATTTTCGAACTTTTAACTATCATGGTACTTATTAATATGATATCTCAGGTAACAATCCCGATTGAAACAAGCAACTTTGCAATGGCTTTTCACAACTTTGTAAGCAGTTTGTTGTCGAATTTAAGGTTGGCTGTTGCGTTAATCTACTTATGCATGATACATTTTCGACACATTTACTTATTGTTTTCGAAATTTAACTGCGGGGGTGTCATTACAATGACTTAGGTTAAATATACAAGCAACTCCGCCAAAATTTCCTTCGTTTTTTCGAACTTTGCATGCTGTTTTCTAACATTTTACAGCCAGTTCATGTAAACATCTATATGGTGCTTTCAACTGGCTTTTATTTAATGTGTCGACTTTACCACTGCGCGTTTCTATATGCAAACAACTTAGGTCATACATACCAATACATCAACCAACTTTGTAATAACTTTGCACAACTTTGCAATCACTTTGAACAACTTTGAGCGGTGTGTTAACAGCTTAAAACCCACTACGTGCCGACAGCATCTACAACTTGTTCTTGAAAATTAGAAGGAATGTGAAAACTTTTTTTCAATTAAAATAGTTACAAAAATTCCACAATTTTCCACTATAAATGATTGGCATCACAGAAAGGAAGAATGCAGGAACGTATCCTTATATTTTTACTATTTCTGTGATGAAAAAAAAATCAATGACTCGTTTACTCAGGGAGTCTCCCATGCGAGTACTAACCATGCCCGATCGCGCTTTATTTTAAACAAGTGTCAGTCACCTATCCACACAGCTGCATTATTTATTTGAAAGTAATCTGAATTGGCGGGTATTTCATGTTTTTGAATGTTTAAAATCGTTATCGCTGGCACAAAGTACCTTCTATAATTGACCTATGACCTCTACATACTTGTAGTAACACGACGGTAATTAACAGCAATTCACGAAATATTCATTCACATTTTCGAACTTTTAACTATCATGGTACTTATTAATATGATATCTCAGGTAACAATCCCGATTGAAACAAGCAACTTTGCAATGGCTTTTCACAACTTTGTAAGCAGTTTGTTGTCGAATTTAAGGTTGGCTGTTGCGTTAATCTACTTATGCATGATACATTTTCGACACATTTACTTATTGTTTTCGAAATTTAACTGCGGGGGTGTCATTACAATGACTTAGGTTAAATATACAAGCAACTCCGCCAAAATTTCCTTCGTTTTTTCGAACTTTGCATGCTGTTTTCTAACATTTTACAGCCAGTTCATGTAAACATCTATATGGTGCTTTCAACTGGCTTTTATTAAATGTGTCGACTTTACCACTGCGCGTTTCTATATGCAAACAACTTAGGTCATACATACCAATACATCAACCAACTTTGTAATAACTTTGCACAACTTTGCAATCACTTTGAACAACTTTGAGCGGTGTGTTAACAGCTTAAAACCCACTACGTGCCGACAGCATCTACAACTTGTTCTTGAAAATTAGAAGGAATGTGAAAACTTTTTTTCAATTAAAATAGTTACAAAAATTCCACAATTTTCCACTATAAATGATTGGCATCACAGAAAGGAAGAATGCAGGAACGTATCCTTATATTTTTACTATTTCTGTGATGAAAAAAAAATCAATGACTCGTTTACTCAGGGAGTCTCCCATGCGAGTACTAACCATGCCCGATCGCGCTTTATTTTAAACAAGTGTCAGTCACCTAACCACACAGCTGCATTATTTATTTGAAAGTAATCTGAATTGGCGGGTATTTCATGTTTTTGAATGTTTAAAATCGTTATCGCTGGCACAAAGTACCTTCTATAATTGACCTATGACCTCTACATACTTGGAGTAACACGACGGTAATTAACAGCAATTCACGAAATATTCATTCACATTTTCGAACTTTTAACTATCATGGTACTTATTAATATGATATCTCAGGTAACAATCCCGATTGAAACAAGCAACTTTGCAATGGCTTTTCACAACTTTGTAAGCAGTTTGTTGTCGAATTTACGGTTGGCTGTTGCGTTAATCTACTTATGCATGATACATTTTCGACACATTTACTTATTGTTTTCGAAATTTAACTGCGGGGGTGTGATTACAATGACTTAGGTTAAATATACAAGCAACTCCGCCAAAATTTCCTTCGTTTTTTCGAACTTTGCATGCTGTTTTCTAACATTTTACAGCCAGTTCATGTAAACATCTATATGGTGCTTTCAACTGGCTTTTATTAAATGTGTCGACTTTACCACTGCGCGTTTCTATATCCAAACAACTTAGGTCATACATACCAATACATCAACCAACTTTGTAATAACTTTGCACAACTTTGCAATCACTTTGAACAACTTTGAGCGGTGTGTTAACAGCTTAAAACCCACTACGTGCCGACAGCATCTACAACTTGTTCTTGGAAATTAGAAGGAATGTGAAAACTTTTTTTCAATTAAAATAGTTACAAAAATTCCACAATTTTCCACTATAAATGATTGGCATCACAGAAAGGAAGAATGCAGGAACGTATCCTTATATTTTTACTATTTCTGTGATGAAAAAAAAATCAATGACTCGTTTACTCAGGGAGTCTCCCATGCGAGTACTAACCATGCCCGATCGCGCTTTACTTTAAACAAGTGTCAGTCACCTAACCACACAACTGCATTATTTATTTGAAAGTAATCTGAATTGGCGGGTATTTCATGTTTTTGAATGTTTAAAATCGTTATCGCTGGCACAAAGTACCTTCTATAATTGACCTATGACCTCTACATACTTGGAGTAACACGACGGTAATTAACAGCAATTCACGAAATATTCATTCACATTTTCGAACTTTTAACTATCATGGTACTTATTAATATGATATCTCAGGTAACAATCCCGATTGAAACAAGCAACTTTGCAATGGCTTTTCACAACTTTGTAAGCAGTTTGTTGTCGAATTTACGGTTGGCTGTTGTGTTAATCTACTTATGCATGATACATTTTCGACACATTTACTTATTGTTTTCGAAATTTAACTGCGAGGGTGTCATTACAATGACTTAGGTTAAATATACAAGCAACTCCGCCAAAATTTCCTTCGTTTTTTCGAACTTTGCATGCTGTTTTCTAACATTTTACAGCCAGTTCATGTAAACATCTATATGGTGCTTTCAACTGGCTTTTATTAAATGTGTCGACTTTACCACTGCGCGTTTCTATATGCAAACAACTTAGGTCATACATACCAATACATCAACCAACTTTGTAATAACTTTGCACAACTTTGCAATCACTTTGAACAACTTTGAGCGGTGTGTTAACAGCTTAAAACCCACTACGTGCCGACAGCATCTACAACTTGTTCTTGAAAATTAGAAGGAATGTGAAAACTTTTTTTCAATTAAAATAGTTACAAAAATTCCACAATTTTCCACTATAAATGATTGGCATCACAGAAAGGAAAAATGCAGGAACGTATCCTTATATTTTTACTATTTCTGTGATGAAAAAAAAATCAATGACTCGTTTACTCAGGGAGTCTCCCATGCGAGTACTAACCATGCCCGATCGCGCTTTACTTTAAACAAGTGTCAGTCACCTAACCACACAGCTGCATTATTCATTTGAAAGTAATCTGAATTGGCGGGTATTTCATGTTTTTGAATGTTTAAAATCGTTATCGCTGGCACAAAGTACCTTCTATAATTGACCTATGACCTCTACATACTTGGAGTAACACGACGGTAATTAACAGCAATTCACGAAATATTCATTCACATTTTCGAACTTTTAACTATCATGGTACTTATTAATATGATATCTCAGGTAACAATCCCGATTGAAACAAGCAACTTTGCAATGGCTTTTCACAACTTTGTAAGCAGTTTGTTGTCGAATTTACGGTTGGCTGTTGCGTTAATCTACTTATGCATGATACATTTTCGACACATTTACTTATTGTTTTCGAAATTTAACTGCGGGGGTGTCATTACAATGACTTAGGTTAAATATACAAGCAACTCCGCCAAAATTTCCTTCGTTTTTTCGAACTTTGCATGCTGTTTTCTAACATTTTACAGCCAGTTCATGTAAACATCTATATGGTGCTTTCAACTGGCTTTTATTAAATGTGTCGACTTTACCACTGCGCGTTTCTATATGCAAACAACTTAGGTCATACATACCAATACATCAACCAACTTTGTAATAACTTTGCACAACTTTGCAATCACTTTGAACAACTTTGAGCGGTGTGTTAACAGCTTAAAACCCACTACGTGCCGACAGCATCTACAACTTGTTCTTGAAAATTAGAAGGAATGTGAAAACTTTTTTTCAATTAAAATAGTTACAAAAATTCCACAATTTTCCACTATAAATGATTGGCATCACAGAAAGGAAGAATGCAGGAACGTATCCTTATATTTTTACTATTTCTGTGATGAAAAAAAAATCAATGACTCGTTTACTCAGGGAGTCTCCCATGCGAGTACTAACCATGCCCGATCGCGCTTTATTTTAAACAAGTGTCAGTCACCTAACCACACAGCTGCATTATTTATTTGAAAGTAATCTGAATTGGCGGGTATTTCATGTTTTTGAATGTTTAAAATCGTTATCGCTGGCACAAAGTACCTTCTATAATTGACCTATGACCTCTACATACTTGGAGTAACACGACGGTAATTAACAGCAATTCACGAAATATTCATTCACATTTTCGAACTTTTAACTATCATGGTACTTATTAATATGATATCTCAGGTAACAATCCCGATTGAAACAAGCAACTTTGCAATGGCTTTTCACAACTTTGTAAGCAGTTTGTTGTCGAATTTACGGTTGGCTGTTGCGTTAATCTACTTATGCATGATACATTTTCGACACATTTACTTATTGTTTTCGAAATTTAACTGCGGGGGTGTGATTACAATGACTTAGGTTAAATATACAAGCAACTCCGCCAAAATTTCCTTCGTTTTTTCGAACTTTGCATGCTGTTTTCTAACATTTTACAGCCAGTTCATGTAAACATCTATATGGTGCTTTCAACTGGCTTTTATTAAATGTGTCGACTTTACCACTGCGCGTTTCTATATCCAAACAACTTAGGTCATACATACCAATACATCAACCAACTTTGTAATAACTTTGCACAACTTTGCAATCACTTTGAACAACTTTGAGCGGTGTGTTAACAGCTTAAAACCCACTACGTGCCGACAGCATCTACAACTTGTTCTTGAAAATTAGAAGGAATGTGAAAACTTTTTTTCAATTAAAATAGTTACAAAAATTCCACAATTTTCCACTATAAATGATTGGCATCACAGAAAGGAAGAATGCAGGAACGTATCCTTATATTTTTACTATTTCTGTGATGAAAAAAAAATCAATGACTCGTTTACTCAGGGAGTCTCCCATGCGAGTACTAACCATGCCCGATCGCGCTTTACTTTAAACAAGTGTCAGTCACCTAACCACACAACTGCATTATTTATTTGAAAGTAATCTGAATTGGCGGGTATTTCATGTTTTTGAATGTTTAAAATCGTTATCGCTGGCACAAAGTACCTTCTATAATTGACCTATGACCTCTACATACTTGGAGTAACACGACGGTAATTAACAGCAATTCACGAAATATTCATTCACATTTTCGAACTTTTAACTATCATGGTACTTATTAATATGATATCTCAGGTAACAATCCCGATTGAAACAAGCAACTTTGCAATGGCTTTTCACAACTTTGTAAGCAGTTTGTTGTCAAATTTACGGTTGGCTGTTGTGTTAATCTACTTATGCATGATACATTTTCGACACATTTACTTATTGTTTTCGAAATTTAACTGCGAGGGTGTCATTACAATGACTTAGGTTAAATATACAAGCAACTCCGCCAAAATTTCCTTCGTTTTTTCGAACTTTGCATGCTGTTTTCTAACATTTTACAGCCAGTTCATGTAAACATCTATATGGTGCTTTCAACAGGCTTTTATTAAATGTGTCGACTTTACCACTGCGCGTTTCTACATGCAAACAACTTAGGTCATACATACCAATACATCAACCAACTTTGTAATAACTTTGCACAACTTTGCAATCACTTTGAACAACTTTGAGCGGTGTGTTAACAGCTTAAAACCCACTACGTGCCGACAGCATCTACAACTTGTTCTTGAAAACTAGAAGGAGGGTGAAAACTTGTTTTCAATTAAAATAGTTACAAAAATTCCACAATTTTCCACTATAAATGATTGGCATCACAGAAAGGAAGAATGCAGGAACGTATCCTTATATTTTTACTATTTCTGTGATGAAAAAAAAAATCAATGACTCGTTTACTCAGGGAGTCTCCCATGCGAGTACTAACCATGCCCGATCGCGCTTTACTTTAAACAAGTGTCAGTCACCTAACCACACAACTGCATTATTTATTTGAAAGTAATCTGAATTGGCGGTTATTTCATGTTTTTGAATGTTTAAAATCGTTATCGCTGGCACAAAGTACCTTCTATAATTGACCTATGACCTCTACATACTTGGAGTAACACGACGGTAATTAACAGCAATTCACGAAATATTCATTCACATTTTCGAACTTTTAACTATCATGGTACTTATTAATATGATATCTCAGGTAACAATCCCGATTGAAACAAGCAACTTTGCAATGGCTTTTCACAACTTTGTAAGCAGTTTGTTGTCAAATTTACGGTTGGCTGTTGTGTTAATCTACTTATGCATGATACATTTTCGACACATTTACTTATTGTTTTCGAAATTTAACTGCGAGGGTGTCATTACAATGACTTAGGTTAAATATACAAGCAACTCCGCCAAAATTTCCTTCGTTTTTTCGAACTTTGCATGCTGTTTTCTAACATTTTACAGCCAGTTCATGTAAACATCTATATGGTGCTTTCAACTGGCTTTTATTAAATGTGTCGACTTTACCACTGCGCGTTTCTACATGCAAACAACTTAGGTCATACATACCAATACATCAACCAACTTTGTAATAACTTTGCACAACTTTGCAATCACTTTGAACAACTTTGAGCGGTGTGTTAACAGCTTAAAACCCACTACGTGCCGACAGCATCTACAACTTGTTCTTGAAAATTAGAAGGAATGTGAAAACTTTTTTTCAATTAAAATAGTTACAAAAATTCCACAATTTTCCACTATAAATGATTGGCATCACAGAAAGGAAGAATGCAGGAACGTATCCTTATATTTTTACTATTTCTGTGATGAAAAAAAAATCAATGACTCGTTTACTCAGGGAGTCTCCCATGCGAGTACTAACCATGCCCGATCGCGCTTTACTTTAAACAAGTGTCAGTCACCTAACCACACAACTGCATTATTTATTTGAAAGTAATCTGAATTGGCGGGTATTTCATGTTTTTGAATGTTTAAAATCGTTATCGCTGGCACAAAGTACCTTCTATAATTGACCTATGACCTCTACATACTTGGAGTAACACGACGGTAATTAACAGCAATTCACGAAATATTCATTCACATTTTCGAAATTTTAACTATCATGGTACTTATTAATATGATATCTCAGGTAACAATCCCGATTGAAACAAGCAACTTTGCAATGGCTTTTCACAACTTTGTAAGCAGTTTGTTGTCAAATTTACGGTTGGCTGTTGTGTTAATCTACTTATGCATGATACATTTTCGACACATTTACTTATTGTTTTCGAAATTTAACTGCGAGGGTGTCATTACAATGACTTAGGTTAAATATACAAGCAACTCCGCCAAAATTTCCTTCGTTTTTTCGAACTTTGCATGCTGTTTTCTAACATTTTACAGCCAGTTCATGTAAACATCTATATGGTGCTTTCAACTGGCTTTTATTAAATGTGTCGACTTTACCACTGCGCGTTTCTACATGCAAACAACTTAGGTCATACATACCAATACATCAACCAACTTTGTAATAACTTTGCACAACTTTGCAATCACTTTGAACAACTTTGAGCGGTGTGTTAACAGCTTAAAACCCACTACGTGCCGACAGCATCTACAACTTGTTCTTGAAAATTAGAAGGAATGTGAAAACTTTTTTTCAATTAAAATAGTTACAAAAATTCCACAATTTTCCACTATAAATGATTGGCATCACAGAAAGGAAGAATGCAGGAACGTATCCTTATATTTTTACTATTTCTGTGATGAAAAAAAAATCAATGACTCGTTTACTCAGGGAGTCTCCCATGCGAGTACTAACCATGCCCGATCGCGCTTTACTTTAAACAAGTGTCAGCCACCTAACCACACAGCTGCATTATTCATTTGAAAGTAACCTGAATTGGCGGGTATTTCATGTTTTTGAATGTTTAAAATCGTTATCGCTGGCACAAAGTACCTTCTATAATTGACCTATGACCTCTACATACTTGGAGTAACACGACGGTAATTAACAGCAATTCACGAAATATTCATTCACATTTTCGAACTTTTAACTATCATGGTACTTATTAATATGATATCTCAGGTAACAATCCCGATTGAAACAAGCAACTTTGCAATGGCTTTTCACAACTTTGTAAGCAGTTTGTTGTCGAATTTACGGTTGGCTGTTGTGTTAATCTACTTATGCATGATACATTTTCGACACATTTACTTATTGTTTTCGAAATTTAACTGCGAGGGTGTCATTACAATGACTTAGGTTAAATATACAAGCAACTCCGCCAAAATTTCCTTCGTTTTTTCGAACTTTGCATGCTGTTTTCTAACATTTTACAGCCAGTTCATGTAAACATCTATATGGTGCTTTCAACTGGCTTTTATTAAATGTGTCGACTTTACCACTGCGCGTTTCTACATGCAAACAACTTAGGTCATACATACCAATACATCAACCAACTTTGTAATAACTTTGCACAACTTTGCAATCACTTTGAACAACTTTGAGCGGTGTGTTAACAGCTTAAAACCCACTACGTGCCGACAGCATCTACAACTTGTTCTTGAAAATTAGAAGGAATGTGAAAACTTTTTTTCAATTAAAATAGTTACAAAAATTCCACAATTTTCCACTATAAATGATTGGCATCACAGAAAGGAAGAATGCAGGAACGTATCCTTATATTTTTACTATTTCTGTGATGAAAAAAAAATCAATGACTCGTTTACTCAGGGAGTCTCCCATGCGAGTACTAACCATGCCCGATCGCGCTTTACTTTAAACAAGTGTCAGTCACATAACCACACAGCTGCATTATTCATTTGAAAGTAATCTGAATTGGCGGGTATTTCATGTTTTTGAATGTTTAAAATCGTTATCGCTGGCACAAAGTACCTTCTATAATTGACCTATGACCTCTACATACTTGGAGTAACACGACGGTAATTAACAGCAATTCACGAAATATTCATTCACATTTTCGAACTTTTAACTATCATGGTACTTATTAATATGATATCTCAGGTAACAATCCCGATTGAAACAAGCAACTTTGCAATGGCTTTTCACAACTTTGTAAGCAGTTTGTTGTCGAATTTACGGTTGGCTGTTGCGTTAATCTACTTATGCATGATACATTTTCGACACATTTACTTATTGTTTTCGAAATTTAACTGCGGGGGTGTGATTACAATGACTTAGGTTAAATATACAAGCAACTCCGCCAAAATTTCCTTCGTTTTTTCGAACTTTGCATGCTGTTTTCTAACATTTTACAGCCAGTTCATGTAAACATCTATATGGTGCTTTCAACTGGCTTTTATTAAATGTGTCGACTTTACCACTGCGCGTTTCTATATGCAAACAACTTAGGTCATACATACCAATACATCAACCAACTTTGTAATAACTTTGCACAACTTTGCAATCACTTTGAACAACTTTGAGCGGTGTGTTAACAGCTTAAAACCCACTACGTGCCGACAGCATCTACAACTTGTTCTTGAAAATTAGAAGGAATGTGAAAACTTTTTTTCAATTAAAATAGTTACAAAAATTCCACAATTTTCCACTATAAATGATTGGCATCACAGAAAGGAAGAATGCAGGAACGTATCCTTATATTTTTACTATTTCTGTGATGAAAAAAAATCAATGACTCGTTTACTCAGGGAGTCTCCCATGCGAGTACTAACCATGCCCGATCGCGCTTTACTTTAAACAAGTGTCAGTCACCTAACCACACAGCTGCATTATTTATTTGAAAGTAATCTGAATTGGCGGGTATTTCATGTTTTTGAATGTTTAAAATCGTTATCGCTGGCACAAAGTACCTTCTATAATTGACCTATGACCTCTACATACTTGGAGTAACACGACGGTAATTAACAGCAATTCACGAAATATTCATTCACATTTTCGAACTTTTAACTATCATGGTACTTATTAATATGATATCTCAGGTAACAATCCCGATTGAAACAAGCAACTTTGCAATGGCTTTTCACAACTTTGTAAGCAGTTTGTTGTCGAATTAACGGTTGGCTGTTGCGTTAATCTACTTATGCATGATACATTTTCGACACATTTACTTATTGTTTTCGAAATTTAACTGCGGGGGTGTCATTACAATGACTTAGGTTAAACATACAAGCAACTCCGCCAAAATTTCCTTCGTTTTTTCGAACTTTGCATGCTGTTTTCTAACATTTTACAGCCAGTTCATGTAAACATCTATATGGTGCTTTCAACTGGATTTTATTAAATGTGTCGACTTTACCACTGCGCGTTTCTATATGCAAACAACTTAGGTCATACATACCAATACATCAACCAACTTTGTAATAACTTTGCACAACTTTGCAATCACTTTGAACAACTTTGAGCGGTGTGTTAACAGCTTAAAACCCACTACGTGCCGACAGCATCTACAACTTGTTCTTGAAAACTAGAAGGAATGTGAAAACTTGTTTTCAATTAAAATAGTTACAAAAATTCCACAATTTTTCCACTATAAATGATTGGCATCACAGAGAGGAAGAATGCAGGAACGTATCCTTATATTTTTACTATTTCTGTGAAGAAAAACAAAATCAATGACTCGTTTACACAGGGAGTCTCCCATGCGAGTACTAACCATGCCCGATGGCGCTTTACTTTAAACATGTGTGTCGGTAACCTAACAACACAGCTGCATTGTTTATTTGAAAGTAAGCTGAATTGGCGGGTATTTCATGTTTTTGAATGTTTAAAATCGTTATCGCTGCCACAAAGTACTTTCTATAATTGACCTATGACCTCTACATACTAGGAGTAACACGACGGTAATTAACAGCAATTCACGAAATATTCATTCACATTTTCGAACTTTTAACTATGGTACTTATTAATATGATATCTCAGGTAACAATCACGATTGAAACAAGCAACTTTGCAATGGCTTTTCACAACTTTGTAAGCAGTTTGTTGTCGAATTTACGGTTGGCTGGTGCGTTAATCTACTTATGCATGATACATTTTCGATACATTTACTTATTGTTTTCGAAATTTAACTGCGGGGGTGTCATTACAATGACTTAGGTTAAATATACAAGCAACTCCGCCAAAATTTCCTTCGTTTTTTCGAACTTTGCATGCTGTTTTCTAACATTTTACAGCCAGTTCATGTAATCATCTATATGGTGCTTTCAACCGGCTTTTATTATATTTGTCGACTTTACCACTGCGCGTTTCTATATGTCAACAACTTAGGTCATACATACCAATACATCAACCAACTTTGTAATAACTTTGCACAACTTTGCAATCACTTTGAACAACTTTGAGCGGTGTGTTAACAGCTTAAAACCCACTACGTGCCGACAGCATCTACAACTTGTTCTTGAAAATTAGAAGGAATGTGAAAACTTTTTTTCAATTAAAATAGTTACAAAAATTCCACAATTTTCCACTATAAATGATTGGCATCACAGAAAGGAAGAATGCAGGAACGTATCCTTATATTTTTACTATTTCTGTGAAGAAAAACAAAATCGATGACTCGTTTACTCAGGGAGTCTCCCATGCGAGTACTAACCATGCCCGATGGCGCTTTACTTTAAACATGTGTGTCGGTCACCTAACAACACAGCTGCAATGTTTATTTGAAAGTAAGCTGAATTGGCGGGTATTTCATGTTTTTGAATGTTTAAAATCGTTATCGCTGCCACAAAGTACCTTCTATAATTGACCTATGACCTCTACATACTTGGAGTAACACGACGGTAATTAACAGCAATTCACGAAGTATTCATTCAAATTTTCGAACTTTTAACTATGGTACTTATTAATATGATATCTCAGGTAACAATCCCGATTGAAACAAGCAACTTTGCAATGGCTTTTCACAACTTTGTAAGCAGTTTGTTGTCGAATTTACGGTTGACTGTTGCGTTAATCTACTTATGCATGATACATTTTCGATACATTTACTTATTGTTTTCGAAATTTAACTGCGGGGGTGTCATTACAATGACTTAGGTTAAATATACAAGCAACTCCGCCAAAATTTCCTTCGTTTTTCGAACTTTGCATGCTGTTTTCTAACATTTTACAGCCAGTTCATGTAAACATCTATATGGTGCTTTCAACTGGCTTTTATTAAACTTGTCGACTTTACCACTGCGCGTTTCCATATGCCAACAACTTAGGTCATACATACCAATACATCAACCAACTTTCTAATAAC
This sequence comes from Saccoglossus kowalevskii, assembly GCF_978046115.1. Taxonomy (NCBI): domain Eukaryota; kingdom Metazoa; phylum Hemichordata; class Enteropneusta; family Harrimaniidae; genus Saccoglossus; species Saccoglossus kowalevskii. Next base: position 9,504,973 of record NC_140661.1, on the reverse strand, counting down.
TTTGCCTAACTTTGCAATCACTTTGAACAACTTTGAGCGGTGTGTTAACAGCTTAAAACCCACTACGTGCCGACAGCATCTACAACTTGTTCTTGAAAACTAGAAGGAGGGTGAAAACTTGTTTTCAATTAAAATAGTTACAAAAATTCCACAATTTTCCACTATAAATGATTGGCATCACAGAAAGGAAGAATGCAGGAACGTATCCTTATATTTTTACTATTTCTGTGATGAAAAAAGAAATCTATGACTCGATTACTCAGGGAGTCTCCCATGCGAGTACTAACCATGCCCGATGGCGCTTTACTTTAAACATGTGTCGGTAACCTAACCACACAGCTGGATTGTTTATTTGAAAGTAAGTTGAATTGGCGGGTATTTCATGTTTTTGAATGTTTAAAATCGTTATCGCTGGCACAAAGTACCTTCTATAATTGACCTATGACCTCTACATACTTGGAGTAACACGACGGTAATTAACAGCAATTCACGAAATATTCATTCACATTTTCGAACTTTTAACTATGGTACTTATTAATATGATATCTCAGGTAACAATCCCGATTGAAACAAGCAACTTTGCAATGGCTTTTCACAACTTTGTAAGCAGTTTGTTGTCGAATTTACGGTTGGCTGTTGCGTTAATCTACTTATGCATGATACATTTTCGATACATTTACTTATTGTTTTCGAAATTTAACTGCAGGGGTGTCATTACAATGACTTAGGCTAAATATACAAGCAACTCCGCCAAAATTTCCTTCGTTTTTTCGAACTTTGCATGCTGTTTTCTAACATTTTACAGCCAGTTCATGTAAACATCTATATGGTGCTTTCAACCGGCATTTATTATATTTGTCGACTTTATCACTGCGCGTTTCTATATGTCAACAACTTAGGTCATACATACCAATAGATCATCCAACTTTGTAATAACTTTGTACAACTTTGCAATCACTTTGAACATCTTTGAGCGGTGTGTTAACAGCTTAAAACCCACTACGTGCCGACAGCATCTACAACTTGTTTTTGAAAATTAGAAGGAATGTGAAAACTTGTTTTCAATTAAAATAGTTACAAAAATTCCACAATTTTCCACTATAAATGATTGGCATCACAGACAGGAAGAATGCAGGAACGTATCCTTATATTTTTACTATTTCTGTGATGAAAGAAAAAATCAACGACTCGTTTACTTAGAGAGTCTCCCATGCGAGTACTAACCATGCCCGATCGCGCTTTACTTTAAACATGTGTCAGTCACTTAACCACGCAGCTGCATTGTTTATTTGAAAGTAAGCTGGATTGGCGGGTATTTCATGTTTTTGAATGTTTAAAATCGTTATCGCTGGCACAAAGTACCTTCTATAATTGACCTATGACCTCTACATACTTGGAGTAACACGAGGGTAATTAACAGCAATTCACGAAATATTCATTCACATTTTCGAACTTTTAACTATGGTACTTATTAATATGATATCTCAGGTAACAATTCCGATTGAAACAAGCAACTTTGCAATGGCTTTTCACAACTTTGTAAGCAGTTTGTTGTCGAATTTACGGTTGGCTGTTGCGTTAATCTACTTATGCATGATACATTTTCGATACATTTACTTATTGTTTTCGACATTTAACTGCGGGGGTTTCATTACAATGACTTAGGTTAAATATACAAGCAACTCCGCCAAAATTTCCTTCGTATTTCGAACTTTGCATGCTGTTTTCTAACATTTTACAGCCAGTTCATGTAAACATCTATATGGTGCTTTCAACTGGCTTTTATTAAATTTGTCGACTTTACCACTGCGCGTTTCTATATGCAAACAACTTAGGTCATACATACCAATACATCAACCAACTTTGTAATAACTTTGCACAACTTTGCAATCACTTTGAACAACTTTGAGCGGTGTGTTAACAGCTTAGAACCCACTACGTGCCGACATCATCTACAACTTGTTCTTGAAAATTAGAAGGAATGTGATAACTTTATTTCAATTAAAATAGTTACAAAAATTCCACATTTTTTCCACTATAAATGATTGGCATCACAGACAGGAAGAATGCAGGAACGTATCCTTATATTTTTACTATTTCTGTGATGAAAAAAAAAATCAACGACTCGTTTACTTAGGGAGTCTCCCATGCGAGTACTAACCATGCCCGATCGCGCTTTACTTTAAACATGTGTCAGTCACCTAACCACACAGCTGCATTGTTTATTTGAAAGTAAGCTGAATTGGCGGGTATTTCATGTTTTTGAATGTTTAAAATCGTTATCGCTGGCATAAAGTACCTTCTATAATTGACCTATGACCTCTACATACTTGGAGTAACACGACGGTAATTAACAGCAATTCACGAAATATTCATTCACATTTTCGAACTTTTAACTACGGTACTTATTAATATGATATCTCAGGTAACAATCCCGATTGAAACAAGCAACTTTGTAATGGCTTTTCACAACTTTGTAAGCAGTTTGTTGTCGAATTTACGGTTGGCTGTTGCGTTAATCTACTAATGCATGATACATTTTCGATACATTTACTAATTGTTTTTGACATTTAACTGCGGGGGTGTCATTACAATGACTTAGGTTAAATATACAAGCAACTCCGCCAAAATTTCCTTCGTTTGTTCGAACTTTGCATGCTGTTTTCTAACATTTTACAGCCAGTTCATGTAAACATCTATATGGTGCTTTCAACCGGCTTTTATTAAATTTGTCGACTTTACCACTGCGCGTTTCTATATGTCAACAACTTAGGTCATACATACCAATACATCAACCAACTTTGTAATAACTTTGCACAACTTTGCAATCACTTTGAACAACTTTGAGCGGTGTGTTAACAGCTTAAAACCCACTACGTGCCGACAGCATCTACAACTTGTTCTTGAAAATTAGAAGGAATGTGAAAACTTTTTTTCAATTAAAATAGTTACAAAAATTCCACAATTTTCCACTATAAATGATTGGCATCACAGAAAGGAAGAATGCAGGAACGTATCCTTATATTTTTACTATTTCTGTGAAGAAAAACAAAATCAATGACTCGTTTACTCAGGGAGTCTCCCATGCGAGTTCTAACCATGCCCGATGGCGCTTTACTTTAAACATGTGTGTCGGTCACCTAACAACACAGCTGCATTGTTTATTTGACAGTAAACTGAATTGGCGGGTATTTCATGTTTTTGAATGTTTAAAATCGTTATCGCTGCCACAAAGTACCTTCTATAATTGACCTATGACCTCTACATACTTGGAGTAACACGACGGTAATTAACAGCAATTCACGAAATATTCATTCACATTTTCGAACTTTTAACTATGGTACTTATTAATATGATATCTCAGGTAACAATCCCGATTGAAACAAGCAACTTTGCAATGGCTTTTCACAACTTTGTAAGCAGTTTGTTGTCGAATTTACGGTTGGCTGTTGCGTTAATCTACTTATGCATGATACATTTTTGATACATTTACTTATTGTTTTCGAAATTTAACTGCGGGGGTGTCATTACAATGACTAAGGTTAAATATACAAGCAACTCCGCCAAAATTTCCTTCGTTTTTTCGAATTTTGCATGCTGTTTTCTAACATTTTACAGCCAGTTCATGTAAACATCTATATGGTGCTTTCAACCGGCTTTTATTATATTTGTCGACTTTACCACTGCGCGTTTCTATATGTCAACAACTTAGGTCATACATACCAATACATCAACCAACTTTGTAATAACTTTGCACAACTTTGCAATCACTTTGAACAACTTTGAGCGGTGTGTTAACAGCTTAGAACCCACTACGTGCCGACAGCATCTACAACTTGTTCTTGAAAATTAGAAGGAATGTGAAAACTTTATTTCAATTAAAATAGTTACAAAAATTCCACATTTTTTCCACTATAAATGATTGGCATCACAGACAGGAAGAATACAGGAACGTATCCTTATATTTTTACTATTTCTGTGAAGAAAAACAAAATCAATGACTCGTTTACTCAGGGAGTCTCCCATGCGAGTACTAACCATGCCCGATGGCGCTTTACTTTAAACATGTGTGTCGGTCACCTAACAACACAGCTGCATTGTTTATTTGAAAGTAAGCTGAATTGGCGGGTATTTCATGTTTTTGAATGTTTAAAATCGTTATCGCTGCCACAAAGTACCTTCTATAATTGACCTATGACCTCTACATACTTGGAGTAACACGACGGTAATTAACAGCAATTCACGAAATATTCATTCACATTTTCGAACTTTTAACTACGGTACTTATTAATATGATATCTCAGGTAACAATCCCGATTGAAACAAGCAACTTTGCAATGGCTTTTCACAACTTTGTAAGCAGTTTGTTGTCGAATTTACGGTTGGCTGTTGCGTTAATCTACTTATGCATGATACATTTTCGATACATTTACTTATTGTTTTCGAAATTTAACTGCGGGGGTGTCATTACAATGACTTAGGTTAAATATACAAGCAACTCCGCCAAAATTTTCTTCGTTTTTTCGAATTTTGCATGCTGTTTTCTAACATTTTACAGCCAGTTCATGTACACATCTATATGGTGCTTTCAACCGGCTTTTATTATATTTGTCGACTTTACCACTGCGCGTTTCTATATGTCAACAACTTAGGTCATACATACCAATACATCAACCAACTTTGTAATAACTTTGCACAACTTTGCAATCACTTTGAACAACTTTGAGCGGTGTGTTAACAGCTTAGAACCCACTACGTGCCGACAGCATCTACAACTTGTTCTTGAAAATTAGAAGGAATGTGAAAACTTTATTTCAATTAAAATAGTTACAAAAATTCCACAATTTTCCACTATAAATGATTGGCATCACAGACAGGAAGAATGCAGGAACGTATCCTTATATTTTTACTATTTCTGTGATGAAAAAAAAATCAACGACTCATTTACTTAGGGAGTCTCCCATGCGAGTACTAACCATGCCCGATCGCGCTTTACTTTAAACATGTGTCAGTCACTTAACCACACAGCTGCATTGTTTATTTGAAAGTAAGCTGAATTGGCGGGTATTTCATGTTTTTGAATGTTTAAAATCGTTATCGCTGGCACAAAGTACCTTCTATAATTGACCTATGACCTCTACATACTTGGAGTAACACGACGGTAATTAACAGCAATTCACGAAATATTCATTCACATTTTCGAACTTTTAACTACGGTACTTATTAATATGATATCTCAGGTAACAATCCCGATTGAAACAAGCTACTTTGCAATGGCTTTTCACAACTTTGTAAGCAGTTTGTTGTCGAATTTACGGTTGGCTGTTGTGTTAATCTACTTATGTATGAGACATTTTCGATACATTTACTTATTGTTTTCAAAGTTTAACTGCGGGGGTGTCATTACAATGACTTAGGTTAAATATACAAGCAACTCCGCCAAAATTTCCTTCGTTTGTTCGAACTTTGCATGCTGTTTTCTAACATTTTACAGCCAGTTCATGTAAACATCTATATGGTGCTTTCAACCGGCTTTTATTAAATTTGTCGACTTTACCACTGCGCGTTTCTATATGTCAACAACTTAGGTCATACATACCAATACATCAACCAACTTTGTAATAACTTTGCACAACTTTGCAATCACTTTGAACAACTTTGAGCGGTGTGTTAACAGCTTAAAACCCACTACGTGCCGACAGCATCTACAACTTGTTTTTGAAAATTAGAAGGAATGTGAAAACTTTTTTTCAATTAAAATAGTTACAAAAATTCCACGATTTTCCACTATAAATGATTGGCATCACAGAAAGGAAGAATGCAGGAACGTATCCTTATATTTTTACTATTTCTGTGAAGAAAAACAAAATCAATGACTCGTTTCCTCAGGGAGTCTCCCATGCGAGTACTAACCATGCCCGATGGCGCTTTACTTTAAACATGTGTGTCGGTCACTTAACCACACAGCTGCATTGTTTATTTGAAAGTAAGCTGAATTGGCGGGTATTTCATGTTTTTGAATGTTTAAAATCGTTATCGCTGGCACAAAGTACCTTCTATAATTGACCTATGACCTCTACATACTTGGAGTAACACGACGGTAATTAACAGCAATTCACGAAATATTCATTCACATTTTCGAACTTTTAACTACGGTACTTATTAATATGATATCTCAGGTAACAATCCCGATTGAAACAAGCAACTTTGCAATGGCTTTTCACAACTTTGTAAGCAGTTTGTTGTCGAATTTACGGTTGGCTGTTGTGTTAATCTACTTATGTATGAGACATTTTCGATACATTTACTTATTGTTTTCAAAGTTTAACTGCGGGGGTGTCATTACAATGACTTAGGTTAAATATACAAGCAACTCCGCCAAAATTTCCTTCGTTTGTTCGAACTTTGCATGCTGTTTTCTAACATTTTACAGCCAGTTCATGTAAACATCTATATGGTGCTTTCAACCGGCTTTTATTAAATTTGTCGACTTTACCACTGCGCGTTTCTATATGTCAACAACTTAGGTCATACATACCAATACATCAACCAACTTTGTAATAACTTTGCACAACTTTGCAATCACTTTGAACAACTTTGAGCGGTGTGTTAACAGCTTAAAACCCACTACGTGCCGACAGCATCTACAACTTGTTTTTGAAAATTAGAAGGAATGTGAAAACTTTTTTTCAATTAAAATAGTTACAAAAATTCCACGATTTTCCACTATAAATGATTGGCATCACAGAAAGGAAGAATGCAGGAACGTATCCTTATATTTTTACTATTTCTGTGAAGAAAAACAAAATCAATGACTCGTTTCCTCAGGGAGTCTCCCATGCGAGTACTAACCATGCCCGATGGCGCTTTACTTTAAACATGTGTGTCGGTCACCTAACAACACAGCTGCATTGTTTATTTGAAAGTAAGCTGAATTGGCGAGTATTTCATGTTTTTGAATGTTTAAAATCGTTATCGCTGCCACAAAGTACCTTCTATAATTGACCTATGACCTCTACATACTTGGAGTAACACGACGGTAATTAACAGCAATTCACGAAATATTCATTCACATTTTCGAACTTTTAACTATGGTACTTATTAATATGATATCTCAGGTAACAATCCCGATTGAAACAAGCAACTTTGCAATGGCTTTTCACAACTTTGTAAGCAGTTTGTTGTCGAATTTACGGTTGGCTGTTGCGTTAATCTACTTATGCATGATACATTTTCGATACATTTACTTATTGTTTTCGAAATTTAACTGCGGGGGTGTCATTACAATGACTTAGTTTAAATATACAAGCAACTCCGCCAAAATTTCCTTCGTTTTTTCGAATTTTGCATGCTGTTTTCTAACATTTTACAGCCAGTTCATGTAAACATCTATATGGTGCTTTCAACCGGCTTTTATTATATTTGTCGACTTTACCACTGCGCGTTTCTATATGTCAACAACTTAGGTCATACATACCAATACATCAACCAACTTTGTAATAACTTTGCACAACTTTGCAATCAATTTGAACAACTTTGAGCGGTGTGTTAACAGCTTAGAACCCACTACGTGCCGACATCATCTACAACTTGTTCTTGAAAATTAGAAGGAATGTGAAAACTTTATTTCAATTAAAATAGTTACAAAAATTCCACAATTTTCCACTATAAATGATTGGCATCACAGACAGGAAGAATGCAGGAACGTATCCTTATATTTTTACTATTTCTGTGATGAAAAAAAAATCAACGACTCATTTACTTTGGGAGTCTCCCATGCGAGTACTAACCATGCCCGATCGCGCTTTACTTTAAACATGTGTCAGTCACTTAACCACACAGCTGCATTGTTTATTTGAAAGTAAGCTGAATTGGCGGGTATTTCATGTTTTTGAATGTTTAAAATCGTTATCGCTGGCACAAAGTACCTTCTATAATTGACCTATGACCTCTACATACTTGGAGTAACACGACGGTAATTAACAGCAATTCACGAAATATTCATTCACATTTTCGAACTTTTAACTACGGTACTTATTAATATGATATCTCAGGTAACAATCCCGATTGAAACAAGCAACTTTGCAATGGCTTTTCACAACTTTGTAAGCAGTTTGTTGTCGAATTTACGGTTGGCTGTTGTGTTAATCTACTTATGTATGAGACATTTTCGATACATTTACTTATTGTTTTCAAAGTTTAACTGCGGGGGTGTCATTACAATGACTTAGGTTAAATATACAAGCAACTCCGCCAAAATTTCCTTCGTTTGTTCGAACTTTGCATGCTGTTTTCTAACATTTTACAGCCAGTTCATGTAAACATCTATATGGTGCTTTCAACCGGCTTTTATTAAATTTGTCGACTTTACCACTGCGCGTTTCTATATGTCAACAACTTAGGTCATACATACCAATACATCAACCAACTTTGTAATAACTTTGCACAACTTTGCAATCACTTTGAACAACTTTGAGCGGTGTGTTAACAGCTTAAAACCCACTACGTGCCGACAGCATCTACAACTTGTTTTTGAAAATTAGAAGGAATGTGAAAACTTTTTTTCAATTAAAATAGTTACAAAAATTCCACGATTTTCCACTATAAATGATTGGCATCACAGAAAGGAAGAATGCTGGAACGTATCCTTATATTTTTACTATTTCTGTGAAGAAAAACAAAATCAATGACTCGTTTCCTCAGGGAGTCTCCCATGCGAGTACTAACCATGCCCGATGGCGCTTTACTTTAAACATGTGTGTCGGTCACCTAACAACACAGCTGCATTGTTTATTTGAAAGTAAGCTGAATTGGCGAGTATTTCATGTTTTTGAATGTTTAAAATCGTTATCGCTGCCACAAAGTACCTTCTATAATTGACCTATGACCTCTACATACTTGGAGTAACACGACGGTAATTAACAGCAATTCACGAAATATTCATTCACATTTTCGAACTTTTAACTATGGTACTTATTAATATGATATCTCATGTAACAATCCCGATTGAAACAAGCAACTTTGCAATGGCTTTTCACAACTTTGTAAGCAGTTTGTTGTCGAATTTACGGTTGGCTGTTGCGTTAATCTACTTATGCATGATACATTTTCGATACATTTACTTATTGTTTTCGAAGTTTAACTGCGGGGGTGTCATTACAATGACTTAGGTTAAATATACAAGCAACTCCGCCAAAATTTCCTTCGTTTGTTCGAACTTTGCATGCTGTTTTCTAACATTTTACAGCCAGTTCATGTAAACATCTATATGGTGCTTTCAACCGGCTTTTATTAAATTTGTCGACTTTACCACTGCGCGTTTCTATATGTCAACAACTTAGGTCATACATACCAATACATCAACCAACTTTGTAATAACTTTGCACAACTTTGCAATCACTTTGAACAACTTTGAGCGGTGTGTTAACAGCTTAAAACCCACTACGTGCCGACAGCATCTACAACTTGTTTTTGAAAATTAGAAGGAATGTGAAAACTTTTTTTCAATTAAAATAGTTACAAAAATTCCACAATTTTCCACTATAAATGATTGGCATCACAGAAAGGAAGAATGCAGGAACGTATCCTTATATTTTTACTATTTCTGTGAAGAAAAACAAAATCAATGACTCGTTTCCTCAGGGAGTCTCCCATGCGAGTACTAACCATGCCCGATGGCGCTTTACTTTAAACATGTGTGTCGGTCACCTAACAACACAGCTGCATTGTTTATTTGAAAGTAAGCTGAATTGGCGGGTATTTCATGTTTTTGAATGTTTAAAATCGTTATCGCTGCCACAAAGTACCTTCTATAATTGACCTATGACCTCTACATACTTGGAGTAACACGACGGTAATTAACAGCAATTCACGAAATATTCATTCACATTTTCGAACTTTTAACTATGGTACTTATTAATATGATATCTCAGGTAACAATCCCGATTGAAACAAGCAACTTTGCAATGGCTTTTCACAACTTTGTAAGCAGTTTGTTGTCGAATTTACGGTTGGCTGTTTGTTGCGTTAATCTACTTATGCATGATACATTTTCGATACATTTACTTATTGTTTTCGAAATTTAACTGCGGGGGTGTCATTACAATGACTTAGGTTAAATATACAAGCAACTCCGCCAAAATTTCCTTCGTTTTTTCGAATTTTGCATGCTGTTTTCTAACATTTTACAGCCAGTTCATGTAAACATCTATATGGTGCTTTCAACCGGCTTTTATTATATTTGTCGACTTTACCACTGCGCGTTTCTATATGTCAACAACTTAGGTCATACATACCAATACATCAACCAACTTTGTAATAACTTTGCACAACTTTGCAATCACTTTGAACAACTTTGAGCGGTGTGTTAACAGCTTAGAACCCACTACGTGCCGACATCATCTACAACTTGTTCTTGAAAATTAGAAGGAATGTGAAAACTTTATTTCAATTAAAATAGTTACAAAAATTCCACATTTTTTCCACTATAAATGATTGGCATCACAGACAGGAAGAATGCAGGAACGTATCCTTATATTTTTACTATTTCTGTGATGAAAAAAAAAATCAACGACTCGTTTACTTAGGGAGTCTCCCATGCGAGTACTAACCATGCCCGATCGCGCTTTACTTTAAACATGTGTCAGTCACCTAACCACACAGCTACATTGTTTATTTGAAAGTAAGCTGAATTGGCGGGTATTTCATGTTTTTGAATGTTTAAAATCGTTATCGCTGGCACAAAGTACCTTCTATAATTGACCTATGACCTCTAGATACTTGGAGTAACACGACGGTAATTAACAGCAATTCACGAAATATTCATTCACATTTTCGAACTTTTAACTATGGTACTTATTAATATGATATCTCATGTAACAATCCCGATTGAAACAAGCAACTTTGCAATGGCTTTTCACAACTTTGTAAGCAGTTTGTTGTCGAATTTACGGTTGGCTGTTGCGTTAATCTACTTATGCATGATACATTTTCGATACATTTACTTATTGTTTTCGAAGTTTAACTGCGGGGGTGTCATTACAATGACTTAGGTTAAATATACAAGCAACTCCGCCAAAATTTCCTTCGTTTGTTCGAACTTTGCATGCTGTTTTCTAACATTTTACAGCCAGTTCATGTAAACATCTATATGGTGCTTTCAACCGGCTTTTATTAAATTTGTCGACTTTACCACTGCGCGTTTCTATATGTCAACAACTTAGGTCATACATACCAATACATCAACCAACTTTGTAATAACTTTGCACAACTTTGCAATCACTTTGAACAACTTTGAGCGGTGTGTTAACAGCTTAAAACCCACTACGTGCCGACAGCATCTACAACTTGTTTTTGAAAATTAGAAGGAATGTGAAAACTTTTTTTCAATTAAAATAGTTACAAAAATTCCACAATTTTCCACTATAAATGATTGGCATCACAGAAAGGAAGAATGCAGGAACGTATCCTTATATTTTTACTATTTCTGTGAAGAAAAACAAAATCAATGACTCGTTTCCTCAGGGAGTCTCCCATGCGAGTACTAACCATGCCCGATGGCGCTTTACTTTAAACATGTGTGTCGGTCACCTAACAACACAGCTGCATTGTTTATTTGAAAGTAAGCTGAATTGGCGGGTATTTCATGTTTTTGAATGTTTAAAATCGTTATCGCTGCCACAAAGTACCTTCTATAATTGACCTATGACCTCTACATACTTGGAGTAACACGACGGTAATTAACAGCAATTCACGAAATATTCATTCACATTTTCGAACTTTTAACTATGGTACTTATTAATATGATATCTCAGGTAACAATCCCGATTGAAACAAGCAACTTTGCAATGGCTTTTCACAACTTTGTAAGCAGTTTGTTGTCGAATTTACGGTTGGCTGTTTGTTGCGTTAATCTACTTATGCATGATACATTTTCGATACATTTACTTATTGTTTTCGAAATTTAACTGCGGGGGTGTCATTACAATGACTTAGGTTAAATATACAAGCAACTCCGCCAAAATTTCCTTCGTTTTTTCGAATTTTGCATGCTGTTTTCTAACATTTTACAGCCAGTTCATGTAAACATCTATATGGTGCTTTCAACCGGCTTTTATTATATTTGTCGACTTTACCACTGCGCGTTTCTATATGTCAACAACTTAGGTCATACATACCAATACATCAACCAACTTTGTAATAACTTTGCACAACTTTGCAATCACTTTGAACAACTTTGAGCGGTGTGTTAACAGCTTAGAACCCACTACGTGCCGACATCATCTACAACTTGTTCTTGAAAATTAGAAGGAATGTGAAAACTTTATTTCAATTAAAATAGTTACAAAAATTCCACATTTTTTCCACTATAAATGATTGGCATCACAGACAGGAAGAATGCAGGAACGTATCCTTATATTTTTACTATTTCTGTGATGAAAAAAAAAATCAACGACTCGTTTACTTAGGGAGTCTCCCATGCGAGTACTAACCATGCCCGATCGCGCTTTACTTTAAACATGTGTCAGTCACCTAACCACACAGCTACATTGTTTATTTGAAAGTAAGCTGAATTGGCGGGTATTTCATGTTTTTGAATGTTTAAAATCGTTATCGCTGGCACAAAGTACCTTCTATAATTGACCTATGACCTCTAGATACTTGGAGTAACACGACGGTAATTAACAGCAATTCACGAAATATTCATTCACATTTTCGAACTTTTAACTATGGTACTTATTAATATGATATCTCATGTAACAATCCCGATTGAAACAAGCAACTTTGCAATGGCTTTTCACAACTTTGTAAGCAGTTTGTTGTCGAATTTACGGTTGGCTGTTGCGTTAATCTACTTATGCATGATACATTTTCGATACATTTACTTATTGTTTTCGAAGTTTAACTGCGGGGGTGTCATTACAATGACTTAGGTTAAATATACAAGCAACTCCGCCAAAATTTCCTTCGTTTGTTCGAACTTTGCATGCTGTTTTCTAACATTTTACAGCCAGTTCATGTAAACATCTATATGGTGCTTTCAACCGGCTTTTATTAAATTTGTCGACTTTACCACTGCGCGTTTCTATATGCCAACAACTTAGGTCATACATACCAATACATCAACCAACTTTGTAATAACTTTGCACAACTTTGCAATCACTTTGAACAACTTTGAGCGGTGTGTTAACAGCTTAAAACCCACTACGTGCCGACAGCATCTACAACTTGTTTTTGAAAATTAGAAGGAATGTGAAAACTTTTTTTCAATTAAAATAGTTACAAAAATTCCACAATTTTCCACTATAAATGATTGGCATCACAGAAAGGAAGAATGCAGGAACGTATCCTTATATTTTTACTATTTCTGTGAAGAAAAACAAAATCAATGACTCGTTTCCTCAGGGAGTCTCCCATGCGAGTACTAACCATGCCCGATGGCGCTTTACTTTAAACATGTGTGTCGGTCACCTAACAACACAGCTGCATTGTTTATTTGAAAGTAAGCTGAATTGGCGGGTATTTCATGTTTTTGAATGTTTAAAATCGTTATCGCTGCCACAAAGTACCTTCTATAATTGACCTATGACCTCTACATACTTGGAGTAACACGACGGTAATTAACAGCAATTCACGAAATATTCATTCACATTTTCGAACTTTTAACTATGGTACTTATTAATATGATATCTCAGGTAACAATCCCGATTGAAACAAGCAACTTTGCAATGGCTTTTCACAACTTTGTAAGCAGTTTGTTGTCGAATTGACGGTTGGCTGTTGCGTTAATCTACTTATGCATGATACATTTTCGATACATTTACTTATTGTTTTCGAAATTTAACTGCGGGGGTGTCATTACAATGACTTAGGTTAAATATACAAGCAACTCCGCCAAAATTTCCTTCGTTTTTTCGAATTTTGCATGCTGTTTTCTAACATTTTACAGCCAGTTCATGTAAACATCTATATGGTGCTTTCAACCGGCTTTTATTATATTTGTCGACTTTACCACTGCGCGTTTCTATATGTCAACAACTTAGGTCATACATACCAATACATCAACCAACTTTGTAATAACTTTGCACAACTTTGCAATCACTTTGAACAAGTTTGAGCGGTGTGTTAACAGCTTAGAACCCACTACGTGCCGACAGCATCTACAACTTGTTCTTGAAAATTAGAAGGAATGTGAAAACTTTATTTCAATTAAAATAGTTACAAAAATTCCACATTTTTTCCACTATAAATGATTGGCATCACAGACAGGAAGAATGCAGGAACGTATCCTTATATTTTTACTATTTCTGTGAAGAAAAACAAAATCAATGACTCGTTTCCTCAGGGAGTCTCCCATGCGAGTACTAACCATGCCCGATGGCGCTTTACTTTAAACATGTGTGTCGGTCACCTAACAACACAGCTGCATTGTTTATTTGAAAGTAAGCTGAATTGGCGGGTATTTCATGTTTTTGAATGTTTAAAATCGTTATCGCTGCCACAAAGTACCTTCTATAATTGACCTATTACCTCTACATACTTGGAGTAACACGACGGTAATTAACAGCAATTCACGAAATATTCATTCACATTTTCGAACTTTTAACTATGGTACTTATTAATATGATATCTCAGGTAACAATCCCGATTGAAACAAGCAACTTTGCAATGGCTTTTCACAACTTTGTAAGCAGTTTGTTGTCGAATTTACGGTTGGCTGTTGCGTTAATCTACTTATGCATGATACATTTTCGATACATTTACTTATTGTTTTCGAAATTTAACTGCGGGGGTGTCATTACAATGACTTAGGTTAAATATACAAGCAACTCCGCCAAAATTTCCTTCGTTTTTTTCGAATTTTGCATGCTGTTTTCTAACCTTTTACAGCCAGTTCATGTAAACATCTATATGGTGCCTTCAACCGGCTTTTATTATATTTGTCGACTTTACCACTGCGCGTTTCTATATGTCAAGAACTTAGGTCATACATACCAATACATCAACCAACTTTGTAATAACTTTGCACAACTTTGCAATCACTTTGAACAACTTTGAGCGGTGTGTTAACAGCTTAGAACCCACTACGTGCCGACAGCATCTACAACTTGTTCTTGAAAATTAGAAGGAATGTGAAAACTTTATTTCAATTAAAATAGTTACAAAAATTCCACATTTATTCCACTAAAAATGATTGGCATCACAGACAGGAAGAATGCAGGAACGTATCCTTATATTTTTACTATTTCTGTGATGAAAAAAAAATCAACGACTCGTTTACTTAGGGAGTCTCCCATGCGAGTACTAACCATGCCCGATCGCGCTTTACTTTAAACATATGTCAGTCACCTAACCACACAGCTGCATTGTTTATTTGAAAGTAAGCTGAATTGGCGGGTATTTCATGTTTTTGAATGTTTAAAATCGTTATCGCTGGCACAAAGTACCTTCTATAATTGACCTATGACCTCTACATACTTGGAGTAACACGACGGTAATTAACAGCAATTCACGAAATATTCATTCACATTTTCGAACTTTTAACTATGGTACTTATTAATATGATATCTCATGTAACAATCCCGATTGAAACAAGCAACTTTGCAATGGCTTTTCACAACTTTGTAAGCAGTTTGTTGTCGAATTTACGGTTGGCTGTTGCGTTAATCTACTTATGCATGATACATTTTCGATACATTTACTTATTGTTTTCGAAGTTTAACTGCGGGGGTGTCATTACAATGACTTAGGTTAAATATACAAGCAACTCCGCCAAAATTTCCTTCGTTTTTTCGAACTTTGCATGCTGTTTTCTAACATTTTACAGCCAGTTCATGTAAACATCTATATGGTGCTTTCAACCGGCTTTTATTATATTTGTCGACTTTACCACTGCGCGTTTCTATATGTCAACAACTTAGGTCATACATACCAATACATCAACCAACTTTGTAATAACTTTGCACAACTTTGCAATCACTTTGGACAACTTTGAGCGGTGTGTTAACAGCTTAGAACCCACTACGTGCCGACAGCATCTACAACTTGTTCTTGAAAATTAGAAGGAATGTGAAAACTTTATTTCAATTAAAATAGTTACAAAAATTCCACATTTTTTCCACTATAAATGATTGGCATCACAGAAAGGAAGAAGGCAGGAACGTATCCTTATATTTTTACTATTTCTGTGATGAAAAAAAAAATCAATGACTCGTTTACTCAGGGAGTCTCCCATGCGAGTACTAACCATGCCCGATCGCGCTTTACTTTAAACAAGTGTCAGTCACCTAACCACACAGCTGCATTATTTATTTGAAAGTAGGCTGAATTGGCGGGTATTTCATGTTTTTGAATGTTTAAAATCGTTATCGCTGGCACAAAGTACCTTCTATAATTGACCATGACCTCTACATACTTGGAGTAACACGACGGTAATTAACAGCAATTCACGAAATATTCATTCACATTTTCGAACTTTTAACTATGGTACTTATTAATATGATATCTCAGGTAACAATCCCGATTGAAACAAGCAACTTTGCAATGGCTTTTCACAACTTTGTAAGCAGTTTGTTGTCGAATTTACGGTTGGCTGTTGCGTTAATCTACTTATGCATGATACATTTTCGATACATTTACTTATTGTTTTCGAAATTTAACTGCGGGGGTGTCATTACAATGACTTAGGTTAAATATACAAGCAACTCCGCCAAAATTTCCTTCGTTTTTTCGAATTTTGCATGCTGTTTTCTAACATTTTACAGCCAGTTCATGTAAACATCTATATGGTGCTTTCAACCGGCTTTTATTATATTTGTCGACTTTACCACTGCGCGTTTCTATATGTCAACAACTTAGGTCATACATACCAATACATCAACCAACTTTGTAATAACTTTGCACAACTTTGCAATCACTTTGAACAACTTTGAGCGGTGTGTTAACAGCTTAGAACCCACTACGTGCCGACAGCATCTACAACTTGTTCTTGAAAATTAGAAGGAATGTGAAAACTTTATTTCAATTAAAATAGTTACAAAAATTCCACATTTTTTCCACTATAAATGATTGGCATCACAGACAGGAAGAATGCAGGAACGTATCCTTATATTTTTACTATTTCTGTGATGAAAAAAAAATCAACGACTCGTTTACTTAGGGAGTCTCGCATGCGAGTACTAACCATGCCCGATCGCGCTTTACTTTAAACATGTGTCAGTCACCTAACCACACAGCTGCATTGTTTATTTGAAAGTAAGCTGAATTGGCGGGTATTTCATGTTTTTGAATGTTTAAAATCGTTATCGCTGGCACAAAGTACCTTCTATAATTGACCTATGACCTCTACATACTTGGAGTAACACGACGGTAATTAACAGCAATTCACGAAATATTCATTCACATTTTCGAACTTTTAACTATGGTACTTATTAATATGATATCTCATGTAACAATCCCGATTGAAACAAGCAACTTTGCAATGGCTTTTCACAACTTTGTAAGCAGTTTGTTGTCGAATTTACGGTTGGCTGTTGCGTTAATCTACTTATGCATGATACATTTTCGATACATTTACTTATTGTTTTCGAAGTTTAACTGCGGGGGTGTCATTACAATGACTTAGGTTAAATATACAAGCAACTCCGCCAAAATTTCCATCGTTTTTCGAACTTTGCATGCTGTTTTCTAACATTTTACAGCCAGTTCATGTAAACATCTATATGGTGCTTTCAACTGGCTTTTATTAAATTTGTCGACTTTACCACTGCGCGTTTCTATATGACAACAACTTAGGTCATACATGCCAATACATCAACCAACTTTGTAATAACTTTGCACAACTTTGCAATCACTTTGAACAACTTTGAGCGGTGTGTTAACAGCTTAAAACCCACTACGTGCCGACAGCATCTACAACTTGTTCTTGAAAATTAGAAAGAATGTGAAAACTTTTTTTCAATTAAAATAGTTACAAAAATTCCACGATTTTCCACTATAAATGATTGGCATCACAGACAGGAAGAATGCAGGAACGTATCCTTATATTTTTACTATATCTGTGATGAAAAAAAAATCAACGACTCATTTACTCAGGGAGTCTCCCATGCGAGCACTAACACTGCCCGATCACGCTTTACTTTAAACATGTGTCGGTCACCTAACCACACATCTGCATTGTTTAATTGTTCATAAGCTGAATTGGCGGGTATTTCATGTTTTTGAATGTTTAAAATCGTTATCGCTGGCACAAAGTACCTTCTATAATTGACCTATGACCTCTACATACTTGGAGTAACACGACGGTAATTAACAGCAATTCACGAAATATTCATGCACATTTTCGAACTTTTAACTATGGTACTTTTTAATATGATATCTCAGGTAACAATCCCGATTAAAACAAGCAACTTTGCAATCGCTTTTCTCAACTTTGTAAGCAGTTTGTTGTCGAATTTACGGTTGGCTGTTGCGTTAATCTACTTATGCATGATACATTTTCGATACATTTACTTTTTGTTTTCGAAATTTAACTGCGGGGGTGTTATTACAATGACTTAGGTTAAATATACAAGCAACTCCGCCAAAATTTCCTTCGTTTTTCGAACTTTGCATGCTGTTTTCTAACATTTTACAGCCAGTTCATGTAAACATCTATATGGTGCTTTCAACCGGCTTTTATAAAACTTGTCGACTTTACCACTGCGCGTTTCTATATGCCAACAACTTAGGTCATACATACCAATACATGAACCAACTTTGTAATAACTTTGCACAACTTTGCAATCACTTTGAACAACTTTGAGCGGTGTTTTAACAGCTTAAAACCCACTACGTGCCGACAGCATCTACAACTTGTTCTTGAAAATTAGAAGGAATGTGAAAACTTTTTTTCAATTAAAATAGCTACAAAAATTCCACGATTTTCCACTATAAATGATTTGCATCACAGACAGGAAGAATGCAGGAACGTATCCTTATATTTTTACTATTTCTGTGATGAAAAAAACAATCAACGACTCGTTTACTCAGGGAGTCTCCCATGCGAGTACTAACCATGCCCGATGGCGCTTTACTTTAAACATGTGTCGGTCACCTATCCACACAGCTGCATTGTTTATTTGAAAGTAAGCTGAATTGGCGGGTATTTCATGTTTTTGAATGTTTGAAATCGTTATCGCTGGCACAAAGTACCTTCTATAATTGACATATGACCTCTACATACTTGGAGTAACACGACGGTAATTAACAGCAATTCACGAAATATTCATTCACATTTTCGAACTTTTAACTATGGTACTTATTAATATGATATCTCATGTAACAATCCCGATTGAAACAAGCAACTTTGCAATGGCTTTTCACAACTTTGTAAGCAGTTTGTTGTCGAATTTACGGTTGGCTGTTGCGTTAATCTACTTATGCATGATACATTTTCGATACATTTACTTATTGTTTTCGAAGTTTAACTGCGGGGGTGTCATTACAATGACTTAGGTTAAATATACAAGCAACTCCGCCAAAATTTCCATCGTTTTTCGAACTTTGCATGCTGTTTTCTAACATTTTACAGCCAGTTCATGTAAACATCTATATGGTGCTTTCAACTGGCTTTTATTAAATTTGTCGACTTTACCACTGCGCGTTTCTATATGACAACAACTTAGGTCATACATGCCAATACATCAACCAACTTTGTAATAACTTTGCACAACTTTGCAATCACTTTGAACAACTTTGAGCGGTGTGTTAACAGCTTAAAACCCACTACGTGCCGACAGCATCTACAACTTGTTCTTGAAAATTAGAAAGAATGTGAAAACTTTTTTTCAATTAAAATAGTTACAAAAATTCCACGATTTTCCACTATAAATGATTGGCATCACAGACAGGAAGAATGCAGGAACGTATCCTTATATTTTTACTATATCTGTGATGAAAAAAAAATCAACGACTCATTTACTCAGGGAGTCTCCCATGCGAGCACTAACACTGCCCGATCACGCTTTACTTTAAACATGTGTCGGTCACCTAACCACACATCTGCATTGTTTAATTGTTCATAAGCTGAATTGGCGGGTATTTCATGTTTTTGAATGTTTAAAATCGTTATCGCTGGCACAAAGTACCTTCTATAATTGACCTATGACCTCTACATACTTGGAGTAACACGACGGTAATTAACAGCAATTCACGAAATATTCATGCACATTTTCGAACTTTTAACTATGGTACTTTTTAATATGATATCTCAGGTAACAATCCCGATTAAAACAAGCAACTTTGCAATCGCTTTTCTCAACTTTGTAAGCAGTTTGTTGTCGAATTTACGGTTGGCTGTTGCGTTAATCTACTTATGCATGATACATTTTCGATACATTTACTTTTTGTTTTCGAAATTTAACTGCGGGGGTGTTATTACAATGACTTAGGTTAAATATACAAGCAACTCCGCCAAAATTTCCTTCGTTTTTCGAACTTTGCATGCTGTTTTCTAACATTTTACAGCCAGTTCATGTAAACATCTATATGGTGCTTTCAACCGGCTTTTATAAAACTTGTCGACTTTACCACTGCGCGTTTCTATATGCCAACAACTTAGGTCATACATACCAATACATGAACCAACTTTGTAATAACTTTGCACAACTTTGCAATCACTTTGAACAACTTTGAGCGGTGTTTTAACAGCTTAAAACCCACTACGTGCCGACAGCATCTACAACTTGTTCTTGAAAATTAGAAGGAATGTGAAAACTTTTTTTCAATTAAAATAGCTACAAAAATTCCACGATTTTCCACTATAAATGATTTGCATCACAGACAGGAAGAATGCAGGAACGTATCCTTATATTTTTACTATTTCTGTGATGAAAAAAACAATCAACGACTCGTTTACTCAGGGAGTCTCCCATGCGAGTACTAACCATGCCCGATGGCGCTTTACTTTAAACATGTGTCGGTCACCTATCCACACAGCTGCATTGTTTATTTGAAAGTAAGCTGAATTGGCGGGTATTTCATATTTTTGAATGTTTAAAATCGTTATCGCTGGCACAAAGTACCTTCTATAATTGACCTATGACCTCTACATACTTGGAGTAACACGACGGTAATTAACAGCAATTCACGAAATATTCATGCGTGCCACATTTTCGAACTTTTAACTATGGTACTTTTTAATATGATATCTCAGGTAACAATCCCGATTAAAACAAGCAACTTTGCAATCGCTTTTCTCAACTTTGTAAGCAGTTTGTTGTCGAATTTACGGTTGGCTGTTGCGTTAATCTACTTATGCATGATACATTTTCGATACATTTACTTATTGTTTTCGAAATTTAACTGCGGGGGTGTCATTACAATGACTTAGGTTAAATATACAAGCAACTCCGCCAAAATTTCCTTCGTTTTTTCGAATTTTGCATGCTGTTTTCTAACATTTTACAGCCAGTTCATGTAAACATCTATATGGTGCTTTCAACCGGCTTTTATTATATTTGTCGACTTTACCACTGCGCGTTTCTATATGTCAACAACTTAGGTCATACATACCAATACATCAACCAACTTTGTAATAACTTTGCACAACTTTGCAATCACTTTGAACAACTTTGAGCGGTGTGTTAACAGCTTAGAACCCACTACGTGCCGACAGCATCTACAACTTGTTCTTGAAAATTAGAAGGAATGTGAAAACTTTATTTCAATTAAAATAGTTACAAAAATTCCACATTTTTTCCACTATAAATGATTGGCATCACAGACAGGAAGAATGCAGGAACGTATCCTTATATTTTTACTATTTCTGTGATGAAAAAAAAATCAACGACTCGTTTACTTAGGGAGTCTCGCATGCGAGTACTAACCATGCCCGATCGCGCTTTACTTTAAACATGTGTCAGTCACCTAACCACACAGCTGCATTGTTTATTTGAAAGTAAGCTGAATTGGCGGGTATTTCATGTTTTTGAATGTTTAAAATCGTTATCGCTGGCACAAAGTACCTTCTATAATTGACCTATGACCTCTACATACTTGGAGTAACACGACGGTAATTAACAGCAATTCACGAAATATTCATTCACATTTTCGAACTTTTAACTATGGTACTTATTAATATGATATCTCATGTAACAATCCCGATTGAAACAAGCAACTTTGCAATGGCTTTTCACAACTTTGTAAGCAGTTTGTTGTCGAATTTACGGTTGGCTGTTGCGTTAATCTACTTATGCATGATACATTTTCGATACATTTACTTATTGTTTTCGAAGTTTAACTGCGGGGGTGTCATTACAATGACTTAGGTTAAATATACAAGCAACTCCGCCAAAATTTCCATCGTTTTTCGAACTTTGCATGCTGTTTTCTAACATTTTACAGCCAGTTCATGTAAACATCTATATGGTGCTTTCAACTGGCTTTTATTAAATTTGTCGACTTTACCACTGCGCGTTTCTATATGACAACAACTTAGGTCATACATGCCAATACATCAACCAACTTTGTAATAACTTTGCACAACTTTGCAATCACTTTGAACAACTTTGAGCGGTGTGTTAACAGCTTAAAACCCACTACGTGCCGACAGCATCTACAACTTGTTCTTGAAAATTAGAAAGAATGTGAAAACTTTTTTTCAATTAAAATAGTTACAAAAATTCCACGATTTTCCACTATAAATGATTGGCATCACAGACAGGAAGAATGCAGGAACGTATCCTTATATTTTTACTATATCTGTGATGAAAAAAAAATCAACGACTCATTTACTCAGGGAGTCTCCCATGCGAGCACTAACACTGCCCGATCACGCTTTACTTTAAACATGTGTCGGTCACCTAACCACACATCTGCATTGTTTAATTGTTCATAAGCTGAATTGGCGGGTATTTCATGTTTTTGAATGTTTAAAATCGTTATCGCTGGCACAAAGTACCTTCTATAATTGACCTATGACCTCTACATACTTGGAGTAACACGACGGTAATTAACAGCAATTCACGAAATATTCATGCGTGCCACATTTTCGAACTTTTAACTATGGTACTTTTTAATATGATATCTCAGGTAACAATCCCGATTAAAACAAGCAACTTTGCAATCGCTTTTCTCAACTTTGTAAGCAGTTTGTTGTCGAATTTACGGTTGGCTGTTGCGTTAATCTACTTATGCATGATACATTTTCGATACATTTACTTATTGTTTTCGAAATTTAACTGCGGGGGTGTCATTACAATGACTTAGGTTAAATATACAAGCAACTCCGCCACAATTCCCTTCGTTTTTCGAACTTTGCATGCTGTTTTCTAACATTTTACAGCCAGTTCATGTAAACATCTATATGGTGCTTTCAACCGGCTTTTATTAAACTTGTCGACTTTAGCACTGCGCGTTTCTATATGCAAACAACTTAGGTCATACATACCAATACATCAACCAACTTTGTAATAACTTTGCACAACTTTGCAATCACTTTGAACAACTTTGAGCGGTGTGTTAACAGCTTAAAACCCACTACTTGCGGACAGCATCTACAACTTGTTCTTGAAAATTAGAAGGAATGTGAAAACTTTTTTTCAATTAAAATGGCTACAAAAATTCCACGATTTTCCACTATAAATGATTGGCATCACAGACAGGAAGAATGCAGGAACGTATCCTTATATTTTTACTATTTCTGTGATGAAAAAAAAAATCAACGACTCGTTTACTCAGGGAGTCTCCCATGCGAGTACTAACCATGCCCGATCGCGCTTTACTTTAAACATGTGTCGGTCACCAAACCACACAGCTGCATTGTTTATTTGAAAGTAAGCTGAATTGGCGGGTATTTCATATTTTTGAATGTTTAAAATCGTTATCGCTGGCATCAAGTACCTTCTATAATTGACCTATGACCTCTACATACTTGGAGTAACACGACGGTAATTAACAGCAATTCACGAAATATTCATGCACATTTTCGTACTTTTAACTATGGTACTTTTTAATATGATATCTCAGGTAACAATCCCGATTAAAACAAGCAACTTTGCAATCGCTTTTCTCAACTTTGTAAGCAGTTTGTTGTCGAATTTACGGTTGGCTGTTGCGTTAATCTACTTATGCATGATACATTTTCGATACATTTACTTATTGTTTTCGAAATTTAACTGCGGGGGTGTCATTACAATGACTTAGGTTAAATATACAAGCAACTCCGCCAAAATTCCCTTCGTTTTTCGAACTTTGCATGCTGTTTTCTAACATTTTACAGCCAGTTCATGTAAACATCTATATGGTGCTTTCAACCGGCTTTTATTAAACTTGTCGACTTTAGCACTGCGCGTTTCTATATGCAAACAACTTAGGTCATACATACCAATACATCAACCAACTTTGTAATAACTTTGCACAACTTTGCAATCACTTTGAACAACTTTGAGCGGTGTGTTAACAGCTTAAAACCCACTACGTGCGGACAGCATCTACAACTTGTTCTTGAAAATTAGAAGGAATGTGAAAACTTTTTTTCAATTAAAATGGCTACAAAAATTCCACGATTTTCCACTATAAATGATTGGCATCACAGACAGGAAGAATGCAGGAACGTATCCTTATATTTTTACTATTTCTGTGATGAAAAAAAAAAATCAACGACTCGTTTACTCAGGGAGTCTCCCATGCGAGTACTAACCATGCCCGATCGCGCTTTACTTTAAACATGTGTCGGTCACCTAACCACACAGCTGCATTGTTTATTTGAAAGTAAGCTGAATTGGCGGGTATTTCATATTTTTGAATGTTTAAAATCGTTATCGCTGGCACAAAGTACCTTCTATAATTGACCTATGACCTCTACATACTTGGAGTAACACGACGGTAATTAACAGCAATTCACGAAATATTCATGCACATTTTCGAACTTTTAACTATGGTACTTTTTAATATGATATCTCAGGTAACAATCCCGATTAAAACAAGCAACTTTGCAATCGCTTTTCTCAACTTTGTATGCAGTTTGTTGTCGAATTTACGGTTGGCTGTTGCGTTAATCTACTTATGCATAATACATTTTCGATACATTTACTTATTGTTTTCGAAATTTAACTGCCGGGGTGTCATTACAATGACTTAGGGTAAATATACAAGCAACTCCGCCAAAATTTCCTTCGTTTTTTCGAACTTTGCATGCTGTTTTCTAACATTTTACAGCCAGTTCATGTAAACATCTATATGGTGCTTTCAACCGGCTTTTGTAAAATTTGTCGATTTTACCACTGCGCGTTTCTATATGCCAACAACTTAGGTCATACATACCAATACATCAACCAACTTTGTAATAACTTTGCACAACTTTGCAATCACTTTGAACAACTTTGAGCGGTGTGTTAACAGCTTAAAACCCACTACGTGCCGACAGCATCTACAACTTGTTCTTGAAAATTAGAAGGAATGTGAAAACTTTTTTTCAATTAAAATAGCTACAAAAATTCCACGATTTTCCACTATAAATGATAGGCATCACAGACAGGAAGAATGCAGGAACGTATCCTTATATTTTTACTATTTCTGTGATGAAAAAAAAAATCAGCAACTCGTTTACTCAGGGAGTCTCCCATGCGAGTACTAACCATGCCCGACCGCGCTTTACTTTAAACATGTGTCGGTCACCTAACCAGACAGCTGCATTGTTTATTTGAAAGTAAGCTGAATTGGCGGGTATTTCATGTTTTTGAATGTTTAAAATCGTTATCGCTGGCACAAAGTACCTTCTATAATTGACCTATGACCTATACATACTTGGAGTAACACGACGGTAATTAACAGCAATTCACGAAATATTCATTCACATTTTCGAACTTTTAACTATGGTACTTTTTAATATGATATCTCAGGTAACAATCCCGATTAAAACAAGCAACTTTGCAATCGCTTTTCTCAACTTTGTAAGCAGTTTGTTGTCGAATTTACGGTTGGCTGTTGCGTTAATCTACTTATGCATGATACATTTTCGATAGATTTACTTATTGTTTTCGAAATTTAACTGCGGGGGTGTCATTACAATGACTTAGGTTAAATATACAAGCAACTCCGCCAAAATTTCCTTCGTTTTTCGAACTTTGCATGCTGTTTTCTAACATTTTACAGCCAGTTCATGTAAACATCTATATGGTGCTTTCAACCGGCTTTTATTAAACTTGTCGACTTTAGTACTGCGCGTTTCTATATGCCAACAACTTAGGTCATACATACCAATACATCAACCAACTTTGTAATAACTTTGCACAACTTAGCAATCACTTTGAACAACTTTGAGCGGTGTGTTAACAGCTTAAAACCCACTACGTGCGGACAGCATCTACAACTTGTTCTTGAAAATTAGAAGGAATGTGAAAACTTTTTTTCAATTAAAATGGCTACAAAAATTCCACGGTTTTCCACTATAAATGATTGGCATCACAGACAGGAAGAATGCAGGACGTATCCTTATATTTTTACTATTTCTGTGATGAAAAAAAAAAATCAACGACTCGTTTACTCAGGGAGTCTCCCATGCGAGTACTAACCATGCCCGATCGCGCTTTACTTTAAACATGTGTCGGTCACCTAACCACACAGCTGCATTGTTTATTTGAAAGTAAGCTGAATTGGCGGGTATTTCATATTTTTGAATGTTTAAAATCGTTATCGCTGTCATCAAGTACCTTCTATAATTGACCTATGACCTCTACATACTTGGAGTAACACGACGGTAATTAACAGCAATTCACGAAATATTCATGCACATTTTCGAACTTTTAACTATGGTACTTTTTAATATGATATCTCAGGTAACAATCCCGATTAAAACAAGCAACTTTGCAATCGCTTTTCTCAACTTTGTAAGCAGTTTGTTGTCGAATTTACGGTTGGCTGTTGCGTTAATCTACTTATGCATGATACATTTTCGATACATTTACTTATTGTTTTCGAAATTTAACTGCGGGGGTGTCATTACAATGACTTAGGTTAAATATACAAGCAACTCCGCCAAAATTTCCTTCGTTTTTCGAACTTTGCATGCTGTTTTCTAACATTTTACAGCCAGTTCATGTAAACATCTATATGGTGCTTTCAACCGGCTTTTATTAAACTTGTCGACTTTAGTACTGCGCGTTTCTATATGCCAACAACTTAGGTCATACATACCAATACATCAACCAACTTTGTAATAACTTTGCACAACTTAGCAATCACTTTGAACAACTTTGAGCGGTGTGTTAACAGCTTAAAACCCACTACGTGCGGACAGCATCTACAACTTGTTCTTGAAAATTAGAAGGAATGTGAAAACTTTTTTTCAATTAAAATGGCTACAAAAATTCCACGGTTTTCCACTATAAATGATTGGCATCACAGACAGGAAGAATGCAGGACGTATCCTTATATTTTTACTATTTCTGTGATGAAAAAAAAAAATCAACGACTCGTTTACTCAGGGAGTCTCCCATGCGAGTACTAACCATGCCCGATCGCGCTTTACTTTAAACATGTGTCGGTCACCTAACCACACAGCTGCATTGTTTATTTGAAAGTAAGCTGAATTGGCGGGTATTTCATATTTTTGAATGTTTAAAATCGTTATCGCTGTCATCAAGTACCTTCTATAATTGACCTATGACCTCTACATACTTGGAGTAACACGACGGTAATTAACAGCAATTCACGAAATATTCATGCACATTTTCGAACTTTTAACTATGGTACTTTTTAATATGATATCTCAGGTAACAATCCCGATTAAAACAAGCAACTTTGCAATCGCTTTTCTCAACTTTGTAAGCAGTTTGTTGTCGAATTTACGGTTGGCTGTTGCGTTAATCTACTTATGCATGATACATTTTCGATACATTTACTTATTGTTTTCGAAATTTAACTGCGGGGGTGTCATTACAATGACTTAGGTTAAATATACAAGCAACTCCGCCAAAATTTCCTTCGTTTTTCGAACTTTGCATGCTGTTTTCTAACATTTTACAGCCAGTTCATGTAAACATCTATATGGTGCTTTCAACCGGCTTTTATTAAACTTGTCGACTTTAGCACTGCGCGTTTCTATATGCAAACAACTTAGGTCATACATACCAATACATCAACCAACTTTGTAATAACTTTGCACAACTTTGCAATCACTTTGAACAACTTTGAGCGGTGTGTTAACAGCTTAAAACCCACTACGTGCGGACAGCATCTACAACTTGTTCTTGAAAATTAGAAGGAATGTGAAAACTTTTTTTCAATTAAAATGGCTACAAAAATTCCACGATTTTCCACTATAAATGATTGGCATCACAGACAGGAAGAATGCAGGAACGTATCCTTATATTTTTACTATTTCTGTGATGAAAAAAAAAAATCAACGACTCGTTTACTCAGGGAGTCTCCCATGCGAGTACTAACCATGCCCGATCGCGCTTTACTTTAAACATGTGTCGGTCACCTAACCACACAGATGCATTGTTCATTTGAAAGTAAGCTGAATTGGCGGGTATTTCATATTTTTGAATGTTTAAAATCGTTATCGCTGGCACAAAGTACCTTCTATAATTGACCTATGACCTCTACATACTTGGAGTAACACGACGGTAATTAACAGCAATTCACGAAATATTCATGCACATTTTCGAACTTTTAACTATGGTACTTTTTAATATGATATCTCAGGTAACAATCCCGATTAAAACAAGCAACTTTGCAATCGCTTTTCTCAACTTTGTAAGCAGTTTGTTGTCGAATTTACGGTTAGCTGTTGCGTTAATCTACTTATGCATAATACATTTTCGATACATTTACTTATTGTTTTCGAAATTTAACTGCGGGGGTGTCATTACAATGACTTAGGTTAAATATACAAGCAACTCCGCCAAAATTTCCTTCGTTTTTCGAACTTTGCATGCTGTTTTCTAACATTTTACAGCCAGTTCATGTAAACATCTATATGGTGCTTTCAACCGGCTTTTGTAAAATTTGTCGATTTTACCACTGCGCGTTTCTATATGCCAACAACTTAGGTCATACATACCAATACATCAACCAACTTTGTAATAACTTTGCACAACTTTGCAATCACTTTGAACAACTTTGAGCGGTGTGTTAACAGCTTAAAACCCACTACGTGCCGACAGCATCTACAACTTGTTCTTGAAAATTAGAAGGAATGTGAAAACTTTTTTTCAATTAAAATAGCTACAAAAATTCCACGATTTTCCACTATAAATGATAGGCATCACAGACAGGAAGAATGCAGGAACGTATCCTTATATTTTTACTATTTCTGTGATGAAAAAAAAAATCAGCAACTCGTTTACTCAGGGAGTCTCCCATGCGAGTACTAACCATGCCCGACCGCGCTTTACTTTAAACATGTGTCGGTCACCTAACCAGACAGCTGCATTGTTTATTTGAAAGTAAGCTGAATTGGCGGGTATTTCATGTTTTTGAATGTTTAAAATCGTTATCGCTGGCACAAAGTACCTTCTATAATTGACCTATGACCTATACATACTTGGAGTAACACGACGGTAATTAACAGCAATTCACGAAATATTCATTCACATTTTCGAACTTTTAACTATGGTACTTTTTAATATGATATCTCAGGTAATAATCCCGATTAAAACAAGCAACTTTGCAATCGCTTTTCTCAACTTTGTAAGCAGTTTGTTGTCGAATTTACGGTTGGCTGTTGCGTTAATCTACTTATGCATGATACATTTTCGATAGATTTACTTATTGTTTTCGAAATTTAACTGCGGGGGTGTCATTACAATGACTTAGGTTAAATATACAAGCAACTCCGCCAAAATTTCCTTCGTTTTTCGAACTTTGCATGCTGTTTTCTAACATTTTACAGCCAGTTCATGTAAACATCTATATGGTGCTTTCAACCGGCTTTTGTAAAATTTGTCGATTTTACCACTGCGCGTTTCTATATGCCAACAACTTAGGTCATACATACCAATACATCAACCAACTTTGTAATAACTTTGCACAACTTTGCAATCACTTTGAACAACTTTGAGCGGTGTGTTAACAGCTTAAAACCCACTACGTGCCGACAGCATCTACAACTTGTTCTTGAAAATTAGAAGGAATGTGAAAACTTTTTTTCAATTAAAATAGCTACAAAAATTCCACGATTTTCCACTATAAATGATAGGCATCACAGACAGGAAGAATGCAGGAACGTATCCTTATATTTTTACTATTTCTGTGATGAAAAAAAAAATCAGCAACTCGTTTACTCAGGGAGTCTCCCATGCGAGTACTAACCATGCCCGACCGCGCTTTACTTTAAACATGTGTCGGTCACCTAACCAGACAGCTGCATTGTTTATTTGAAAGTAAGCTGAATTGGCGGGTATTTCATGTTTTTGAATGTTTAAAATCGTTATCGCTGGCACAAAGTACCTTCTATAATTGACCTATGACCTATACATACTTGGAGTAACACGACGGTAATTAACAGCAATTCACGAAATATTCATTCACATTTTCGAACTTTTAACTATGGTACTTTTTAATATGATATCTCAGGTAATAATCCCGATTAAAACAAGCAACTTTGCAATCGCTTTTCTCAACTTTGTAAGCAGTTTGTTGTCGAATTTACGGTTGGCTGTTGCGTTAATCTACTTATGCATGATACATTTTCGATAGATTTACTTATTGTTTTCGAAATTTAACTGCGGGGGTGTCATTACAATGACTTAGGTTAAATATACAAGCAACTCCGCCAAAATTTCCTTCGTTTTTCGAACTTTGCATGCTGTTTTCTAACATTTTACAGCCAGTTCATGTAAACATCTATATGGTGCTTTCAACCGGCTTTTGTAAAATTTGTCGATTTTACCACTGCGCGTTTCTATATGCCAACAACTTAGGTCATACATACCAATACATCAACCAACTTTGTAATAACTTTGCACAACTTTGCAATCACTTTGAACAACTTTGAGCGGTGTGTTAACAGCTTAAAACCCACTACGTGCCGACAGCATCTACAACTTGTTCTTGAAAATTAGAAGGAATGTGAAAACTTTTTTTCAATTAAAATAGCAACAAAAATTCCACGATTTTCCACTATAAATGATAGGCATCACAGACAGGAAGAATGCAGGAACGTATCCTTATATTTTTACTATTTCTGTGATGAAAAAAAAAATCAGCAACTCGTTTACTCAGGGAGTCTCCCATGCGAGTACTAACCATGCCCGACCGCGCTTTACTTTAAACATGTGTCGGTCACCTAACCAGACAGCTGCATTGTTTATTTGAAAGTAAGCTGAATTGGCGGGTATTTCATGTTTTTGAATGTTTAAAATCGTTATCGCTGGCACAAAGTACCTTCTATAATTGACCTATGACCTATACATACTTGGAGTAACACGACGGTAATTAACAGAAATTCACGAAATATTCATTCACATTTTCGAACTTTTAACTATGGTACTTTTTAATATGATATCTCAGGTAATAATCCCGATTAAAACAAGCAACTTTGCAATCGCTTTTCTCAACTTTGTAAGCAGTTTGTTGTCGAATTTACGGTTGGCTGTTGCGTTAATCTACTTATGCATGATACATTTTCGATAGATTTACTTATTGTTTTCGAAATTTAACTGCGGGGGTGTCATTACAATGACTTAGGTTAAATATACAAGCAACTCCGCCAAAATTTCCTTCGTTTTACGAACTTTGCATGCTGTTTTCTAACATTTTACAGCCAGTTCATGTAAACATCTATATGGTGCTTTCAACCGGCTTTTATTAAACTTGTCGACTTTAGTACTGCGCGTTTCTATATGCCAACAACTTAGGTCATACATACCAATACATCAACCAACTTTGTAATAACTTTGCACAACTTTGCAATCACTTTGAACAACTTTGAGCGGTGTGTTAACAGCTTAAAACCCACTACGTGCGGACAGCATCTACAACTTGTTCTTGAAAATTAGAAGGAATGTGAAAACTTTTTTTCAATTAAAATGGCTACAAAAATTCCACGATTTTCCACTATAAATGATAGGCATCACAGACAGGAAGAATGCAGGAACGTATCCTTATATTTTTACTATTTCTGTGATGAAAAAAAAAATCAGCAACTCGTTTACTCAGGGAGTCTCCCATGCGAGTACTAACCATGCCCGACCGCGCTTTACTTTAAACATGTGTCGGTCACCTAACCATACAGCTGCATTGTTTATTTGAAAGTAAGCTGAATTGGCGGGTATTTCATGTTTTTGAATGTTTAAAATCGTTATCGCTGGCACAAAGTACCTTCTATAATTGACCTATGACCTATACATACTTGGAGTAACACGACGGTAATTAACAGCAATTCACGAAATATTCATTCACATTTTCGAACTTTTAACTATGGTACTTTTTAATATGATATATCAGGTAACAATCCCGATTAAAACAAGCAACTTTGCAATCGCTTTTCTCAACTTTGTAAGCAGTTTGTTGTCGAATTTACGGTTGGCTGTTGCGTTAATCTACTTATGCATGATACATTTTCGATAGATTTACTTATTGTTTTCGAAATTTAACTGCGGGGGTGTCATTACAATGACTTAGGTTAAATATACAAGCAACTCCGCCAAAATTTCCTTCGTTTTTCGAACTTTGCATGCTGTTTTCTAACATTTTACAGCCAGTTCATGTAAACATCTATATGGTGCTTTCAACCGGCTTTTATTAAACTTGTCGACTTTAGTACTGCGCGTTTCTATATGCCAACAACTTAGGTCATACATACCAATACATCAACCAACTTTGTAATAACTTTGCACAACTTTGCAATCACTTTGAACAACTTTGAGCGGTGTGTTAACAGCTTAAAACCCACTACGTGCGGACAGCATCTACAACTTGTTCTTGAAAATTAGAAGGAATGTGAAAACTTTTTTCAATTAAAATAGCTACAAAAATTCCACGATTTTCCACTATAAATGATTGGCATCACAGACAGGAAGAATGCAGGAACGTATCCTTATATTTTTACTATTTCTGTGATGAAAAAAAAAATCAACGACTCGTTTACTCAGGGAGTCTCCCATGCGAGTACTAACCATGCCCGATCGCGCTTTACTTTAAACATGTGTCGGTCACCTAACCACACAGCTGCATTGTTTATTTGAAAGTAAGCTGAATTGGCGGGTATTTCATATTTTTGAATGTTTAAAATCGTTATCGCTGGCACAAAGTACCTTCTATAATTGACCTATGACCTCTACATACTTGGAGTAACACGACGGTAATTAACAGAAATTCACGAAATATTCATGCGTGCCACATTTTCGAACTTTTAACTATGGTACTTTTTAATATGATATCTCAGGTAACAATCCCGATTAAAACAAGCAACTTTGCAATCGCTTTTCTCAACTTTGTAAGCAGTTTGTTGTCGAATTTACGGTTGGCTGTTGCGTTAATCTACTTATGCATGATACATTTTCGATACATTTACTTATTGTTTTCGAAATTTAACTGCGGGGGTGTCATTACAATGACTTAGGTTAAATATACAAGCAACTCCGCCAAAATTTCCTTCGTTTTTCGAACTTTGCATGCTGTTTTCTAACATTTTACAGCCAGTTCATGTAAACATCTATATGGTGCTTTCAACCGGCTTTTATTAAACTTGTCGACTTTAGTACTGCGCGTTTCTATATGCCAACAACTTAGGTCATACATACCAATACATCAACCAACTTTGTAATAACTTTGCACAACTTTGCAATCACTTTGAACAACTTTGAGCGGTGTGTTAACAGCTTAAAACCCACTACGTGCGGACAGCATCTACAACTTGTTCTTGAAAATTAGAAGGAATGTGAAAACTTTTTTCAATTAAAATAGCTACAAAAATTCCACGATTTTCCACTATAAATGATTGGCATCACAGACAGGAAGAATGCAGGAACGTATCCTTATATTTTTACTATTTCTGTGATGAAAAAAAAAATCAACGACTCGTTTACTCAGGGAGTCTCCCATGGGAGTACTAACCATGCCCGATCGCGCTTTACTTTAAACATGTGTCGGTCACCTAACCACACAGCTGCATTGTTTATTTGAAAGTAAGCTGAATTGGCGGGTATTTCATATTTTTGAATGTTTAAAATCGTTATCGCTGGCACAAAGTACCTTCTATAATTGACCTATGACCTCTACATACTTGGAGTAACACGACGGTAATTAACAGAAATTCACGAAATATTCATGCGTGCCACATTTTCGAACTTTTAACTATGGTACTTTTTAATATGATATCTCAGGTAACAATCCCGATTAAAACAAGCAACTTTGCAATCGCTTTTCTCAACTTTGTAAGCAGTTTGTTGTCGAATTTACGGTTGGCTGTTGCGTTAATCTACTTATGCATGATACATTTTCGATACATTTACTTATTGTTTTCGAAATTTAACTGCGGGGGTGTCATTACAATGACTTAGGTTAAATATACAAGCAACTCCGCCAAAATTTCCTTCGTTTTTCGAACTTTGCATGCTGTTTTCTAACATTTTACAGCCAGTTCATGTAAACATCTATATGGTGCTTTCAACCGGCTTTTATTAAACTTGTCGACTTTAGTACTGCGCGTTTCTATATGCCAACAACTTAGGTCATACATACCAATACATCAACCAACTTTGTAATAACTTTGCACAACTTTGCAATCACTTTGAACAACTTTGAGCGGTGTGTTAACAGCTTAAAACCCACTACGTGCGGACAGCATCTACAACTTGTTCTTGAAAATTAGAAGGAATGTGAAAACTTTTTTCAATTAAAATAGCTACAAAAATTCCACGATTTTCCACTATAAATGATTGGCATCACAGACAGGAAGAATGCAGGAACGTATCCTTATATTTTTACTATTTCTGTGATGAAAAAAAAAATCAACGACTCGTTTACTCAGGGAGTCTCCCATGCGAGTACTAACCATGCCCGATCGCGCTTTACTTTAAACATGTGTCGGTCACCTAACCACACAGCTGCATTGTTTATTTGAAAGTAAGCTAAATTGGCGGGTATTTCATATTTTTGAATGTTTAAAATCGTTATCGCTGGCACAAAGTACCTTCTATAATTGACCTATGACCTCTACATACTTGGAGTAACACGACGGTAATTAACAGAAATTCACGAAATATTCATTCACATTTTCGAACTTTTAACTATGGTACTTTTTAATATGATATCTCAGGTAACAATCCCGATTAAAACAAGCAACTTTGCAATCGCTTTTCTCAACTTTGTAAGCAGTTTGTTGTCGAATTTACGGTTGGC
The DNA here is from genome assembly GCF_978046115.1 of Saccoglossus kowalevskii. Classification (NCBI taxonomy): domain Eukaryota; kingdom Metazoa; phylum Hemichordata; class Enteropneusta; family Harrimaniidae; genus Saccoglossus; species Saccoglossus kowalevskii. The sequence goes on along the minus strand of NC_140661.1, from coordinate 9,469,642 downwards.
TGTTGCGTTAATCTACTTATGCATGATACATTTTCGATACATTTACTTATTGTTTTCGAAATTTAACTGCGGGGGTGTCATTACAATGACTTAGGTTAAATATACAAGCAACTCCGCCAAAATTTCCTTCGTTTTTCGAACTTTGCATGCTGTTTTCTAACATTTTACAGCCAGTTCATGTAAACATCTATATGGTGCTTTCAACCGGCTTTTATTAAACTTGTCGACTTTAGTACTGCGCGTTTCTATATGCCAACAACTTAGGTCATACATACCAATACATCAACCAACTTTGTAATAACTTTGCACAACTTTGCAATCACTTTGAACAACTTTGAGCGGTGTGTTAACAGCTTAAAACCCACTACGTGCGGACAGCATCTACAACTTGTTCTTGAAAATTAGAAGGAATGTGAAAACTTTTTTCAATTAAAATAGCTACAAAAATTCCACGATTTTCCACTATAAATGATTGGCATCACAGACAGGAAGAATGCAGGAACGTATCCTTATATTTTTACTATTTCTGTGATGAAAAAAAAAATCAACGACTCGTTTACTCAGGGAGTCTCCCATGCGAGTACTAACCATGCCCGATCGCGCTTTACTTTAAACATGTGTCGGTCACCTAACCACACAGCTGCATTGTTTATTTGAAAGTAAGCTGAATTGGCGGGTATTTCATATTTTTGAATGTTTAAAATCGTTATCGCTGGCACAAAGTACCTTCTATAATTGACCTATGACCTCTACATACTTGGAGTAACACGACGGTAATTAACAGAAATTCACGAAATATTCATGCGTGCCACATTTTCGAACTTTTAACTATGGTACTTTTTAATATGATATCTCAGGTAACAATCCCGATTAAAACAAGCAACTTTGCAATCGCTTTTCTCAACTTTGTAAGCAGTTTGTTGTCGAATTTACGGTTGGCTGTTGCGTTAATCTACTTATGCATGATACATTTTCGATACATTTACTTATTGTTTTCGAAATTTAACTGCGGGGGTGTCATTACAATGACTTAGGTTAAATATACAAGCAACTCCGCCAAAATTTCCTTCGTTTTTCGAACTTTGCATGCTGTTTTCTAACATTTTACAGCCAGTTCATGTAAACATCTATATGGTGCTTTCAACCGGCTTTTATTAAACTTGTCGACTTTAGTACTGCGCGTTTCTATATGCCAACAACTTAGGTCATACATACCAATACATCAACCAACTTTGTAATAACTTTGCACAACTTTGCAATCACTTTGAACAACTTTGAGCGGTGTGTTAACAGCTTAAAACCCACTTCGTGCGGACAGCATCTACAACTTGTTCTTGAAAATTAGAAGGAATGTGAAAACTTTTTTCAATTAAAATAGCTACAAAAATTCCACGATTTTCCACTATAAATGATTGGCATCACAGACAGGAAGAATGCAGGAACGTATCCTTATATTTTTACTATTTCTGTGATGAAAAAAAAAATCAACGACTCGTTTACTCAGGGAGTCTCCCATGCGAGTACTAACCATGCCCGATCGCGCTTTACTTTAAACATGTGTCGGTCACCTAACCACACAGCTGCATTGTTTATTTGAAAGTAAGCTGAATTGGCGGGTATTTCATATTTTTGAATGTTTAAAATCGTTATCGCTGGCACAAAGTACCTTCTATAATTGACCTATGACCTCTACATACTTGGAGTAACACGACGGTAATTAACAGAAATTCACGAAATATTCATGCGTGCCACATTTTCGAACTTTTAACTATGGTACTTTTTAATATGATATCTCAGGTAACAATCCCGATTAAAACAAGCAACTTTGCAATCGCTTTTCTCAACTTTGTAAGCAGTTTGTTGTCGAATTTACGGTTGGCTGTTGCGTTAATCTACTTATGCATGATACATTTTCGATACATTTACTTATTGTTTTCGAAATTTAACTGCGGGGGTGTCATTACAATGACTTAGGTTAAATATACAAGCAACTCCGCCAAAATTTCCTTCGTTTTTCGAACTTTGCATGCTGTTTTCTAACATTTTACAGCCAGTTCATGTAAACATCTATATGGTGCTTTCAACCGGCTTTTATTAAACTTGTCGACTTTAGTACTGCGCGTTTCTATATGCCAACAACTTAGGTCATACATACCAATACATCAACCAACTTTGTAATAACTTTGCACAACTTTGCAATCACTTTGAACAACTTTGAGCGGTGTGTTAACAGCTTAAAACCCACTACGTGCGGACAGCATCTACAACTTGTTCTTGAAAATTAGAAGGAATGTGAAAACTTTTTTCAATTAAAATAGCTACAAAAATTCCACGATTTTCCACTATAAATGATTGGCATCACAGACAGGAAGAATGCAGGAACGTATCCTTATATTTTTACTATTTCTGTGATGAAAAAAAAAATCAACGACTCGTTTACTCAGGGAGTCTCCCATGCGAGTACTAACCATGCCCGATCGCGCTTTACTTTAAACATGTGTCGGTCACCTAACCACACAGCTGCATTGTTTATTTGAAAGTAAGCTGAATTGGCGGGTATTTCATATTTTTGAATGTTTAAAATCGTTATCGCTGGCACAAAGTACCTTCTATAATTGACCTATGACCTCTACATACTTGGAGTAACACGACGGTAATTAACAGAAATTCACGAAATATTCATGCGTGCCACATTTTCGAACTTTTAACTATGGTACTTTTTAATATGATATCTCAGGTAACAATCCCGATTAAAACAAGCAACTTTGCAATCGCTTTTCTCAACTTTGTAAGCAGTTTGTTGTCGAATTTACGGTTGGCTGTTGCGTTAATCTACTTATGCATGATACATTTTCGATACATTTACTTATTGTTTTCGAAATTTAACTGCGGGGGTGTCATTACAATGACTTAGGTTAAATATACAAGCAACTCCGCCAAAATTCCCTTCGTTTCTCGAACTTTGCATGCTGTTTTCTAACATTTTACAGCCAGTTCATGTAAACATCTATATGGTGCTTTCAACCGGCTTTTATTAAACTTGTCGACTTTAGCACTGCGCGTTTCTATATGCCAACAACTTAGGTCATGCATACCAATACGTCAACCAACTTTGTAATAACTTTGCACAACTTTGCAATCACTTTGAACAACTTTGAGCGGTGTGTTAACAGCTTAAAACCCACTACGTGCGGACAGCATCTACAACTTGTTCTTCAAAATTAGAAGGAATGTGAAAACTTTTTTTTCAATTAAAATAGCTACAAAAATTCCACGATTTTCCACTATAAATGATTGGCATCACAGACAGGAAGAATGCAGGAACGTATCCTTATATTTTTACTATTTCTGTGATGAAAAAAAAATCAATGACTCGTTTACTCAGGGAGTCTCCCATGCGAGTACTAACCATGCCCGATCGCGCTTTACTTTAAACATGTGTCGGTCACCTAACCACACAGCTGCATTGTTTATTTGAAAGTAAGCTGAATTGGCGGGTATTTCATATTTTTGAATGTTTAAAATCGTTATCGCTGGTACAAAGTACCTTCTATAATTGACCTATGACCTCTACATACTTGGAGTAACACGACGGTAATTAACAGCAATTCACGAAATATTCATGCACATTTTCGAACTTTTAACTATGGTACTTTTTAATATGATATCTCAGGTAACAATCCCGATTAAAACAAGCAACTTTGCAATCGCTTTTCTCAACTTTGTAAGCAGTTTGTTGTCGAATTTACGGTTGGCTGTTGCGTTATTCTACTTATGCATGATACATTTTCGATACATTTACTTATTGTTTTCGAAATTTAACTGCGGGGGTGTCATTACAATGACTTAGGTTAAATATACAAGCAACTCCGCCAAAATTCCCTTCGTTTTTCGAACTTTGCATGCTGTTTTCTAACATTTTACATCCAGTTCATGTAAACATCTATATGGTGCTTTCAACCGGCTTTTATTAAACTTATCGACTTTAGCACTGCGCGTTTCTATATGCCAACAACTTAGGTCATACATACCAATACATCAACCAACTTTGTAATAACTTTGCACAACTTTGCAATCACTTTGAACAACTTTGAGCGGTGTGTTAACAGCTTAAAACCCACTACGTGCGGACAGCATCTACAACTTGTTCTTGAAAATTAGAAGGAATGTGAAAACTTTTTTTCAATTAAAATAGCTACAAAAATTCCACGATTTTCCACTATAAATGATTGGCATCACAGACAGGAAGAATGCAGGAACGTATCCTTATATTTTTACTATTTCTGTGAGGAAAAATAAAATCAACGACTCGTTTACTCAGGGAGTCTCCCATTCGAGTACTAACCATGCCCGACCGCGCTTTACTTTGAACATGTGTCAGTCACCTAACCAGACAGCTGCATTGTTTATTTGAAAGTAAGCTGAATTGGCGGGTATTTCATGTTTTTGAATGTTTAAAATCGTTATCGCTGGCACAAAGTACCTTCTATAATTGACCTATGACCTATACATACTTGGAGTAACACGACGGTAATTAACAGCAATTCACGAAATATTCATGCACATTTTCGAACTTTTAACTATGGTACTTTTTAATATGATATCTCAGGTAACAATCCCGATTAAAACAAGCAACTTTGCAATCGCTTTTCTCAACTTTGTAAGCAGTTTGTTGTCGAATTTACGGTTGGCTGTTGCGTTATTCTACTTATGCATGATACATTTTCGATACATTTACTTATTGTTTTCGAAATTTAACTGCGGGGGTGTCATTACAATGACTTAGGTTAAATATACAAGCAACTCCGCCAAAATTCCCTTCGTTTTTCGAACTTTGCATGCTGTTTTCTAACATTTTACATCCAGTTCATGTAAACATCTATATGGTGCTTTCAACCGGCTTTTATTAAATTTATCGACTTTAGCACTGCGCGTTTCTATATGCCAACAACTTAGGTCATACATACCAATACATCAACCAACTTTGTAATAACTTTGCACAACTTTGCAATCACTTTGAACAACTTTGAGCGGTGTGTTAACAGCTTAAAACCCACTACGTGCGGACAGCATCTACAACTTGTTCTTGAAAATTAGAAGGAATGTGAAAACTTTTTTTCAATTAAAATAGCTACAAAAATTCCACGATTTTCCACTATAAATGATTGGCATCACAGACAGGAAGAATGCAGGAACGTATCCTTATATTTTTACTATTTCTGTGAGGAAAAATAAAATCAACGACTCGTTTACTCAGGGAGTCTCCCATTCGAGTACTAACCATGCCCGACCGCGCTTTACTTTGAACATGTGTCAGTCACCTAACCAGACAGCTGCATTGTTTATTTGAAAGTAAGCTGAATTGGCGGGTATTTCATGTTTTTGAATGTTTAAAATCGTTATCGCTGGCACAAAGTACCTTCTATAATTGACCTATGACCTATACATACTTGGAGTAACACGACGGTAATTAACAGCAATTCACGAAATATTCATTCACATATTCGAACTTTTAACTATGGTACTTTTTAATATGATATCTCAGGTAACAATCCCGATTAAAACAAGCAACTTTGCAATCGCTTTTCTCAACTTTGTAAGCAGTTTGTTGTCGAATTTACGGTTGGCTGTTGCGTTAATCTACTTATGCATGATACATTTTCGATAGATTTACTTATTGTTTTCGAAATTTAACTGCGGGGGTGTCATTACAATGACTTAGGTTAAATATACAAGCAACTCCGCCAAAATTTCCTTCGTTTTTCGAACTTTGCATGCTGTTTTCTAACATTTTACAGCCAGTTCATGTAAACATCTATATGGTGCTTTCAACCGGCTTTTATTAAACTTGTCGACTTTAGTACTGCGCGTTTCTATATGCCAACAACTTAGGTCATACATACCAATACATCAACCAACTTTGTAATAACTTTGCACAACTTTGCAATCACTTTGAACAACTTTGAGCGGTGTGTTAACAGCTTAAAACCCACTACGTGCGGACAGCATCTACAACTTGTTCTTGAAAATTAGAAGGAATGTGAAAACTTTTTTTCAATTAAAATAGCTACAAAAATTCCACGATTTTCCACTATAAATGATTGGCATCACAGACAGGAAGAATGCAGGAACGTATCCTTATATTTTTACTATTTCTGTGATGAAAAAAAAAATCAACGACTCGTTTACTCAGGGAGTCTCCCATGCGAGTACTAACCATGCCCGATCGCGCTTTACTTTAAACATGTGTCGGTCACCTAACCACACAGCTGCATTGTTTATTTGAAAGTAAGCTGAATTGGCGGGTATTTCATATTTTTGAATGTTTAAAATCGTTATCGCTGGCACAAAGTACCTTCTATAATTGACCTATGACCTCTACATACTTGGAGTAACACGACGGTAATTAACAGAAATTCACGAAATATTCATGCGTGCCACATTTTCGAACTTTTAACTATGGTACTTTTTAATATGATATCTCAGGTAACAATCCCGATTAAAACAAGCAACTTTGCAATCGCTTTTCTCAACTTTGTAAGCAGTTTGTTGTCGAATTTACGGTTGGCTGTTGCGTTATTCTTCTTATGCATGATACATTTTCGATACATTTACTTATTGTTTTCGAAATTTAACTGCGGGGGTGTCATTACAATGACTTAGGTTAAATATACAAGCAACTCCGCCAAAATTCCCTTCGTTTTTCGAACTTTGCATGCTGTTTTCTAACATTTTACATCCAGTTCATGTAAACATCTATATGGTGATTTCAACCGGCTTTTATTAAACTTATCGACTTTAGCACTGCGCGTTTCTATATGCCAACAACTTAGGTCATACATACCAATACATCAACCAACTTTGTAATAACTTTGCACAACTTTGCAATCACTTTGAACAACTTTGAGCGGTGTGTTAACAGCTTAAAACCCACTACGTGCGGACAGCATCTACAACTTGTTCTTGAAAATTAGAAGGAATGTGAAAACTTTTTTTCAATTAAAATAGCTACAAAAATTCCACGATTTTCCACTATAAATGATTGGCATCACAGACAGGATGAATGCAGGAACGTATCCTTATATTTTTACTATTTCTGTGAGGAAAAATAAAATCAACGACTCGTTTACTCAGGGAGTCTCCCATTCGAGTACTAACCATGCCCGACCGCGCTTTACTTTGAACATGTGTCAGTCACCTAACCAGACAGCTGCATTGTTTATTTGAAAGTAAGCTGAATTGGCGGGTATTTCATGTTTTTGAATGTTTAAAATCGTTATCGCTGGCACAAAGTACCTTCTATAATTGACCTATGACCTATACATACTTGGAGTAACACGACGGTAATTAACAGCAATTCACGAAATATTCATGCACATTTTCGAACTTTTAACTATGGTACTTTTTAATATGATATCTCAGGTAACAATCCCGATTAAAACAAGCAACTTTGCAATCGCTTTTCTCAACTTTGTAAGCAGTTTGTTGTCGAATTTACGGTTGGCTGTTGCGTTATTCTACTTATGCATGATACATTTTCGATACATTTACTTATTGTTTTCGAAATTTAACTGCGGGGGTGTCATTACAATGACTTAGGTTAAATATACAAGCAACTCCGCCAAAATTCCCTTCGTTTTTCGAACTTTGCATGCTGTTTTCTAACATTTTACATCCAGTTCATGTAAACATCTATATGGTGCTTTCAACCGGCTTTTATTAAATTTATCGACTTTAGCACTGCGCGTTTCTATATGCCAACAACTTAGGTCATACATACCAATACATCAACCAACTTTGTAATAACTTTGCACAACTTTGCAATCACTTTGAACAACTTTGAGCGGTGTGTTAACAGCTTAAAACCCACTACGTGCGGACAGCATCTACAACTTGTTCTTGAAAATTAGAAGGAATGTGAAAACTTTTTTTCAATTAAAATAGCTACAAAAATTCCACGATTTTCCACTATAAATGATTGGCATCACAGACAGGAAGAATGCAGGAACGTATCCTTATATTTTTACTATTTCTGTGAGGAAAAATAAAATCAACGACTCGTTTACTCAGGGAGTCTCCCATTCGAGTACTAACCATGCCCGACCGCGCTTTACTTTGAACATGTGTCAGTCACCTAACCAGACAGCTGCATTGTTTATTTGAAAGTAAGCTGAATTGGCGGGTATTTCATGTTTTTGAATGTTTAAAATCGTTATCGCTGGCACAAAGTACCTTCTATAATTGACCTATGACCTATACATACTTGGAGTAACACGACGGTAATTAACAGCAATTCACGAAATATTCATTCACATATTCGAACTTTTAACTATGGTACTTTTTAATATGATATCTCAGGTAACAATCCCGATTAAAACAAGCAACTTTGCAATCGCTTTTCTCAACTTTGTAAGCAGTTTGTTGTCGAATTTACGGTTGGCTGTTGCGTTAATCTACTTATGCATGATACATTTTCGATAGATTTACTTATTGTTTTCGAAATTTAACTGCGGGGGTGTCATTACAATGACTTAGGTTAAATATACAAGCAACTCCGCCAAAATTTCCTTCGTTTTTCGAACTTTGCATGCTGTTTTCTAACATTTTACAGCCAGTTCATGTAAACATCTATATGGTGCTTTCAACCGGCTTTTATTAAACTTGTCGACTTTAGTACTGCGCGTTTCTATATGCCAACAACTTAGGTCATACATACCAATACATCAACCAACTTTGTAATAACTTTGCACAACTTTGCAATCACTTTGAACAACTTTGAGCGGTGTGTTAACAGCTTAAAACCCACTACGTGCGGACAGCATCTACAACTTGTTCTTGAAAATTAGAAGGAATGTGAAAACTTTTTTTCAATTAAAATAGCTACAAAAATTCCACGATTTTCCACTATAAATGATTGGCATCACAGACAGGAAGAATGCAGGAACGTATCCTTATATTTTTACTATTTCTGTGATGAAAAAAAAAATCAACGACTCGTTTACTCAGGGAGTCTCCCATGCGAGTACTAACCATGCCCGATCGCGCTTTACTTTAAACATGTGTCGGTCACCTAACCACACAGCTGCATTGTTTATTTGAAAGTAAGCTGAATTGGCGGGTATTTCATATTTTTGAATGTTTAAAATCGTTATCGCTGGCACAAAGTACCTTCTATAATTGACCTATGACCTCTACATACTTGGAGTAACACGACGGTAATTAACAGAAATTCACGAAATATTCATGCGTGCCACATTTTCGAACTTTTAACTATGGTACTTTTTAATATGATATCTCAGGTAACAATCCCGATTAAAACAAGCAACTTTGCAATCGCTTTTCTCAACTTTGTAAGCAGTTTGTTGTCGAATTTACGGTTGGCTGTTGCGTTATTCTTCTTATGCATGATACATTTTCGATACATTTACTTATTGTTTTCGAAATTTAACTGCGGGGGTGTCATTACAATGACTTAGGTTAAATATACAAGCAACTCCGCCAAAATTCCCTTCGTTTTTCGAACTTTGCATGCTGTTTTCTAACATTTTACATCCAGTTCATGTAAACATCTATATGGTGATTTCAACCGGCTTTTATTAAACTTATCGACTTTAGCACTGCGCGTTTCTATATGCCAACAACTTAGGTCATACATACCAATACATCAACCAACTTTGTAATAACTTTGCACAACTTTGCAATCACTTTGAACAACTTTGAGCGGTGTGTTAACAGCTTAAAACCCACTACGTGCGGACAGCATCTACAACTTGTTCTTGAAAATTAGAAGGAATGTGAAAACTTTTTTTCAATTAAAATAGCTACAAAAATTCCACGATTTTCCACTATAAATGATTGGCATCACAGACAGGATGAATGCAGGAACGTATCCTTATATTTTTACTATTTCTGTGAGGAAAAATAAAATCAACGACTCGTTTACTCAGGGAGTCTCCCATTCGAGTACTAACCATGCCCGACCGCGCTTTACTTTGAACATGTGTCAGTCACCTAACCAGACAGCTGCATTGTTTATTTGAAAGTAAGCTGAATTGGCGGGTATTTCATGTTTTTGAATGTTTAAAATCGTTATCGCTGGCACAAAGTACCTTCTATAATTGACCTATGACCTATACATACTTGGAGTAACACGACGGTAATTAACAGCAATTCACGAAATATTCATTCACATTTTCGAACTTTTAACTATGGTACTTTTTAATATGATATCTCAGGTAACAATCCCGATTAAAACAAGCAACTTTGCAATCGCTTTTCTCAACTTTGTAAGCAGTTTGTTGTCGAATTTACGGTTGGCTGTTGCGTTAATCTACTTATGCATGATACATTTTCGATAGATTTACTTATTGTTTTCGAAATTTAACTGCGGGGGTGTCATTACAATGACTTAGGTTAAATATACAAGCAACTCCGCCAAAATTTCCTTCGTTTTTCGAACTTTGCATGCTGTTTTCTAACATTTTACAGCCAGTTCATGTAAACATCTATATGGTGCTTTCAACCGGCTTTTATTAAACTTGTCGACTTTAGTACTGCGCGTTTCTATATGCCAACAACTTAGGTCATACATACCAATACATCAACCAACTTTGTAATAACTTTGCACAACTTTGCAATCACTTTGAACAACTTTGAGCGGTGTGTTAACAGCTTAAAACCCACTACGTGCGGACAGCATCTACAACTTGTTCTTGAAAATTAGAAGGAATGTGAAAACTTTTTTTCAATTAAAATAGCTACAAAAATTCCACGATTTTCCACTATAAATGATTGGCATCACAGACAGGAAGAATGCAGGAACGTATCCTTATATTTTTACTATTTCTGTGATGAAAAAAAAAATCAACGACTCGTTTACTCAGGGAGTCTCCCATGCGAGTACTAACCATGCCCGATCGCGCTTTACTTTAAACATGTGTCGGTCACCTAACCACACAGCTGCATTGTTTATTTGAAAGTAAGCTGAATTGGCGGGTATTTCATATTTTTGAATGTTTAAAATCGTTATCGCTGGCACAAAGTACCTTCTATAATTGACCTATGACCTCTACATACTTGGAGTAACACGACGGTAATTAACAGCAATTCACGAAATATTCATGCGTGCCACATTTTCGAACTTTTAACTATGGTACTTTTTAATATGATATCTCAGGTAACAATCCCGATTAAAACAAGCAACTTTGCAATCGCTTTTCTCAACTTTGTAAGCAGTTTGTTGTCGAATTTACGGTTGGCTGTTGCGTTAATCTACTTATGCATGATACATTTTCGATACATTTACTTATTGTTTTCGAAATTTAACTGCGGGGGTGTCATTACAATGACTTAGGTTAAATATACAAGCAACTCCGCCAAAATTCCCTTCGTTTTTCGAACTTTGCATGCTGTTTTCTAACATTTTACAGCCAGTTCATGTAAACATCTATATGGTGCTTTCAACCGGCTTTTATTAAATTTGTCGACTTTAGCACTGCGCGTTTCTATATGCCAACAACTTAGGTCATGCATACCAATACGTCAACCAACTTTGTAATAACTTTGCACAACTTTGCAATCACTTTGAACAACTTTGAGCGGTGTGTTAACAGCTTAAAACCCACTACGTGCGGACAGCATCTACAACTTGTTCTTCAAAATTAGAAGGAATGTGAAAACTTTTTTTTCAATTAAAATAGCTACAAAAATTCCACGATTTTCCACTATAAATGATTGGCATCACAGACAGGAAGAATGCAGGAACGTATCCTTATATTTTTACTATTTCTGTGATGAAAAAAAAATCAATGACTCGTTTACTCAGGGAGTCTCCCATGCGAGTACTAACCATGCCCGATCGCGCTTTACTTTAAACATGTGTCGGTCACCTAACCACACAGCTGCATTGTTTATTTGAAAGTAAGCTGAATTGGCGGGTATTTCATATTTTTGAATGTTTAAAATCGTTATCGCTGGTACAAAGTACCTTCTATAATTGACCTATGACCTCTACATACTTGGAGTAACACGACGGTAATTAACAGCAATTCACGAAATATTCATGCACATTTTCGAACTTTTAACTATGGTACTTTTTAATATGATATCTCAGGTAACAATCCCGATTAAAACAAGCAACTTTGCAATCGCTTTTCTCAACTTTGTAAGCAGTTTGTTGTCGAATTTACGGTTGGCTGTTGCGTTAATCTACTTATGCATGATACATTTTCGATACATTTACTTATTGTTTTCGAAATTTAACTGCGGGGGTGTCATTACAATGACTTAGGTTAAATATACAAGCAACTCCGCCAAAATTCCCTTCGTTTTTCGAACTTTGCATGCTGTTTTCTAACATTTTACAGCCAGTTCATGTAAACATCTATATGGTGCTTTCAACCGGCTTTTATTAAACTTGTCGACTTTAGCACTGCGCGTTTCTATATGCCAACAACTTAGGTCATGCATACCAATACGTCAACCAACTTTGTAATAACTTTGCACAACTTTGCAATCACTTTGAACAACTTTGAGCGGTGTGTTAACAGCTTAAAACCCACTACGTGCGGACAGCATCTACAACTTGTTCTTCAAAATTAGAAGGAATGTGAAAACTTTTTTTTCAATTAAAATAGCTACAAAAATTCCACGATTTTCCACTATAAATGATTGGCATCACAGACAGGAAGAATGCAGGAACGTATCCTTATATTTTTACTATTTCTGTGATGAAAAAAAAATCAATGACTCGTTTACTCAGGGAGTCTCCCATGCGAGTACTAACCATGCCCGATCGCGCTTTACTTTAAACATGTGTCGGTCACCTAACCACACAGCTGCATTGTTTATTTGAAAGTAAGCTGAATTGGCGGGTATTTCATATTTTTGAATGTTTAAAATCGTTATCGCTGGTACAAAGTACCTTCTATAATTGACCTATGACCTCTACATACTTGGAGTAACACGACGGTAATTAACAGCAATTCACGAAATATTCATGCACATTTTCGAACTTTTAACTATGGTACTTTTTAATATGATATCTCAGGTAACAATCCCGATTAAAACAAGCAACTTTGCAATCGCTTTTCTCAACTTTGTAAGCAGTTTGTTGTCGAATTTACGGTTGGCTGTTGCGTTATTCTACTTATGCATGATACATTTTCGATACATTTACTTATTGTTTTCGAAATTTAACTGCGGGGGTGTCATTACAATGACTTAGGTTAAATATACAAGCAACTCCGCCAAAATTCCCTTCGTTTTTCGAACTTTGCATGCTGTTTTCTAACATTTTACATCCAGTTCATGTAAACATCTATATGGTGCTTTCAACCGGCTTTTATTAAACTTATCGACTTTAGCACTGCGCGTTTCTATATGCCAACAACTTAGGTCATACATACCAATACATCAACCAACTTTGTAATAACTTTGCACAACTTTGCAATCACTTTGAACAACTTTGAGCGGTGTGTTAACAGCTTAAAACCCACTACGTGCGGACAGCATCTACAACTTGTTCTTGAAAATTAGAAGGAATGTGAAAACTTTTTTTCAATTAAAATAGCTACAAAAATTCCACGATTTTCCACTATAAATGATTGGCATCACAGACAGGAAGAATGCAGGAACGTATCCTTATATTTTTACTATTTCTGTGAGGAAAAATAAAATCAACGACTCGTTTACTCAGGGAGTCTCCCATGCGAGTACTAACCATGCCCGACCGCGCTTTACTTTGAACATGTGTCAGTCACCTAACCACACAGCTGCATTGTTTATTTGAAAGTAAGCTGAATTGGCGGGTATTTCATGTTTTTGAATGTTTAAAATCGTTATCGCTGGCACAAAGTACCTTCTATAATTGACCTATGACCTCTACATACTTGGAGTAACACGACGGTAATTAACAGCAATTCACGAAATATTCATGCACATTTTCGAACTTTTAACTATGGTACTTTTTAATATGATATCTCAGGTAACAATCCCGATTAAAACAAGCAACTTTGCAATCGCTTTTCTCAACTTTGTAAGCAGTTTGTTGTCGAATTTACGGTTGGCTGTTGCGTTAATCTACTTATGCATGATACATTTTCGATACATTTACTTATTGTTTTCGAAATTTAACTGCGGGGGTGTCAATACAATGACTTAGATTAAATATACAAGCAACTCCGCCAAAATTCCCTTCGTTTTTCGAACTTTGCATGCTGTTTTCTAACATTTTACAGCCAGTTCATGTAAACATCTATATGGTGCTTTCAACCGGCTTTTATTAAACTTGTCGACTTTAGCACTGCGTGTTTCTATATGCCAACAACTTAGGTCATACATACCAATACATCAACCAACTTTGTAATAACTTTGCACAACTTTGCAATCACTTTGAACAACTTTGAGCGGTGTGTTAACAGCTTAAAACCCACTACGTGCGGACAGCATCTACAACTTGTTCTTGAAAATTAGAAGGAATGTGAAAATTTTTTTTCAATTAAAATAGCTACAAAAATTCCACGATTTTCCACTATAAATGATTGGCATCACAGACAGGAAGAATGCAGGAACGTATCCTTATATTTTTACTATTTCTGTGATGAAAAAAAAAATCAACGACTCGTTTACTCAGGGAGTCTCCCATGCGAGTACTAGCCATGCCCGACCGCGCTTTACTTTGAACATGTGTCAGTCACCTAACCACACAGCTGCATTGTTTATTTGAAAGTAAGCTGAATTGGCGGGTATTTCATGTTTTTGAATGTTTAAAATCGTTATCGCTGGCACAAAGTACCTTCTATAATTGACCTATGACCTCTACATACTTGGAGTAACACGACGGTAATTAACAGCAATTCACGAAATATTCATGCACATTTTCGAACTTTTAACTATGGTACTTTTTAATATGATATCTCAGGTAACAATCCCGATTAAAACAAGCAACTTTGCAATCGCTTTTCTCAACTTTGTAAGCAGTTTGTTGTCGAATTTACGGTTGGCTGTTGCGTTAATCTACTTATGCATGATACATTTTCGATACATTTACTTATTGTTTTCGAAATTTAACTGCGGGGGTGTCAATACAATGACTTAGGTTAAATATACAAGCAACTCCGCCAAAATTCCCTTCGTTTTTCGAACTTTGCATGCTGTTTTCTAACATTTTACAGCCAGTTCATGTAAACATCTATATGGTGCTTTCAACCGGCTTTTATTAAACTTGTCGACTTTAGCACTGCGTGTTTCTATATGCCAACAACTTAGGTCATACATACCAATACATCAACCAACTTTGTAATAACTTTGCACAACTTTGCAATCACTTTGAACAACTTTGAGCGGTGTGTTAACAGCTTAAAACCCACTACGTGCGGACAGCATCTACAACTTGTTCTTGAAAATTAGAAGGAATGTGAAAATTTTTTTTCAATTAAAATAGCTACAAAAATTCCACGATTTTCCACTATAAATGATTGGCATCACAGACAGGAAGAATGCAGGAACGTATCCTTATATTTTTACTATTTCTGTGATGAAAAAAAAAATCAACGACTCGTTTACTCAGGGAGTCTCCCATGCGAGTACTAACCATGCCCGACCGCGCTTTACTTTGAACATGTGTCAGTCACCTAAGCACACAGCTGCATTGTTTATTTGAAAGTAAGCTGAATTGGCGGGTATTTCATGTTTTTGAATGTTTAAAATCGTTATCGCTGGCACAAAGTACCTTCTATAATTGACCTATGACCTCTACATACTTGGAGTAACACGACGGTAATTAACAGCAATTCACGAAATATTCATGCACATTTTCGAACTTTTAACTATGGTACTTTTTAATATGATATCTCAGGTAACAATCCCGATTAAAACAAGCAACTTTGCAATCGCTTTTCTCAACTTTGTAAGCAGTTTGTTGTCGAATTTACGGTTGGCTGTTGCGTTAATCTACTTATGCATGATACATTTTCGATACATTTACTTATTGTTTTCGAAATTTAACTGCGGGGGTGTCAATACAATGACTTAGGTTAAATATACAAGCAACTCCGCCAAAATTCCCTTCGTTTTTCGAACTTTGCATGCTGTTTTCTAACATTTTACAGCCAGTTCATGTAAACATCTATATGGTGCTTTCAACCGGCTTTTATTAAACTTGTCGACTTTAGCACTGCGTGTTTCTATATGCCAACAACTTAGGTCATACATACCAATACATCAACCAACTTTGTAATAACTTTGCACAACTTTGCAATCACTTTGAACAACTTTGAGCGGTGTGTTAACAGCTTAAAACCCACTACGTGCGGACAGCATCTACAACTTGTTCTTGAAAATTAGAAGGAATGTGAAATTTTTTTTTCAATTAAAATAGCTACAAAAATTCCACGATTTTCCACTATAAATGATTGGCATCACAGACAGGAAGAATGCAGGAACGTATCCTTATATTTTTACTATTTCTGTGATGAAAAAAAAAATCAACGACTCGTTTACTCAGGGAGTCTCCCATGCGAGTACTAAGCATGCCCGACCATGCTTTACTTTAAACATGTGTCGGTCACCTAACCACACAGCTGCATTGTTTATTTGAAAGTAAGCTGAATTGGCGGGTATTTCATGTTTTTGAATGTTTAAAATCGTTATCGCTGGCACAAAGTACCTTCTATAATTAACCTATGACCTCTACATACTTGGAGTAACACGACGGTAATTAACAGCAATTCACGAAATATTCATTCACATTTTCGAACTTTTAACTATGGTACTTTTTAATATGACATCTCAGGTAACAATCCCGATTAAAACAAGCAACTTTGCAATCGCTTTTCTCAACTTTGTAAGCAGTTTGTTGTCGAATTTTCGGTTGGCTGTTGCGTTAATCTACTTATGCATGATACATTTTCGATACATTTACTTATTGTTTTCGAAATTTAACTGCGGGGGTATCATTACAATGACTTAGGTTAAATATACAAGCAACTCCGCCAAAATTTCCTTCGTTTTTCGAACTTTGCATGCTGTTTTCTAACATTTTACAGCCAGTTCATGTAAACATCTATATGGTGCTTTCAACCGGCTTTTATTAAACTTGTCGACTTTAGCACTGCGCGTTTCTATATGCCAACAACTTAGGTCATACATACCAATACATCAACCAACTTTGTAATAACTTTGCACAACTTTGCAATCACTTTGAACAACTTTGAGCGGTGTGTTAACAGCTTAAAACCCACTACGTGCGGACAGCATCTACAACTTGTTCTTGAAAATTAGAAGGAATGTGAAAACTTTTTTTCAATTAAAATAGCTACAAAAATTCCACGATTTTCCACTATAAATGATTGGCATCACAGACAGGAAGAATGCAGGAACGTATCCTTATATTTTTACTATTTCTGTGATGAAAAAAAAATCAACGACTCGTTTACTCAGGGAGTCTCCCATGCGAGTACTAACCATGCCCGATCGCGCTTTACTTTAAACATGTGTTGGTCACCTAACCACACAGCTGCATTGTTTATTTGAAAGTATGCTGAATTGGCGGGTATTTCATATTTTTGAATGTTTAAAATCGTTATCGCTGGCACAAAGTACCTTCTATAATTGACCTATGACCTCTACATACTTGGAGTAACACGACGGTAATTAACAGCAATTCACGAAATATTCATGCACATTTTCGAACTTTTAACTATGGTACTTTTTAATATGATATCTCAGTTAACAATCCCGATTAAAACAAGCAACTTTGCAATCGCTTTTCTCAACTTTGTAAGCAGTTTGTTGTCGAATTTACGGTTGGCTGTTGCGTTAATCTACTTATGCATGATACATTTTCGATACATTTACTTATTGTTTTCGAAATTTAACTGCGGGGGTGTCATTACAATGACTTAGGTTAAATATACAAGCAACTCCGCCAAAATTCCCTTCGTTTTTCGAACTTTGCATGCTGTTTTCTAACATTTTACAGCCAGTTCATGTAAACATCTATATGGTGCTTTCAACCGGCTTTTATTAAACTTGTCGACTTTAGCACTGCGCGTTTCTATATGCCAACAACTTAGGTCATACATACCAATACATCAACCAACTTTGTAATAACTTTGCACAACTTTGCAATCACTTTGAACAACTTTGAGCGGTGTGTTAACAGCTTAAAACCCACTACGTGCGGACAGCATCTACAACTTGTTCTTGAAAATTAGAAGGAATGTGAAAACTTTTTTTCAATTAAATTAGCTACAAAAATTCCACGATTTTCCACTATAAATAATTGGCATCACAGACAGGAAGAATGCAGGAACGTATCCTTATATTTTTACTATTTCTGTGATGAAAAAAAAAATCAACGACTCGTTTACTCAGGGAGTCTTCCATGCGAGTACTAACCATGCCCGACCGCGCTTTACTTTAAACATGTGTCGGTCACCTAGCCACACAGCTGCATTGTTTATTTGAAAGTAAGCTGAATTGGCGGGTATTTCATGTTTTTCAATGTTTAAAATCGTTATCGCTGGCACAAAGTACCTTCTATAATTGACCTATGACCTCTACATACTTGGAGTAACACGACGGTAATTAACAGCAATTCACGAAATATTCATTCACATTTTCGAACTTTTAACTATGGTACTTTTTAATATGATATCTCAGGTAACAATCCCGATTAAAACAAGCAACTTTGCAATCGCTTTTCTCAACTTTGTAAGCAGTTTGTTGTCGAATTTTCGGTTGGCTGTTGCGTTAATCTACTTATGCATGATACATTTTCGATACATTTACTTATTGTTTTCGAAATTTAACTGCGGGGGTGTCATTACAATGACTTAGGTTAAATATACAAGCAACTCCGCCAAAATTCCCTTCGTTTTTCGAACTTTGCATGCTGTTTTCTAACATTTTACAGCCAGTTCATGTAAACATCTATATGGTGCTTTCAACCGGCTTTTATTAAACTTGTCGACTTTAGCACTGCGCGTTTCTATATGCCAACAACATAGGTCATACATACCAATACATCAACCAACTTTGTAATAACTTTGCACAACTTTGCAATCACTTTGAACAACTTTGAGCGGTGTGTTAACAGCTTAAAACCCACTACGTGCGGACAGCATCTACAACTTGTTCTTGAAAATTAGAAGGAATGTGAAAACTTTTTTTCAATTAAAATAGCTACAAAAATTCCACGATTTTCCACTATAAATGATTGGCATCACAGACAGGAAGAATGCAGGAACGTATCCTTATATTTTTACTATTTCTGTGAGGAAAAATAAAATCAACGACTCGTTTACTCAGGGAGTCTCCCATGCGAGTACTAACCATGCCCGACAGCGCTTTACTTTGAACATGTGTCAGTCACCTAACCACACAGCTGCATTGTTTATTTGAAAGTAAGCTGAATTGGCGGGTATTTCATGTTTTTGAATGTTTAAAATCGTTATCGCTGGCACAAAGTACCTTCTATAATTGACCTATGACCTCTACATACTTGGAGTAACACGACGGTAATTAACAGCAATTCACGAAATATTCATGCACATTTTCGAACTTTTAACTATGGTACTTTTTAATATGATATCTCAGGTAACAATCCCGATTAAAACAAGCAACTTTGCAATCGCTTTTCTCAACTTTGTAAGCAGTTTGTTGTCGAATTTACGGTTGGCTGTTGCGTTAATCTACTTATGCATGATACATTTTCGATACATTTACTTATTGTTTTCGAAATTTAACTGCGGGGGTGTCAATACAATGACTTAGGTTAAATATACAAGCAACTCCGCCAAAATTCCCTTCGTTTTTCGAACTTTGCATGCTGTTTTCTAACATTTTACAGCCAGTTCATGTAAACATCTATATGGTGCTTTCAACCGGCTTTTATTAAACTTGTCGACTTTAGCACTGCTTGTTTCTATATGCCAACAACTTAGGTCATACATACCAATACATCAACCAACTTTGTAATAACTTTGCACAACTTTGCAATCACTTTGAACAACTTTGAGCGGTGTGTTAACAGCTTAAAACCCACTACGTGCGGACAGCATCTACAACTTGTTCTTGAAAATTAGAAGGAATGTGAAAATTTTTTTTCAATTAAAATAGCTACAAAAATTCCACGATTTTCCACTATAAATGATTGGCATCACAGACAGGAAGAATGCAGGAACGTATCCTTATATTTTTACTATTTCTGTGATGAAAAAAAAAATCAACGACTCGTTTACTCAGGGAGTCTCCCATGCGAGTACTAAGCATGCCCGACCATGCTTTACTTTAAACATGTGTCGGTCACCTAACCACACAGCTGCATTGTTTATTTGAAAGTAAGCTGAATTGGCGGGTATTTCATGTTTTTGAATGTTTAAAATCGTTATCGCTGGCACAAAGTACCTTCTATAATTAACCTATGACCTCTACATACTTGGAGTAACACGACGGTAATTAACAGCAATTCACGAAATATTCATTCACATTTTCGAACTTTTAACTATGGTACTTTTTAATATGACATCTCAGGTAACAATTCCGATTAAAACAAGCAACTTTGCAATCGCTTTTCTCAACTTTGTAAGCAGTTTGTTGTCGAATTTTCGGTTGGCTGTTGCGTTAATCTACTTATGCATGATACATTTTCGATACATTTACTTATTGTTTTCGAAATTTAACTGCGGGGGTATCATTACAATGACTTAGGTTAAATATACAAGCAACTCCGCCAAAATTTCCTTCGTTTTTCGAACTTTGCATGCTGTTTTCTAACATTTTACAGCCAGTTCATGTAAACATCTATATGGTGCTTTCAACCGGCTTTTATTAAACTTGTCGACTTTAGCACTGCGCGTTTCTATATGCCAACAACTTAGGTCATACATACCAATACATCAACCAACTTTGTAATAACTTTGCACAACTTTGCAATCACTTTGAACAACTTTGAGCGGTGTGTTAACAGCTTAAAACCCACTACGTGCGGACAGCATCTACAACTTGTTCTTGAAAATTAGAAGGAATGTGAAAACTTTTTTTCAATTAAAATAGCTACAAAAATTCCACGATTTTCCACTATAAATAATTGGCATCACAGACAGGAAGAATGCAGGAACGTATCCTTATATTTTTACTATTTCTGTGATGAAAAAAAAAATCAACGACTCGTTTACTCAGGGAGTCTTCCATGCGAGTACTAACCATGCCCGACCGCGCTTTACTTTAAACATGTGTCGGTCACCTAGCCACACAGCTGCATTGTTTATTTGAAAGTAAGCTGAATTGGCGGGTATTTCATGTTTTTCAATGTTTAAAATCGTTATCGCTGGCACAAAGTACCTTCTATAATTGACCTATGACATCTACATACTTGGAGTAACACGACGGTAATTAACAGCAATTCACGAAATATTCATTCACATTTTCGAACTTTTAACTATGGTACTTTTTAATATGATATCTCAGGTAACAATCCCGATTAAAACAAGCAACTTTGCAATCGCTTTTCTCAACTTTGTAAGCAGTTTGTTGTCGAATTTTCGGTTGGCTGTTGCGTTAATCTACTTATGCATGATACATTTTCGATACATTTACTTATTGTTTTCGAAATTTAACTGCGGGGGTGTCATTACAATGACTTAGGTTAAATATACAAGCAACTCCGCCAAAATTCCCTTCGTTTTTCGAACTTTGCATGCTGTTTTCTAACATTTTACAGCCAGTTCATGTAAACATCTATATGGTGCTTTCAACCGGCTTTTATTAAACTTGTCGACTTTAGCACTGCGCGTTTCTATATGCCAACAACTTAGGTCATACATACCAATACATCAACCAACTTTGTAATAACTTTGCACAACTTTGCAATCACTTTGAACAACTTTGAGCGGTGTGTTAACAGCTTAAAACCCACTACGTGCGGACAGCATCTACAACTTGTTCTTGAAAATTAGAAGGAATGTGAAAACTTTTTTTCAATTAAAATAGCTACAAAAATTCCACGATTTTCCACTATAAATGATTGGCATCACAGACAGGAAGAATGCAGGAACGTATCCTTATATTTTTACTATTTCTGTGAGGAAAAATAAAATCAACGACTCGTTTACTCAGGGAGTCTCCCATGCGAGTACTAACCATGCCCGACCGCGCTTTACTTTGAACATGTGTCAGTCACCTAACCACACAGCTGCATTGTTTATTTGAAAGTAAGCTGAATTGGCGGGTATTTCATGTTTTTGAATGTTTAAAATCGTTATCGCTGGCACAAAGTACCTTCTATAATTGACCTATGACCTCTACATACTTGGAGTAACACGACGGTAATTAACAGCAATTCACGAAATATTCATGCACATTTTCGAACTTTTAACTATGGTACTTTTTAATATGATATCTCAGGTAACAATCCCGATTAAAACAAGCAACTTTGCAATCGCTTTTCTCAACTTTGTAAGCAGTTTGTTGTCGAATTTACGGTTGGCTGTTGCGTTAATCTACTTATGCATGATACATTTTCGATACATTTACTTATTGTTTTCGAAATTTAACTGCGGGGGTGTCAATACAATGACTTAGGTTAAATATACAAGCAACTCCGCCAAAATTCCCTTCGTTTTTCGAACTTTGCATGCTGTTTTCTAACATTTTACAGCCAGTTCATGTAAACATCTATATGGTGCTTTCAACCGGCTTTTATTAAACTTGTCGACTTTAGCACTGCGTGTTTCTATATGCCAACAACTTAGGTCATACATACCAATACATCAACCAACTTTGTAATAACTTTGCACAACTTTGCAATCACTTTGAACAACTTTGAGCGGTGTGTTAACAGCTTAAAACCCACTACGTGCGGACAGCATCTACAACTTGTTCTTGAAAATTAGAAGGAATGTGAAAATTTTTTTTCAATTAAAATAGCTACAAAAATTCCACGATTTTCCACTATAAATGATTGGCATCACAGACAGGAAGAATGCAGGAACGTATCCTTATATTTTTACTATTTCTGTGATGAAAAAAAAAATCAACGACTCGTTTACTCAGGGAGTCTCCCATGCGAGTACTAAGCATGCCCGACCATGCTTTACTTTAAACATGTGTCGGTCACCTAACCACACAGCTGCATTGTTTATTTGAAAGTAAGCTGAATTGGCGGGTATTTCATGTTTTTGAATGTTTAAAATCGTTATCGCTGGCACAAAGTACCTTCTATAATTAACCTATGACCTCTACATACTTGGAGTAACACGACGGTAATTAACAGCAATTCACGAAATATTCATTCACATTTTCGAACTTTTAACTATGGTACTTTTTAATATGACATCTCAGGTAACAATCCCGATTAAAACAAGCAACTTTGCAATCGCTTTTCTCAACTTTGTAAGCAGTTTGTTGTCGAATTTTCGGTTGGCTGTTGCGTTAATCTACTTATGCATGATACATTTTCGATACATTTACTTATTGTTTTCGAAATTTAACTGCGGGGGTATCATTACAATGACTTAGGTTAAATATACAAGCAACTCCGCCAAAATTTCCTTCGTTTTTCGAACTTTGCATGCTGTTTTCTACCATTTTACAGCCAGTTCATGTAAACATCTATATGGTGCTTTCAACCGGCTTTTATTAAACTTGTCGACTTTAGCACTGCGCGTTTCTATATGCCAACAACTTAGGTCATACATACCAATACATCAACCAACTTTGTAATAACTTTGCACAACTTTGCAATCACTTTGAACAACTTTGAGCGGTGTGTTAACAGCTTAAAACCCACTACGTGCGGACAGCATCTACAACTTGTTCTTGAAAATTAGAAGGAATGTGAAAACTTTTTTTCAATTAAAATAGCTACAAAAATTCCACGATTTTCCACTATAAATGATTGGCATCACAGACAGGAAGAATGCAGGAACGTATCCTTATATTTTTACTATTTCTGTGAGGAAAAATAAAATCAACGACTCGTTTACTCAGGGAGTCTCCCATGCGAGTACTAACCATGCCCGACCGCGCTTTACTTTGAACATGTGTCAGTCACCTAACCACACAGCTGCATTGTTTATTTGAAAGTAAGCTGAATTGGCGGGTATTTCATGTTTTTGAATGTTTAAAATCGTTATCGCTGGCACAAAGTACCTTCTATAATTGACCTATGACCTCTACATACTTGGAGTAACACGACGGTAATTAACAGCAATTCACGAAATATTCATGCACATTTTCGAACTTTTAACTATGGTACTTTTTAATATGATATCTCAGGTAACAATCCCGATTAAAACAAGCAACTTTGCAATCGCTTTTCTCAACTTTGTAAGCAGTTTGTTGTCGAATTTACGGTTGGCTGTTGCGTTAATCTACTTATGCATGATACATTTTCGATACATTTACTTATTGTTTTCGAAATTTAACTGCGGGGGTGTCAATACAATGACTTAGGTTAAATATACAAGCAACTCCGCCAAAATTCCCTTCGTTTTTCGAACTTTGCATGCTGTTTTCTAACATTTTACAGCCAGTTCATGTAAACATCTTTATGGTGCTTTCAACCGGCTTTTATTAAACTTGTCGACTTTAGCACTGCGTGTTTCTATATGCCAACAACTTAGGTCATACATACCAATACATCAACCAACTTTGTAATAACTTTGCACAACTTTGCAATCACTTTGAACAACTTTGAGCGGTGTGTTAACAGCTTAAAACCCACTACGTGCGGACAGCATCTACAACTTGTTCTTGAAAATTAGAAGGAATGTGAAAATTTTTTTTCAATTAAAATAGCTACAAAAATTCCACGATTTTCCACTATAAATGATTGGCATCACAGACAGGAAGAATGCAGGAACGTATCCTTATATTTTTACTATTTCTGTGATGAAAAAAAAAATCAACGACTCGTTTACTCAGGGAGTCTCCCATGCGAGTACTAAGCATGCCCGACCATGCTTTACTTTAAACATGTGTCGGTCACCTAACCACACAGCTGCATTGTTTATTTGAAAGTAAGCTGAATTGGCGGGTATTTCATGTTTTTGAATGTTTAAAATCGTTATCGCTGGCACAAAGTACCTTCTATAATTAACCTATGACCTCTACATACTTGGAGTAACACGACGGTAATTAACAGCAATTCACGAAATATTCATTCACATTTTCGAACTTTTAACTATGGTACTTTTTAATATGACATCTCAGGTAACAATCCCGATTAAAACAAGCAACTTTGCAATCGCTTTTCTCAACTTTGTAAGCAGTTTGTTGTCGAATTTTCGGTTGGCTGTTGCGTTAATCTACTTATGCATGATACATTTTCGATACATTTACTTATTGTTTTCGAAATTTAACTGCGGGGGTATCATTACAATGACTTAGGTTAAATATACAAGCAACTCCGCCAAAATTTCCTTCGTTTTTCGAACTTTGCATGCTGTTTTCTACCATTTTACAGCCAGTTCATGTAAACATCTATATGGTGCTTTCAACCGGCTTTTATTAAACTTGTCGACTTTAGCACTGCGCGTTTCTATATGCCAACAACTTAGGTCATACATACCAATACATCAACCAACTTTGTAATAACTTTGCACAACTTTGCAATCACTTTGAACAACTTTGAGCGGTGTGTTAACAGCTTAAAACCCACTACGTGCGGACAGCATCTACAACTTGTTCTTGAAAATTAGAAGGAATGTGAAAACTTTTTTTCAATTAAAATAGCTACAAAAATTCCACGATTTTCCACTATAAATGATTGGCATCACAGACAGGAAGAATGCAGGAACGTATCCTTATATTTTTACTATTTCTGTGATGAAAAAAAAATCAACGACTCGTTTACTCAGGGAGTCTCCCATGCGAGTACTAACCATGCCCGATTGCGCTTTACTTTAAACATGTGTTGGTCACCTAACCACACAGCTGCATTGTTTATTTGAAAGTATGCTGAATTGGCGGGTATTTCATATTTTTGAATGTTTAAAATCGTTATCGCTGGCACAAAGTACCTTCTATAATTGACCTATGACCTCTACATACTTGGAGTAACACGACGGTAATTAACAGCAATTCACGAAATATTCATGCACATTTTCGAACTTTTAACTATGGTACTTTTTAATATGATATCTCAGTTAACAATCCCGATTAAAACAAGCAACTTTGCAATCGCTTTTCTCAACTTTGTAAGCAGTTTGTTGTCGAATTTACGGTTGGCTGTTGCGTTAATCTACTTATGCATGATACATTTTCGATACATTTACTTATTGTTTTCGAAATTTAACTGCGGGGGTGTCATTACAATGACTTAGGTTAAATATACAAGCAACTCCGCCAAAATTCCCTTCGTTTTTCGAACTTTGCATGCTGTTTTCTAACATTTTACAGCCAGTTCATGTAAACATCTATATGGTGCTTTCAACCGGCTTTTATTAAACTTGTCGACTTTAGCACTGCGCGTTTCTATATGCCAACAACTTAGGTCATACATACCAATACATCAACCAACTTTGTAATAACTTTGCACAACTTTGCAATCACTTTGAACAACTTTGAGCGGTGTGTTAACAGCTTAAAACCCACTACGTGCGGACAGCATCTACAACTTGTTCTTGAAAATTAGAAGGAATGTGAAAACTTTTTTTCAATTAAAATAGCTACAAAAATTCCACGATTTTCCACTATAAATAATTGGCATCACAGACAGGAAGAATGCAGGAACGTATCCTTATATTTTTACTATTTCTGTGATGAAAAAAAAAATCAACGACTCGTTTACTCAGGGAGTCTTCCATGCGAGTACTAACCATGCCCGACCGCGCTTTACTTTAAACATGTGTCGGTCACCTAGCCACACAGCTGCATTGTTTATTTGAAAGTAAGCTGAATTGGCGGGTATTTCATGTTTTTCAATGTTTAAAATCGTTATCGCTGGCACAAAGTACCTTCTATAATTGACCTATGACCTCTACATACTTGGAGTAACACGACGGTAATTAACAGCAATTCACGAAATATTCATTCACATTTTCGAACTTTTAACTATGGTACTTTTTAATATAATATCTCAGGTAACAATCCCGATTAAAACAAGCAACTTTGCAATCGCTTTTCTCAACTTTGTAAGCAGTTTGTTGTCGAATTTTCGGTTGGCTGTTGCGTTAATCTACTTATGCATGATACATTTTCGATACATTTACTTATTGTTTTCGAAATTTAACTGCGGGGGTGTCATTACAATGACTTAGGTTAAATATACAAGCAACTCCGCCAAAATTCCCTTCGTTTTTCGAACTTTGCATGCTGTTTTCTAACATTTTACAGCCAGTTCATGTAAACATCTATATGGTGCTTTCAACCGGCTTTTATTAAACTTGTCGACTTTAGCACTGCGCGTTTCTATATGCCAACAACTTAGGTCATACATACCAATACATCAACCAACTTTGTAATAACTTTGCACAACTTTGCAATCACTTTGAACAACTTTGAGCGGTGTGTTAACAGCTTAAAACCCACTACGTGCGGACAGCATCTACAACTTGTTCTTGAAAATTAGAAGGAATGTGAAAACTTTTTTTCAATTAAAATAGCTACAAAAATTCCACGATTTTCCACTATAAATGATTGGCATCACAGACAGGAAGAATGCAGGAACGTATCCTTATATTTTTACTATTTCTGTGATGAAAAATAAAATCAACGACTCGTTTACTCAGGGAGTCTCCCATGCGAGTACTAACCATGCCCGACCGCGCTTTTCTTTAAACATGTGTCGGTCACCTAACCACACAGCTGCATTGTTTATTTGAAAGTAAGCTGAATTGGCGGGTATTTCATGTTTTTGAATGTTTAAAATCGTTATCGCTGGCACAAAGTACCTTCTATAATTGACCTATGACCTCTACATACTTGGAGTAACACGACGGTAATTAACAGCAATTCACGAAATATTCATGCACATTTTCGAACTTTTAACTATGGTACATTTTAATATGATATCTCAGGTAACAATCCCGATTAAAACAAGCAACTTTGCAATCGCTTTTCTCAACTTTGTCAGCAGTTTGTTGTCGAATTTACGGTTGGCTGTTGCGTTAATCTACTTATGCATGATACATTTTCGATACATTTACTTATTGTTTTCGAAATTTAACTGCGGGGGTGTCATTACAATGACTTAGGTTAAATATACAAGCAACTCCGCCAAAATTCCCTTCGTTTTTCGAACATTGCATGCTGTTTTCTAACATTTTACAGCCAGTTCATGTAAACATCTATATGGTGCTTTCAACCGGCTTTTATTAAACTTGTCGACTTTAGCACTGCGCGTTTCTATATGCCAACAACTTAGGTCATACATACCAATACATCAACCAACTTTGTAATAACTTTGCACAACTTTGCAATCACTTTGAACAACTTTGAGCGGTGTGTTAACAGCTTAAAACCCACTACGTGCGGACAGCATCTACAACTTGTTCTTGAAAATTAGAAGGAATGTGAAAACTTTTTTTCAATTAAAATAGCTACAAAAATTCCACGATTTTCCACTATAAATAATTGGCATCACAGACAGGAAGAATGCAGGAACGTATCCTTATATTTTTACTATTTCTGTGATGAAAAAAAAAATCAACGACTCGTTTACTCAGGGAGTCTTCCATGCGAGTACTAACCATGCCCGACCGCGCTTTACTTTAAACATGTGTCGGTCACCTAACCACACAGCTGCATTGTTTATTTGAAAGTAAGCTGAATTGGCGGGTATTTCATGTTTTTCAATGTTTAAAATCGTTATCGCTGGCACAAAGTACCTTCTATAATTGACCTATGACCTCTACATACTTGGAGTAACACGACGGTAATTAACAGCAATTCACGAAATATTCATTCACATTTTCGAACTTTTAACTATGGTACTTTTTAATATGATATCTCAGGTAACAATCCCGATTAAAACAAGCAACTTTGCAATCGCTTTTCTCAACTTTGTAAGCAGTTTGTTGTCGAATTTTCGGTTGGCTGTTGCGTTAATCTACTTATGCATGATACATTTTCGATACATTTACTTATTGTTTTCGAAATTTAACTGCGGGGGTGTCATTACAATGACTTAGGTTAAATATACAAGCAACTCCGCCAAAATTCCCTTCGTTTTTCGAACTTTGCATGCTGTTTTCTAACATTTTACAGCCAGTTCATGTAAACATCTATATGGTGCTTTCAACCGGCTTTTATTAAACTTGTCGACTTTAGCACTGCGCGTTTCTATATGCCAACAACTTAGGTCATACATACCAATACATCAACCAACTTTGTAATAACTTTGCACAAGTTTGCAATCACTTTGAACAACTTTGAGCGGTGTGTTAACAGCTTAAAACCCACTACGTGCGGACAGCATCTACAACTTGTTCTTGAAAATTAGAAGGAATGTGAAAACTTTTTTTCAATTAAAATAGCTACAAAAATTCCACGATTTTCCACTATAAATGATTGGCATCACAGACAGGAAGAATGCAGGAACGTATCCTTATATTTTTACTATTTCTGTGATGAAAAATAAAATCAACGACTCGTTTACTCAGGGAGTCTCCCATGCGAGTACTAACCATGCCCGACCGCGCTTTTCTTTAAACATGTGTCGGTCACCTAACCACACAGCTGCATTGTTTATTTGAAAGTAAGCTGAATTGGCGGGTATTTCATGTTTTTGAATGTTTAAAATCGTTATCGCTGGCACAAAGTACCTTCTATAATTGACCTATGACCTCTACATACTTGGAGTAACACGACGGTAATTAACAGCAATTCACGAAATATTCATGCACATTTTCGAACTTTTAACTATGGTACTTTTTAATATGATATCTCAGGTAACAATCCCGATTAAAACAAGCAACTTTGCAATCGCTTTTCTCAACTTTGTAAGCAGTTTGTTGTCGAATTTACGGTTGGCTGTTGCGTTAATCTACTTATGCATGATACATTTTCGATACATTTACTTATTGTTTTCGAAATTTAACTGCGGGGGTGTCATTACAATGACTTAGGTTAAATATACAAGCAACTCCGCCAAAATTCCCTTCGTTTTTCGAACTTTGCATGCTGTTTTCTAACATTTTACAGCCAGTTCATGTAAACATCTATATGGTGCTTTCAACCGGCTTTTATTAAACTTGTCGACTTTAGCACTGCGTGTTTCTATATGCCAACAACTTAGGTCATACATACCAATACATCAACCAACTTTGTAATAACTTTGCACAACTTTGCAATCACTTTGAACAACTTTGAGCGGTGTGTTAACAGCTTAAAATCCACTACGTGCGGACAGCATCTACAACTTGTTCTTGAAAATTAGAAGGAATGTGAAAACTTTTTTTCAATTAAAATAGCTACAAAAATTCCACGATTTTCCACTATAAATGATTGGCATCACAGACAGGAAGAATGCAGGAACGTATCCTTATATTTTTACTATTTCTGTGATGAAAAAAAAAAATCAACGACTCGTTTACTCAGGAAGTCTCCCATGCGAGTACTAACCATGCCCGACCGCGCTTTACTTTAAACATGTGTCGGTCACCTAACCACACAGCTGCATTGTTTATTTGAAAGTAAGCTGAATTGGCGGGTATTTCATGTTTTTCAATGTTTAAAATCGTTATCGCTGGCACAAAGTACCTTCTATAATTGACCTATGACCTCTACATACTTGGAGTAACACGACGGTAATTAACAGCAATTCACGAAATATTCATTCACATTTTCGAACTTTTAACTATGGTAATTTTTAATATGATATCTCAGGTAACAATCCCGATTAAAACAAGCAACTTTGCAATCGCTTTTCTCAACTTTGTAAGCAGTTTGTTGTCGAATTGTCGGTTGGCTGTTGCGTTAATCTACTTATGCATGATACATTTTCGATACATTTACTTATTGTTTTCGAAATTTAACTGCGGGGGTGTCATTACAATGACTTAGGTTAAATATACAAGCAACTCCGCCAAAATTCCCTTCGTTTTTCGAACTTTGCATGCTGTTTTCTAACATTTTACAGCCAGTTCATGTAAACATCTATATGGTGCTTTCAACCGGCTTTTATTAAACTTGTCGACTTTAGCACTGCGCGTTTCTATATGCCAACAACTTAGGTCATACATACCAATACATCAACCAACTTTGTAATAACTTTGCACAACTTTGCAATCACTTTGAACAACTTTGAGCGGTGTGTTAACAGCTTAAAACCCACTACGTGCGGACAGCATCTACAACTTGTTCTTGAAAATTAGAAGGAATGTGAAAACTTTTTTTCAATTAAAATAGCTACAAAAATTCCACGATTTTCCACTATAAATGATTGGCATCACAGACAGGAAGAATGCAGGAACGTATCCTTATATTTTTACTATTTCTGTGATGAA
The DNA here is from genome assembly GCF_978046115.1 of Saccoglossus kowalevskii. Classification (NCBI taxonomy): domain Eukaryota; kingdom Metazoa; phylum Hemichordata; class Enteropneusta; family Harrimaniidae; genus Saccoglossus; species Saccoglossus kowalevskii. Next base: position 9,438,191 of record NC_140661.1, on the reverse strand, counting down.
AAATAAAATCAACGACTCGTTTACTCAGGGAGTCTCCCATGCGAGTACTAACCATGCCCGACCGCGCTTTACTTTAAACATGTGTCGGTCACCTAACCACACAGCTGCATTGTTTATTTGAAAGTAATCTGAATTGGCGGGTATTTCATGTTTTTGAATGTTTAAAATCGTTATCGCTGGCACAAAGTACCTTCTATAATTGACCTATGACCTCTACATACTTGGAGTAACACGACGGTAATTAACAGCAATTCACGAAATATTCATGCACATTTTCGAACTTTTAACTATGGTACTTTTTAATATGATATCTCAGGTAACAATCCCGATTAAAACAAGCAACTTTGCAATCGCTTTTCTCAACTTTGTAAGCAGTTTGTTGTCGAATTTACGGTTGGCTGTTGCGTTAATCTACTTATGCATGATACATTTTCGATACATTTACTTATTGTTTTCGAAATTGAACTGCGGGGGTGTCATTACAATGACTTAGGTTAAATATACAAGCAACTCCGCCAAAATTCCCTTCGTTTTTCGAACTTTGCATGCTGTTTTCTAACATTTTACAGCCAGTTCATGTAAACATCTATATGGTGCTTTCAACCGGCTTTTATTAAACTTGTCGACTTTAGCACTGCGTGTTTCTATATGCCAACAACTTAGGTCATACATACCAATACATTAACCAACTTTGTAATAACTTTGCACAACTTTGCAATCACTTTGAACAACTTTGAGCGGTGTGTTAACAGCTTAAAACCCACTACGTGCGGACAGCATCTACAACTTGTTCTTGAAAATTAGAAGGAATGTGAAAACTTTTTTTCAATTAAAATAGCTACAAAAATTCCACGATTTTCCACTATAAATGATTGGCATCACAGACAGGAAGAATGCAGGAACGTATCCTTATATTTTTACTATTTCTGTGATGAAAAAAAAAATCAACGACTCGTTTACTCAGGGAGTCTCCCATGCGAGTACTAACCATGCCCGACCGTGCTTTACTTTAAACATGTGTCGGTCACCTAACCACACAGCTGCATTGATTATTTGAAAGTAAGCTGAATTGGCGGGTATTTCATGTTTTTGAATGTTTAAAATCGTTATCGCTGGCACAAAGTACCTTCTATAATTGACCTATGACCTCTACATACTTGGAGTAACACGACGGTAATTAACAGCAATTCACGAAATATTCATTCACATTTTCGAACTTTTAACTATGGTACTTTTTAATATGATATCTCAGGTAACAATCCCGATTAAAACAAGCAACTTTGCAATCGCTTTTCTCAACTTTGTAAGCAGTTTGTTGTCGAATTTACGGTTGGCTGTTGCGTTAATCTACTTATGCATGATACATTTTCGATACATTTACTTATTGTTTTCGAAATTTAACTGCGGGGGTGTCATTACAATGACTTAGGTTAAATATACAAGCAACTCCGCCAAAATTCCCTTCGTTTTTCGAACTTTGCATGCTGTTTTCTAACATTTTACAGCCAGTTCATGTAAACATCTATATGGTGCTTTCAACCGGCTTTTATTAAACTTGTCGACTTTAGCACTGCGCGTTTCTATATGCCAACAACTTAGGTCATACATACCAATACATCAACCAACTTTGTAATAACTTTGCACAACTTTGCAATCACTTTGAACAACTTTGAGCGGTGTGTTAACAACTTAAAACCCACTACGTTCGGACAGCATCTACAACTTGTTCTTGAAAATTAGAAGGAATGTGAAAACTTTTTTTCAATTAAAATAGCTACAAAAATTCCACGATTTTCCACTATAAATGATTAGCATCACAGACAGGAAGAATGCAGGAACGTATCCTTATATTTTTACTATTTCTGTGATGAAAAAAAAAATCAACAACTCGTTTACTCAGGGAGTCTTCCATGCGAGTACTAACCATGCCCGACCGCGCTTTACTTTAAACATGTGTCGGTCACCTAACCACACAGCTGCATTGTTTATTTGAAAGTAAGCTGAATTGGCGGGTATTTCATGTTTTTCAATGTTTAAAATCGTTATCGCTGGCACAAAGTACCTTCTATAATTGACCTATGACCTCTACATACTTGGAGTAACACGACGGTAATTAACAGCAATTCACGAAATATTCATTCACATTTTCGAACTTTTAACTATGGTACTTTTTAATATGATATCTCAGGTAACAATCCCGATTAAAACAAGCAACTTTGCAATCGCTTTTCTCAACTTTGTAAGCAGTTTGTTGTCGAATTTTCGGTTGGCTGTTGCGTTAATCTACTTATGCATGATACATTTTCGATACATTTACTTATTGTTTTCGAAATTTAACTGCGGGGGTGTCATTACAATGACTTAGGTTAAATATACAAGCAACTCCGCCAAAATTCCCTTCGTTTTTCGAACTTTGCATGCTGTTTTCTAACATTTTACAGCCAGTTCATGTAAACATCTATATGGTGCTTTCAACCGGCTTTTATTAAACTTGTCGACTTTACCACTGCGCGTTTCTATATGCCAACAACTTAGGTCATACATACCAATACATCAACCAACTTTGTAATAACTTTGCACAACTTTGCAATCACTTTGAACAACTTTGAGCGGTGTGTTAACAGCTTAAAACCCACTACGTGCCGACAGCATCTACAACTTGTTCTTGAAAATTAGAAGGAATGTGAAAACTTTTTTTCAATTAAAATAGCTACAAAAATTCCACGATTTTCCACTATAAATGATTAGCATCACAGACAGGAAGAATGCAGGAACGTATCCTTATATTTTTACTATTTCTGTGATGAAAAAAAAAATCAACAACTCGTTTACTCAGGGAGTCTTCCATGCGAGTACTAACCATGCCCGACCGCGCTTTACTTTAAACATGTGTCGGTCACCTAACCACACAGCTGCATTGTTTATTTGAAAGTAAGCTGAATTGGCGGGTATTTCATGTTTTTCAATGTTTAAAATCGTTATCGCTGGCACAAAGTACCTTCTATAATTGACCTATGACCTCTACATACTTGGAGTAACACGACGGTAATTAACAGCAATTCACGAAATATTCATTCACATTTTCGAACTTTTAACTATGGTACTTTTTAATATGATATCTCAGGTAACAATCCCGATTAAAACAAGCAACTTTGCAATCGCTTTTCTCAACTTTGTAAGCAGTTTGTTGTCGAATTTTCGGTTGGCTGTTGCGTTAATCTACTTATGCATGATACATTTTCGATACATTTACTTATTGTTTTCGAAATTTAACTGCGGGGGTGTCATTACAATGACTTAGGTTAAATATACAAGCAACTCCGCCAAAATTCCCTTCGTTTTTCGAACTTTGCATGCTGTTTTCTAACATTTTACAGCCAGTTCATGTAAACATCTATATGGTGCTTTCAACCGGCTTTTATTAAACTTGTCGACTTTACCACTGCGCGTTTCTATATGCCAACAACTTAGGTCATACATACCAATACATCAACCAACTTTGTAATAACTTTGCACAACTTTGCAATCACTTTGAACAACTTTGAGCGGTGTGTTAACAGCTTAAAACCCACTACGTGCCGACAGCATCTACAACTTGTTCTTGAAAATTAGAAGGAATGTGAAAACTTTTTTTCAATTAAAATAGCTACAAAAATTCCACGATTTTCCACTATAAATGATTGGCATCACAGACAGGAAGAATGCAGGAACGTATCCTTATATTTTTACTATTTCTGTGATGAAAAAAAAATCAACGACTCGTTTACTCAGGGAGTCTCCCATGCGAGTACTAACCATGCCCGATCGCGCTTTACTTTAAACATGTGTCGGTCACCTAACCACACAGCTGCATTGTTTATTTGAAAGTATGCTGAATTGGCGGGTGTTTCATATTTTTGAATGTTTAAAATCGTTATCGCTGGCACAAAGTACCTTCTATAATTGACCTATGACCTCTACATACTTGGAGTAACACGACGGTAATTAACAGCAATTCACGAAATATTCATGCACATTTTCGAACTTTTAACTATGGTACTTTTTAATATGATATCTCAGGTAACAATCCCGATTAAAACAAGCAACTTTGCAATCGCTTTTCTCAACTTTGTAAGCAGTTTGTTGTCGAATTTACGGTTGGCTGTTGCGTTAATCTACTTATGCATGATACATTTTCGATACATTTACTTATTGTTTTCGAAATTTAACTGCGGGGGTGTCATTACAATGACTTAGGTTAAATATACAAGCAACTCCGCCAAAATTCCCTTCGTTTCTCGAACTTTGCATGCTGTTTTCTAACATTTTACAGCCAGTTCATGTAAACATCTATATGGTGCTTTCAACCGGCTTTTATTAAACTTGTCGACTTTAGCACTGCGCGTTTCTATATGCCAACATCTTAGGTCATACATACCAATACATCAACCAACTTTGTAATAACTTTGCACAACTTTGCAATCACTTTGAACAACTTTGAGCGGTGTGTTAACAGCTTAAAACCCACTACGTGCGGACAGCATCTACAACTTGTTCTTGAAAATTAGAAGGAATGTGAAAACTTTTTTTCAATTAAAATAGCTACAAAAAATCCACGATTTTCCACTATAAATGATTGGCATCACAGACAGGAAGAATGCAGGAACGTATCCTTATATTTTTACTATTTCTGTGATGAAAAAAAAAATCAACAACTCGTTTACTCAGGGAGTCTTCCATGCGAGTACTAACCATGCCCGATGGCGCTTTACTTTAAACATGTGTCGGTCACCTAACCACACAGCTGCATTGTTTATTTGAAAGTAAGCTGAATTGGCGGGTATTTCATGTTTTTCAATGTTTAAAATCGTTATCGCTGGCACAAAGTACCTTCTATAATTGACCTATGACCTCTACATACTTGGAGTAACACGACGGTAATTAACAGCAATTCACGAAATATTCATTCACATTTTCGAACTTTTAACTATGGTACTTTTTAATATGATATCTCAGGTAACAATCCCGATTAAAACAAGCAACTTTGCAATCGCTTTTCTCAACTTTGTAAGCAGTTTGTTGTCGAATTTTCGGTTGGCTGTTGCGTTAATCTACTTATGCATGATACATTTTCGATACATTTACTTATTGTTTTCGAAATTTAACTGCGGGGGTGTCATTACAATGACTTAGGTTAAATATACAAGCAACTCCGCCAAAATTCCCTTCGTTTTTCGAGCTTTGCATGCTGTTTTCTAACATTTTACAGCCAGTTCATGTAAACATCTATATGGTGCTTTCAACCGGCTTTTATTAAACTTGTCGACTTTACCACTGCGCGTTTCTATATGCCAACAACTTAGGTCATACATACCAATACATCAACCAACTTTGTAATAACTTTGCACAACTTTGCAATCACTTTGAACAACTTTGAGCGGTGTGTTAACAGCTTAAAACCCACTACGTGCCGACAGCATCTACAACTTGTTCTTGAAAATTAGAAGGAATGTGAAAACTTTTTTTCAATTAAAATAGCTACAAAAATTCCACGATTTTCCACTATAAATGATTGGCATCACAGACAGGAAGAATGCAGGAACGTATCCTTATATTTTTACTATTTCTGTGATGAAAAAAAAATCAACGACTCGTTTACTCAGGGAGTCTCCCATGCGAGTACTAACCATGCCCGATCGCGCTTTACTTTAAACATGTGTCGGTCACCTAACCACACAGCTGCATTGTTTATTTGAAAGTATGCTGAATTGGCGGGTATTTCATATTTTTGAATGTTTAAAATCGTTATCGCTGGCACAAAGTACCTTCTATAATTGACCTATGACCTCTACATACTTGGAGTAACACGACGGTAATTAACAGCAATTCACGAAATATTCATGCACATTTTCGAACTTTTAACTATGGTACTTTTTAATATGATATCTCAGGTAACAATCCCGATTAAAACAAGCAACTTTGCAATCGCTTTTCTCAACTTTGTAAGCAGTTTGTTGTCGAATTTACGGTTGGCTGTTGCGTTAATCTACTTATGCATGATACATTTTCGATACATTTACTTATTGTTTTCGAAATTTAACTGCGGGGGTGTCATTACAATGACTTAGGTTAAATATACAAGCAACTCCGCCAAAATTCCCTTCGTTTCTCGAACTTTGCATGCTGTTTTCTAACATTTTACAGCCAGTTCATGTAAACATCTATATGGTGCTTTCAACCGGCTTTTATTAAACTTGTCGACTTTAGCACTGCGCGTTTCTATATGCCAACATCTTAGGTCATACATACCAATACATCAACCAACTTTGTAATAACTTTGCACAACTTTGCAATCACTTTGAACAACTTTGAGCGGTGTGTTAACAGCTTAAAACCCACTACGTGCGGACAGCATCTACAACTTGTTCTTGAAAATTAGATGGAATGTGAAAACTTTTTTTCAATTAAAATAGCTACAAAAAATCCACGATTTTCCACTATAAATGATTGGCATCACAGACAGGAAGAATGCAGGAACGTATCCTTATATTTTTACTATTTCTGTGATGAAAAAAAAAATCAACGACTCGTTTACTCAGGGAGTCTCCCATGCGAGTACTAACCATGCCCGACCGCGCTTTACTTTAAACATGTGTCGGTCACCTAACCACACAGCTGCATTGTTTATTTGAATGTAAGCTGAATTGGCGGGTATTTCATGTTTTTGAATGTTTAAAATCGTTATCGCTGGCACAAAGTACCTTCTATAATTGACCTATGACCTCTACATGCTTGGAGTAACACGACAGTAATTAACAGCAATTCACGAAATATTCATTCACATTTTCGAACTTTTAACTATGGTACTTTTTAATATGATATCTCAGGTAACAATCCCGATTAAAACAAGCAACTTTGCAATCGCTTTTCTCAACTTTGTAAGCAGTTTGTTGTCGAATTTTCGGTTGGCTGTTGCGTTAATCTACTTATGCATGATACATTTTCGATACATTTACTTATTGTTTTCGAAATTTAACTGTGGGGGTGTCATTACAATGACTTAGGTTAAATATACAAGCAACTCCGCCAAAATTTCCTTCGTTTTTCGAACTTTGCATGCTGTTTTCTAACATTTTACAGCCAGTTCATGTAAACATCTATATGGTGTTTTCAACCGGCTTTTATTAAACTTGTCGACTTTAGCACTGCGCGTTTCTATATGCTAACAACTTAGGTCATACATACCAATACATCAACCAACTTTGTAATAACTTTGCACAACTTTGCAATCACTTTGAACAACTTTGAGCGGTGTGTTAACAGCTTAAAACCCACTACGTGCCGACAGCATCTACAACTTGTTCTTGAAAATTAGGAGGAATGTGAAAACTTTTTTTCAATTAAAATAGCTACAAAAAATCCACGATTTTCCACTATAAATGATTGGCATCACAGACAGGAAGAATGCAGGAACGTATCCTTATATTTTTACTATTTCTGTGATGAAAAAAAAATCAACGACTCGTTTACTCAGGGAGTCTCCCATGCGAGTACTAACCATGCCCGACCGCGCTTTACTTTAAACATGTGTCGGTCACCTAACCACACAGCTGCATTGTTTATTTGAATGTAAGCTGAATTGGCGGGTATTTCATGTTTTTGAATGTTTAAAATCGTTATCGCTGGCACAAAGTACCTTCTGTAATTGACCTATGACCTCTACATACTTGGAGTAACACGACGGTAATTAACAGCAATTCACGAAATATTCATCCACATTTTCGAACTTTTAACTATGGTACTTTTTAATATGATATCTCAGGTAACAATCCCGATTAAAACAAGCAACTTTGCAATCGCTTTTCTCAACTTTGTAAGCAGTTTGTTGTCGAATTTTCGGTTGGCTGTTGCGTTAATCTACTTATGCATGATACATTTTCGATACATTTACTTATTGTTTTCGAAATTTAACTGTGGGGGTGTCATTACAATGACTTAGGTTAAATATTCAAGCAACTCCGCCAAAATTTCCTTCGTTTTTCGAACTTTGCATGCTGTTTTCTAACATTTTACAGCCAGTTTATGTAAACATCTATATGGTGCTTTCAACCGGCTTTTATTAAACTTGTCGACTTTACCACTGCGCGTTTCTATATGCCAACATCTTAGGTCATACATACCAATACATCAACCAACTTTGTAATAACTTTGCACAACTTTGCAATCACTTTGAACAACTTTGAGCGGTGTGTTAACAGCTTAAAACCCACTACGTGCGGACAGCATCTACAACTTGTTCTTGAAAATTAGAAGGAATGTGAAAACTTTTTTTCAATTAAAATAGCTACAAAAAATCCACGATTTTCCACTATAAATGATTGGCATCACAGACAGGAAGAATGCAGGAACGTATCCTTATATTTTTACTATTTCTGTGATGAAAAAAAAATCAACGACTCGTTTACTCAGGGAGTCTCCCATGCGAGTACTAACCATGCCCGACCGCGCTTTACTTTAAACATGTGTCGGTCACCTAACCACACAGCTGCATTGTTTATTTGAATGTAAGCTGAATTGGCGGGTATTTCATGTTTTTGAATGTTTAAAATCGTTATCGCTGGCACAAAGTACCTTCTGTAATTGACCTATGACCTCTACATACTTGGAGTAACACGACGGTAATTAACAGCAATTCACGAAATATTCATCCACATTTTCGAACTTTTAACTATGGTACTTTTTAATATGATATCTCAGGTAACAATCCCGATTAAAACAAGCAACTTTGCAATCGCTTTTCTCAACTTTGTAAGCAGTTTGTTGTCGAATTTACGGTTGGCTGTTGCGTTAATCTACTTATGCATGATACATTTTCGATACATTTACTTATTGTTTTCGAAATTGAACTGCGGGGGTGTCATTACAATGACTTAGGTTAAATATACAAGCAACTCCGCCAAAATTCCCTTCGTTTTTCGAACTTTGCATGCTGTTTTCTAACATTTTACAGCCAGTTCATGTAAACATCTATATGGTGCTTTCAACCGGCTTTTATTAAACTTGTCGACTTTAGCACTGCGTGTTTCTATATGCCAACAACTTAGGTCATACATACCAATACATCAACCAACTTTGTAATAACTTTGCACAACTTTGCAATCACTTTGAACAACTTTGAGCGGTGTGTTAACAACTTAAAACCCACTACGTGCGGACAGCATCTACAACTTGTTCTTGAAAATTAGAAGGAATGTGAAAACTTTTTTTCAATTAAAATAGCTACAAAAATTCCACGATTTTCCACTATAAATGATTAGCATCACAGACAGGAAGAATGCAGGAACGTATCCTTATATTTTTACTATTTCTGTGATGAAAAAAAAATCAACGACTCGTTTACTCAGGGAGTCTCCCATGCGAGTACTAACCATGCCCGACCGCGCTTTACTTTAAACATGTGTCGGTCACCTAACCACACAGCTGCATTGTTTATTTGAATGTAAGCTGAATTGGCGGGTATTTCATGTTTTTGAATGTTTAAAATCGTTATCGCTGGCACAAAGTACCTTCTGTAATTGACCTATGACCTCTACATACTTGGAGTAATACGACGGTAATTAACAGCAATTCACGAAATATTCATCCACATTTTCGAACTTTTAACTATGGTACTTTTTAATATGATATCTCAGGTAACAATCCCGATTAAAACAAGCAACTTTGCAATCGCTTTTCTCAACTTTGTAAGCAGTTTGTTGTCGAATTTACGGTTGGCTGTTGCGTCAATCTACTTATGCATGATACATTTTCGATACATTTACTTATTGTTTTCGAAATTGAACTGCGGGGGTGTCATTACAATGACTTAGGTTAAATATACAAGCAACTCCGCCAAAATTCCCTTCGTTTTTCGAACTTTGCATGCTGTTTTCTAACATTTTACAGCCAGTTCATGTAAACATCTATATGGTGCTTTCAACCGGCTTTTATTAAACTTGTCGACTTTAGCACTGCGTGTTTCTATATGCCAACAACTTAGGTCATACATACCAATACATCAACCAACTTTGTAATAACTTTGCACAACTTTGCAATCACTTTGAACAACTTTGAGCGGTGTGTTAACAACTTAAAACCCACTACGTGCGGACAGCATCTACAACTTGTTCTTGAAAATTAGAAGGAATGTGAAAACTTTTTTTCAATTAAAATAGCTACAAAAATTCCACGATTTTCCACTATAAATGATTAGCATCACAGACAGGAAGAATGCAGGAACGTATCCTTATATTTTTACTATTTCTGTGATGAAAAAAAAATCAACGACTCGTTTACTCAGGGAGTCTCCCATGCGAGTACTAACCATGCCCGATCGCGCTTTACTTTAAACATGTGTCGGTCACCTAACCACACAGCTGCATTGTTTATTTGAATCTAAGCTGAATTGGCGGGTATTTCATGTTTTTGAATGTTTAAAATCGTTATCGCTGGCACAAAGTACCTTCTATAATTGACCTATGACCTCTACATGCTTGGAGTAACACGACGGTAATTAACAGCAATTCACGAAATATTCATTCACATTTTCGAACTTTTAACTATGGTACTTTTTAATATGATATCTCAGGTAACAATCCCGATTAAAACAAGCAACTTTGCAATCGCTTTTCTCAACTTTGTAAGCAGTTTGTTGTCGAATTTTCGGTTGGCTGTTGCGTTAATCTACTTATGCATGATACATTTTCGATACATTTACTTATTGTTTTCGAAATTTAACTGTGGGGGTGTCATTACAATGACTTAGGTTAAATATACAAGCAACTCCGCCAAAATTTCCTTCGTTTTTCGAACTTTGCATGCTGTTTTCTAACATTTTACAGCCAGTTCATGTAAACATCTATATGGTGCTTTCAACCGGCTTTTATTAAACTTGTCGACTTTAGCACTGCGCGTTTCTATATGCCAACAACTTAGGTCATACATACCAATACATCAACCAACTTTGTAATAACTTTGCACAACTTTGCAATCACTTTGAACAACTTTGAGCGGTGTGTTAACAGCTTAAAACCCACTACGTGCGGACAGCATCTACAACTTGTTCTTGAAAATTAGAAGGAATGTGAAAACTTTTTTTCAATTAAAATAGCTACAAAAAATCCACGATTTTTCACTATAAATGATTGGCATCACAGACAGGAAGAATGCAGGAACGTATCCTTATATTTTTACTATTTCTGTGATGAAAAAAAATCAACGACTCGTTTACTCAGGGAGTCTCCCATGCGAGTACTAACCATGCCCGACCGCGCTTTACTTTAAACATGTGTCGGTCACCTAACCACACAGCTGCATTGTTTATTTGAATCTAAGCTGAATTGGCGGGTATTTCATGTTTTTGAATGTTTAAAATCGTTATCGCTGGCACAAAGTACCTTCTATAATTGACCTATGACCTCTACATGCTTGGAGTAACACGACGGTAATTAACAGCAATTCACGAAATATTCATTCACATTTTCGAACTTTTAACTATGGTACTTTTTAATATGATATCTCAGGTAACAATCCCGATTAAAACAAGCAACTTTGCAATCGCTTTTCTCAACTTTGTAAGCAGTTTGTTGTCGAATTTTCGGTTGGCTGTTGCGTTAATCTACTTATGCATGATACATTTTCGATACATTTACTTATTGTTTTCGAAATTTAACTGTGGGGGTGTCATTACAATGACTTAGGTTAAATATACAAGCAACTCCGCCAAAATTTCCTTCGTTTTTCGAACTTTGCATGCTGTTTTCTAACATTTTACAGCCAGTTCATGTAAACATCTATATGGTGTTTTCAACCGGCTTTTATTAAACTTGTCGACTTTAGCACTGCGCGTTTCTATATGCCAACAACTTAGGTCATACATACCAATACATCAACCAACTTTGTAATAACTTTGCACAACTTTGCAATCACTTTGAACAACTTTGAGCGGTGTGTTAACAGCTTAAAACCCACTACGTGCGGACAGCATCTACAACTTGTTCTTGAAAATTAGAAGGAATGTGAAAACTTTTTTTCAATTAAAATAGCTACAAAAAATCCACGATTTTCCACTATAAATGATTGGCATCACAGACAGGAAGAATGCAGGAACGTATCCTTATATTTTTACTATTTCTGTGATGAAAAAAAAAATCAACGACTCGTTTACTCAGGGAGTCTCCCATGCGAGTACTAACCATGCCCGACCGCGCTTTACTTTAAACATGTGTCGGTCACCTAACCACACAGCTGCATTGTTTATTTGAATCTAAGCTGAATTGGCGGGTATTTCATGTTTTTGAATGTTTAAAATCGTTATCGCTGGCACAAAGTACCTTCTATAATTGACCTATGACCTCTACATGCTTGGAGTAACACGACGGTAATTAACAGCAATTCACGAAATATTCATTCACATTTTCGAACTTTTAACTATGGTACTTTTTAATATGATATCTCAGGTAACAATCCCGATTAAAACAAGCAACTTTGCAATCGCTTTTCTCAACTTTGTAAGCAGTTTGTTGTCGAATTTTCGGTTGGCTGTTGCGTTAATCTACTTATGCATGATACATTTTCGATACATTTACTTATTGTTTTCGAAATTTAACTGTGGGGGTGTCATTACAATGACTTAGGTTAAATATACAAGCAACTCCGCCAAAATTTCCTTCGTTTTTCGAACTTTGCATGCTGTTTTCTAACATTTTACAGCCAGTTCATGTAAACATCTATATGGTGTTTTCAACCGGCTTTTATTAAACTTGTCGACTTTAGCACTGCGCGTTTCTATATGCCAACAACTTAGGTCATACATACCAATACATCAACCAACTTTGTAATAACTTTGCACAACTTTGCAATCACTTTGAACAACTTTGAGCGGTGTGTTAACAGCTTAAAACCCACTACGTGCGGACAGCATCTACAACTTGTTCTTGAAAATTAGAAGGAATGTGAAAACTTTTTTTCAATTAAAATAGCTACAAAAAATCCACGATTTTCCACTATAAATGATTGGCATCACAGACAGGAAGAATGCAGGAACGTATCCTTATATTTTTACTATTTCTGTGATGAAAAAAAAAATCAACGACTCGTTTACTCAGGGAGTCTCCCATGCGAGTACTAACCATGCCCGACCGCGCTTTACTTTAAACATGTGTCGGTCACCTAACCACACAGCTGCATTGTTTATTTGAATGTAAGCTGAATTGGCGGGTATTTCATGTTTTTGAATGTTTAAAATTGTTATCGCTGGCACAAAGTACCTTCTATAATTGACCTATGACCTCTACATGCTTGGAGTAACACGACGGTAATTAACAGCAATTCACGAAATATTCATTCACATTTTCGAACTTTTAACTATGGTACTTTTTAATATGATATCTCAGGTAACAATCCCGATTAAAACAAGCAACTTTGCAATCGCTTTTCTCAACTTTGTAAGCATTTTTTTGTCGAATTTTCGGTTGGCTGTTGCGTTAATCTACTTATGCATGATACATTTTCGATACATTTACTTATTGTTTTCGAAATTTAACTGTGGGGGTGTCATTACAATGACTTAGGTTAAATATACAAGCAACTCCGCCAAAATTTCCTTCGTTTTTCGAACTTTGCATGCTGTTTTCTAACATTTTACAGCCAGTTCATGTAAACATCTATATGGTGCTTTCAACCGGCTTTTATTAAACTTGTCGACTTTAGCACTGCGCGTTTCTATATGCCAACAACTTAGGTCATACATACCAATACATCAACCAACTTTGTAATAACTTTGCACAACTTTGCAATCACTTTGAACAACTTTGAGCGGTGTGTTAACAGCTTAAAACCCACTACGTGCGGACAGCATCTACAACTTGTTCTTGAAAATTAGAAGGAATGTGAAAACTTTTTTTCAATTAAAATAGCTACAAAAAATCCACGATTTTCCACTATAAATGATTGGCATCACAGACAGGAAGAATGCAGGAACGTATCCTTATATTTTTACTATTTCTGTGATGAAAAAAAAAATCAACGATTCGTTTACTCAGGGAGTCTCCCATGCGAGTACTAACCATGCCCGACCGCGCTTTACTTTAAACATGTGTCGGTCACCTAACCACACAGCTGCATTGTTTATTTGAATGTAAGCTGAATTGGCGGGTATTTCATGTTTTTGAATGTTTAAAATCGTTATCGCTGGCACAAAGTACCTTCTATAATTGACCTATGACCTCTACATACTTGTAGTAACACGACGGTAATTAACAGCAATTCACGAAATATTCATCCACATTTTCGAACTTTTAACTATGGTACTTTTTAATATGATATCTCAGGTAACAATCCCGATTAAAACAAGCAACTTTGCAATCGCTTTTCTCAACTTTGTAAGCAGTTTGTTGTCGAATTTACGGTTGGCTGTTGCGTTAATCTACTTATGCATGATACATTTTCGATACATTTACTTATTGTTTTCGAAATTGAACTGCGGGGGTGTCATTACAATGACTTAGGTTAAATATACAAGCAACTCCGCCAAAATTCCCTTCGTTTTTCGAACTTTGCATGCTGTTTTCTAACATTTTACAGCCAGTTCATGTAAACATCTATATGGTGCTTTCAACCGGCTTTTATTAAACTTGTCGACTTTAGCACTGCGTGTTTCTATATGCCAACAACTTAGGTTATACATACCAATACATCAACCAACTTTGTAATAACTTTGCACAACTTTGCAATCACTTTGAACAACTTTGAGCGGTGTGTTAACAACTTAAAACCCACTACGTGCGGACAGCATCTACAACTTGTTCTTGAAAATTAGAAGGAATGTGAAAACTTTTTTTCAATTAAAATAGCTACAAAAATTCCACGATTTTCCACTATAAATGATTAGCATCACAGACAGGAAGAATGCAGGAACGTATCCTTATATTTTTACTATTTCTGTGATGAAAAAAAAATCAACGACTCGTTTACTCAGGGAGTCTCCCATGCGAGTACTAACCATGCCCGATCGCGCTTTACTTTAAACATGTGTCGGTCACCTAACCACACAGCTGCATTGTTTATTTGAATCTAAGCTGAATTGGCGGGTATTTCATGTTTTTGAATGTTTAAAATCGTTATCGCTGGCACAAAGTACCTTCTATAATTGACCTATGACCTCTACATGCTTGGAGTAACACGACGGTAATTAACAGCAATTCACGAAATATTCATTCACATTTTCGAACTTTTAACTATGGTACTTTTTAATATGATATCTCAGGTAACAATCCCGATTAAAACAAGCAACTTTGCAATCGCTTTTCTCAACTTTGTAAGCAGTTTGTTGTCGAATTTTCGGTTGGCTGTTGCGTTAATCTACTTATGCATGATACATTTTCGATACATTTACTTATTGTTTTCGAAATTTAACTGTGGGGGTGTCATTACAATGACTTAGGTTAAATATACAAGCAACTCCGCCAAAATTTCCTTCGTTTTTCGAACTTTGCATGCTGTTTTCTAACATTTTACAGCCAGTTCATGTAAACATCTATATGGTGTTTTCAACCGGCTTTTATTAAACTTGTCGACTTTAGCACTGCGCGTTTCTATATGCCAACAACTTAGGTCATACATACCAATACATCAACCAACTTTGTAATAACTTTGCACAACTTTGCAATCACTTTGAACAACTTTGAGCGGTGTGTTAACAGCTTAAAACCCACTACGTGCGGACAGCATCTACAACTTGTTCTTGAAAATTAGAAGGAATGTGAAAACTTTTTTTCAATTAAAATAGCTACAAAAAATCCACGATTTTCCACTATAAATGATTGGCATCACAGACAGGAAGAATGCAGGAACGTATCCTTATATTTTTACTATTTCTGTGATGAAAAAAAAAATCAACGACTCGTTTACTCAGGGAGTCTCCCATGCGAGTACTAACCATGCCCGACCGCGCTTTACTTTAAACATGTGTCGGTCACCTAACCACACAGCTGCATTGTTTATTTGAATGTAAGCTGAATTGGCGGGTATTTCATGTTTTTGAATGTTTAAAATCGTTATCGCTGGCACAAAGTACCTTCTATAATTGACCTATGACCTCTACATACTTGTAGTAACACGACGGTAATTAACAGCAATTCACGAAATATTCATCCACATTTTCGAACTTTTAACTATGGTACTTTTTAATATGATATCTCAGGTAACAATCCCGATTAAAACAAGCAACTTTGCAATAGCTTTTCTCAACTTTGTACCAGTTTGTTGTCGAATTTTCGGTTGGCTGTTGCGTTAATCTACTTATGCATGATACATTTTCGATACATTTACTTATTGTTTTCGAAATTTAACTGTGGGGGTGTCATTACAATGACTTAGGTTAAATATACAAGCAACTCCGCCAAAATTTCCTTCGTTTTTCGAACTTTGCATGCTGTTTTCTAACATTTTACAGCCAGTTCATGTAAACATCTATATGGTGCTTTCAACCGGCTTTTATTAAACTTGTCGACTTTACCACTGCGCGTTTCTATATGCCAACAACTTAGGTTATACATACCAATACATCAACCAACTTTGTAATAACTTTGCACAACTTTGCAATCACTTTGAACAACTTTGAGCGGTGTGTTAACAGCTTAAAACCCACTACGTGCCGACAGCATCTACAACTTGTTCTTGAAAATTAGAAGGAATGTGAAAACTTTTTTTCAATTAAAATAGCTACAAAAATTCCACGATTTTCCACTATAAATGATTGGCATCACAGACAGGAAGAATGCAGGAACGTATCCTTATATTTTTACTATTTCTGTAATGAAAAAAAAAATCAACGACTCGTCTACTCAGGGAGTCTCCCTTGCGAGTACTAACCATGCCCGATCGCGCTTTACTTTAAACATGTGTCGGTCACCTAACCACACAGCTGCATTGTTTATTTGAAAGTAAGCTGAATTGGCGGGTATTTCATGTTTTTGAATGTTTAAAATCGTTATTGCTGGCACAAAGTACCTTCTATAATTGACCTATGACCTCTACATACTTGTAGTAACACGACGGTAATTAACAGCAATTCACGAAATATTCATCCACATTTTCGAACTTTTAACTATGGTACTTTTTAATATGATATCTCAGGTAACAATCCCGATTAAAACAAGCAACTTTGCAATAGCTTTTCTCAACTTTGTACCAGTTTGTTGTCGAATTTTCGGTTGGCTGTTGCGTTAATCTACTTATGCATGATACATTTTCGATACATTTACTTATTGTTTTCGAAATTTAACTGTGGGGGTGTCATTACAATGACTTAGGTTAAATATACAAGCAACTCCGCCAAAATTTCCTTCGTTTTTCGAACTTTGCATGCTGTTTTCTAACATTTTACAGCCAGTTCATGTAAACATCTATATGGTGCTTTCAACCGGCTTTTATTAAAATTGTCGACTTTACCACTGCGCGTTTCTATATGCCAACAACTTAGGTCATACATACCAATACATCAACCAACTTTGTAATAACTTTGCACAACTTTGCAATCACTTTGAACAACTTTGAGCGGTGTGTTAACAGCTTAAAACCCACTACGTGCCGACAGCATCTACAACTTGTTCTTGAAAATTAGAAGGAATGTGAAAACTTTTTTTCAATTAAAATAGCTACAAAAATTCCACGATTTTCCACTATAAATGATTGGCATCACAGACAGGAAGAATGCAGGAACGTATCCTTATATTTTTACTATTTCTGTAATGAAAAAAAAAATCAACGACTCGTCTACTCAGGGAGTCTCCCTTGCGAGTACTAACCATGCCCGATCGCGCTTTACTTTAAATATGTGTCGGTCACCTAACCACACAGCTGCATTGTTTATTTGAAAGTAAGCTGAATTGGCGGGTATTTCATGTTTTTGAATGTTTAAAATCGTTATTGCTGGCACAAAGTACCTTCTATAATTGACCTATGACCTCTACATACTTGGAGTAACACGACGGTAATTAACAGCAATTCACGAAATATTCATTCACATTTTCGAACTTTTAACTATGGTACTTTTTAATATGATATCTCAGGTAACAATCCCGATTAAAACAAGCAACTTTGCAATCGCTTTTCTCAACTTTGTAAGCAGTTTGTTGTCGAATTTTCGGTTGGCTGTTGCGTTAATCTACTTATGCATGATACATTTTCGATATATTTACTTATTGTTTTCGAAATTTAACTGCGGGGGTGTCATTACAATGACTTAGGTTAAATATACAAGCAACTCCGCCAAAATTTCCTTCGTTTTTTCGAACTTTGCATGCTGTTTTCTAACATTTTACAGCCAGTTCATGTAAACATATATATAGTGCTTTCAACTGGCTTTTGTTAAATTTGTCGATTTTACCACTGCGCGTTTCTATATGCCAACAACTTAGGTCATACATACCAATACATCAACCTACTTTGTAATAACTTTGCACAACTTTGCAATCACTTTGAACAACTTTGAGCGGTGTGTTAACAGCTTAAAACCCACTACGTGCCGACAGCATCTACAACTTGTTCTTGAAAATTAGAAGGAATGTGAAAATTTTTTTCAATTAAAATAGTTACAAAAATTCCACAATTTTCCACTATAAATGATTGGCATCACAGACAGGAAAAATGCAGGAACGTATCCTAATATTTTTACTATTTCTGTGATGAAAAAAAAATCAACGACTCGTTTACTCAGGGAGTCTCCCATGCGAGTACTAACCATGCCCGATCGCGCTTTACTTTAAACATGTGCCGGTCACCTAACCACACAGCTGCATTGTTTATTTGAAAGTAAGCTGAATTGGCGGGTATTTCATGTTTTTGAATATTTAAAATCGTTATCGCTGGCACAAAGTACCTTCTATAATTGACCTATGACCTCTACATACTTGGAGTAACACGACGGTAATTAACAGCAATTCACGAAATATTCATTCACATTTTCGAACTTTTCACTATGGTACTTATTAATATGATATCTCAGGTAACAATCCTGATTGAAACAAGCAACTTTGCAATGGCTTTTCACAACTTTGTAAGCAGTTTGTTGTCGAATTTACGGTTGGCTGTTGCGTTAATCTACTTATGCATGATACATTTTCGATACATTTACTTATTGTTTTCGAAATTTAACTGCGGGGGTGTCATTACAATGACTTAGGTTAAATATACAAGCAACTCCGCCAAAATTTCCTTCGTTTTTCGAACTTTGCATGCTGTTTTCTAACATTTTACAGCCAGTTCATGTAAACATCTATATGGTGCTTTCAACCGGCTTTTATTAAACTTGTCGACTTTACCACTGCGCGTTTCTATATGCCAACAACTTAGGTCATACATACCAATACATCAACCAGCTTTGTAATAACTCTGCACAACTTTGCAATCACTTTGAACAACTTTGAGCGGTGTGTTAACAGCTTAAAACCCACTACGTGCCGACAGCATCTACAACTTGTTCTTGAAAATTAGAAGGAATGTGAAAACTTTTTTTCAATTAAAATAGCTACAAAAATTCCACGATTTTCCACTATAAATGATTTGCATCACAGACAGGAAGAATGCAGGAACGTATCCTTATATTTTTACTATTTCTGTGATGAAAAAAAAAAATCAACGACTCGTTTACTCAGGGAGTCTCCCATGCGAGTACTAACCATGCCCGATCGCGCTTTACTTTAAACATGTGTCGGTCACCTAACCACACAGCTGCATTGTTTATTTGAAAGTAAGCTGAATTGGCGGGTATTTCATATTTTTGAATGTTTAAAATCGTTATCGCTGGCACAAAGTACCTTCTATAATTGACCTATGACCTCTACATACTTGGAGTAACACGACGGTAATTAACAGCAATTCACGAAATATTCATGCACATTTTCGAACTTTTAACTATGGTACTTTTTAATATGATATCTCAGGTAACAATCCCGATTAAAACAAGCAACTTTGCAATCGCTTTTCTCAACTTTGTAAGCAGTTTGTTGTCGAATTTACGGTTGGCTGTTGCGTTAATCTACTTATGCATGATACATTTTCGATACATTTACTTATTGTTTTCGAAATTTAACTGCGGGGGTGTCATTACAATGACTTAGGTTAAATATACAAGCAACTCCGCCAAAATTTCCTTCGTTTTTTCGAACTTTGCATGCTGTTTTCTAACATTTTACAGCCAGTTCATGTAAACATATATATAGTGCTTTCAACTGGCTTTTGTTAAATTTGTCGATTTTACCACTGCGCGTTTCTATATGCCAACAACTTAGGTCATACATACCAATACATCAACCTACTTTGTAATAACTTTGTTGCAATCACTTTGAACAACTTTGAGCGATGTGTTAACAGCTTAAAACCCACTACGTGCCGACAGCATCTACAACTTGTTCTTGAAAATTAGATGGAATGTGAAAACTTTTTTTCAATTAAAATAGCTACAAAAATTCCACGATTTTCCACTATAAATGATTGGCATCACAGACAGGAAGAATGCAGGAACGTATCCTTATATTTTTACTATTTCTGTGATGAAAAAAAAATCAACGACTCGTTTACTCAGGAAGTCTCCCATGCGAGTACTAACCATGCCCGATCGCGCTTTACTTTAAACATGTGTCGGTCACCTAACCACACAGCTGCATTGTTTATTTGAAATAAAGCTGAATTGGCGGGTATTTTATATTTTTGAATGTTTAAAATCGTTATCGCTGGCACAAAGAACCTTCTATAATTGACATATGACCTCTACATACTTGGAGTAACACTACGGAAATTAACAGCAATTCACGAAATATTCATGCACATTTTCGAACTTTTAACTATGGTACCTTTTAATATGATATCTCAGGTAACAATCCCGATTAAAACAAGCAACTTTGCAATCGCTTTTCTCAACTTTGTAAGCAGTTTGTTGTCGAATTTACGGTTGGCTGTTGCGTTAATCTACTTATGCATGATACATTTTCGATACATTTACTTATTGTTTTCGAAATTTAACTGCGGGGTGTCATTACAATGACTTAGGTTAAATATACAAGCAACTCCGCCAAAATTCCCTTCGTTTTTCGAACTTTGCATGCTGTTTTCTAACATTTTACAGCCAGTTCATGTAAACATCTATATGGTGTTTTCAACCGGCTTTTATTAAACTTGTCGACTTTAGCACTGCGCGTTTCTATATGCCAACAACTTAGGTCATACATACCAATACATCAACCAACTTTGTAATAACTTTGCACAACTTTGCAATCACTTTGAACAACTTTGAGTGGTGTGTTAACAGCTTAAAACCCACTACGTGCCGATAGCATCTACAACTTGTTCTTGAAAATTAGAAGGAATGTGAAAACTTTTTTTCAATTAAAATAGCTACAAAAATTCCACGATTTTCCACTATAAATGATTGGCATCACAGACAGGAAGAATGCAGGAACGTATCCTTATATTTTTACTATTTCTGTGATGAAAAAAAAAATCAACGACTCGTTTACTCAGGGAGTCTCCCATGCGAGTACTAACCATGCTCGATCGCGCTTTACTTTAAACAAGTGTCGGTCACCTAACCACACAGCTGCATTGTTTATTTGAAATTAAGCTGAATTGGCGGGTATTTCATATTTTTGAATGTTTAAAATCGTTATCGCTGGCACAAAGTACCTTCTATAATTGACCTATGACCTCTACATACTTGGAGTAACACGACGGTAATTAACAGCAATTCACGAACTATTCATGCACATTTTCGAACTTTTAACTATGGTACTTTTTAATATGATATCTCAGGTAACAATCCCGATTAAAACAAGCAACTTTGCAATCGCTTTTCTCAACTTTGTAAGCAGTTTGTTGTCGAATTTACGGTTGGCTGTTGCGTTAATCTACTTATGCATGATACATTTTCGATACATTTACTTATTGTTTTCGAAATTTAACTGCGGGGGTGTCATTACAATGACTTAGGTTAAATATACAAGCAACTCCGCCAAAATTCCCTTCGTTTTTCGAACTTTGCATGCTGTTTTCTAACATTTTACAGCCAGTTCATGTAAACATCTATATGGTGTTTTCAACCGGCTTTTATTAAACTTGTCGACTTTAGCACTGCGCGTTTCTATATGCCAACAACTTAGGTCATACATACCAATACATCAACCAACTTTGTAATAACTTTGCACAACTTTGCAATCACTTTGAACAACTTTGAGCGGTGTGTTAACAGCTTAAAACCCACTACGTGCCGACATCATCTACAACTTGTTCTTGAAAATTAGAAGGAATGTGAAAACTTTTTTTCAATTAAAATAGCTACAAAAATTCCACGATTTTCCACTATAAATGATTGGCATCACAGACAGGAAGAATGCAGGAACGTATCCTTATATTTTTACTATTTCTGTGATGAAAAAAAAAATCAACGACTCGTTTACTCAGGGAGTCTCCCATGCGAGTACTAACCATGCCCGATCGCGCTTTACTTTAAACATGTGTCGGCCACCTAACCACACAGCTGCATTGCTTAATTGAAATTAACCTGAATTGGCGGGTATTTCATATTTTTGAATGTTTAAAATCGTTATCACTGGCACAAAGTACCTTCTATAATTGACCTATGACCTCTACATACTTGGGGTAACACGACGGTAATTAACAGCAATTCACGAAATATTCATGCACATTTTCGAACTTTTAACTATGGTACTTTTTAATATGATATATCAGGTAACAATCCCGATTAAAACAAGCAACTTTGCAATCGCTTTTCTCAACGTTGTAAGCAGTTTGTTGTCGAATTTACGGTTGGCTGTTGCGTTAATCTACTTATGCATGATACATTTTCGATACATTTACTTATTGTTTTCGAAATTTAACTGCGGGGGTGTCATTACAATGACTTTGGTTAAATATACAAGCAACTCCACCAAAATTTCCTTCGTTTTTCGAACTTTGCATGCTGTTTTCTAACATTTTACAGCCAGTTCATGTAAACATCTATATGGTGCTTTCAACCGGCTTTTATTAAACTTGTCGAATTTACCACTGCGCGTTTCTATATGCCAACAACTTAGGTCATACATACCAATACATCAACCAACTTTGTAATAACTTTGCACAACATTGCAATCACTTTGAACAACTTTGAGCGGTGTGTTAACAGCTTAAAACCCACTACGTGCCGACAGCATCTACATCTTGTTCTTGAAAATTAGAAGGAATGTGAAAACTTTTTTTCAATTAAAATAGATACAAAAATTCCACGATTTTCCACTATAAATGATTGGCATCACAGACAGGAAGAATGCAGGAACGTATCCTTATATTTTTACTATTTCTGTGATGAAAAAAAAATCAACAACTCGTTTACTTAGGGAGTCTCCCATGCGAGTACTAACCATGCCCGATCGCGCTTTACTTTAAACATGTGTCGGTCACCTAACCACACAGCTGCATTGTTTATTTGAATGTAAGCTGAATTGGCGGGTATTTCATATTTTTGAATGTTTAAAATCGTTATCGCTGGCACAAAGTACCTTCTATAATTGACCTATGACCTCTACATACTTGGAGTAACACGACGGTAATTAACAGCAATTCACGAAATATTCATGAGTGCCACATTTTCGAACTTTTAACTATGGTACTTTTTAATATGATATCTCAGGTAACAATCCCGATTAAAACAAGCAACTTTGCAATCGCTTTTCTCAACTTTGTAAGCAGTTTGTTGTCGAATTTTTGGTTGGCTGTTGCGTTAATCTACTTATGCATGATACATTTTCGATACATTTACTTATTGTTTTCGAAATTTAACTGCGGGGGTGTCATTACAATGACTTAGGTTAAATATACAAGCAACTCCGCCAAAATTTCCTTCGTTTTTCGAACTTTGCATGCTGTTTTCTAACATTTTACAGCCAGTTCATGTAAACATCTATATGGTGCTTTCAACTGGCTTTTATTAAATTTGTCGACTTTACCACTGCGAGTTTCTATATGTCAACAACTTAGGTCATACATACTAATACATCAACCAACTTTGTAATAACTTTGCACAACTTTGCAATCACTTTGAACAACTTTGAGCGGTGTGTTAACAGCTTAAAACCCACTACGTGCCGACAGCATCTACAACTTGTTCTTGAAAATTAGGAGGAATGTGAAAACTTTTTTTCAATTAAAATAGTTACAAAAATTCCACGATTTTCCACTATAAATGATTGGCATCACAGACAGGAAGAATGCAGGAACGTATGCTTATTTTTTTACTATTTCTGTGATGAAAAAAAAATCAACGACTCATTTACTCAGGGAGTCTCCCATGCAAGTACTAACCATGCCCGATCGCGCTTTACTTTTAAACATGTGTCGGTCACCTAACCACACAGCTGCATTGCTTAATTGAAATTAACCTGAATTGGCGGGTATTTCATATTTTTGAATGTTTAAAATCGTTATCACTGGCACAAAGTACCTTCTATAATTGACCTATGACCTCTACATACTTGGAGTAACACGACGGTAATTAACAGCAATTCACGAAATATTCATGCACATTTTCGAACTTTTAACTATGGTACTTTTTAATATGATATATCAGGTAACAATCCCGATTAAAACAAGCAACTTTGCAATCGCTTTTCTCAACGTTGTAAGCAGTTTGTTGTCGAATTTACGGTTGGCTGTTGCGTTAATCTACTTATGCATGATACATTTTCGATACATTTACTTATTGTTTTCGAAATTTAACTGCGGGGGTGTCATTACAATGACTTTGGTTAAATATACAAGCAACTCCGCCAAAATTTCCTTCGTTTTTCGAACTTTGCATGCTGTTTTCTAACATTTTACAGCCAGTTCATGTAAACATCTATATGGTGCTTTCAACCGGCTTTTATTAAACTTGTCGACTTTACCACTGCGCGTTTCTATATGCCAACAACTTAGGTCATACATACCAATACATCAACCTACTTTGTAATAACTTTGCACAACTTTGCAATCACTTTGAACAACTTTGAGCGGTGTGTTAACAGCTTAAAACCCACTACGTGCCGACAGCATCTACAACTTGTTCTTGAAAATGAGAATGAATGTGAAAACTTTTTTCAATTAAAATAGTTACAAAAATTCCACAATTTTCCACTATAAATGATTGGCATCACAGACAGGAAGAATGCAGGAACGTATCCTTATATTTTTACTATTTCTGTGATGAAAAAAAAATCAACGACTCGTTTACTCAGGGAGTCTCCCATGCGAGTACTAACCATACCCGACCGCGCTTTACTTTAAACATGTGTCGGTCACCTAACCACACAGTTACATTGTTTATTTGAAAGTAAGCTGAATTGGCGGGTATTTCATGTTTTTGAATGTTTAAAATCGTTATCGCTGGCACAAAGTACCTTCTATAATTGACCTATGACCTCTACATACTTGGAGTAACACGACGGTAATTAACAGCAATTCACGAAATATTCATGCGTGCCACATTTTCGAACTTTTAACTATGGTACTTTTTAATATGATATCTCAGGTAACAATCCCGATTAAAACAAGCAACTTTGCAATCGCTTTTCTCAACTTTGTAAGCAGTTTGTTGTCGAATTTTCGGTTGGCTGTTGCGTTAATCTACTTATGCATGATACATTTTCGATACATTTACTTATTGTTTTCGAAATTTAACTGCGGGGGTGTCATTACAATGACTTAGGTTAAATATACAAGCAACTCCGCCAAAATTTCCTTCGTTTTTTCGAACTTTGCATGCTGTTTTCTAACATTTTACAGCCAGTTCATGTAAACATCTATATGGTGCTTTCAACCGGCTTTTGTTAAATATGTCGATTTTACCACTGCGCGTTTCTATATGCCAACAACTTAGGTCATACATACCAATACATCAACCTACTTTGTAATAACTTTGCACAACTTTGCAATCACTTTGAACAACTTTGAGCGGTGTGTTAACAGCTTAAAACCCACTACGTGCCGACAGCATCTACAACTTGTTCTTGAAAATGAGAATGAATGTGAAAACTTTTTTCAATTAAAATAGTTACAAAAATTCCACAATTTTCCACTATAAATGATTGGCATCACAGACAGGAAGAATGCAGGAACGTATCCTTATATTTTTACTATTTCTGTGATGAAAAAAAAATCAACGACTCGTTTACTCAGGGAGTCTCCCATGCGAGTACTAACCAAGCCCGACCGCGCTTTACTTTAAACATGTGTCGGTCACCTAACCACACAGCTGCATTGTTTATTTGAAAGTAAGCTGAATTGACGGGTATTTCATGTTTTTGAATGTTTAAAATCGTTATCGCTGCCACAAAGTACCTTCTATAATTGACCTATGACCTCTACATACTTGGAGTAACACGACGGTAATTAACAGCAATTCACGAAATATTCATTCCCTTTTTCGAACTTTTAACTATGGTACTTTTTAATATGATATCTCAGGTAACAATCCCGATTAAAACAAGCAACTTTGCAATCGCTTTTCTCAACTTTGTAAGCAGTTTGTTGTCGAATTTTCGGTTGGCTGTTGCGTTAATCTACTTATGCATGATACATTTTCAATACATTTACTTATTGTTTTCGAAATTTAACTGCGGGGGTGTCTTTACAATGACTTAGGTTAAATATACAAGCAACTCCGCCAAAATTTCCTTCGTTTTTTCGAACTTTGCATGCTGTTTTCTAACATTTTACAGCCAGTTCATGTAAACATCTATATGGTGCTTTCAACCGGCTTTTGTTAAATTTGTCGATTTTACCACTGCGCGTTTCTATATGCCAACAACTTAGGTCATACATACCAATACATCAACCTACTTTGTAATAACTTTGCACAACTTTGCAATCACTTTGAACAACTTTGAGCGGTGTGTTAACAGCTTAAAACCCACTACGTGCCGACAGCATCTACAACTTGTTCTTGAAAATGAGAATGAATGTGAAAACTTTTTTCAATTAAAATAGTTACAAAAATTCCACAATTTTCCACTATAAATGATTGGCATCACAGACAGGAAGAATGCAGGAACGTATCCTTATATTTTTACTATTTCTGTGATGAAAAAAAAATCAACGACTCGTTTACTCAGGGAGTCTCCCATGCGAGTACTAACCAAGCCCGACCGCACTTTACTTTAAACATGTGTCGGTCACCTAACCACACAGCTGCATTGTTTATTTGAAAGTAAGCTGAATTGGCGGGTATTTCATGTTTTTGAATGTTTAAAATCGTTATCGCTGCCACAAAGTACCTTCTATAATTGACCTATGACCTCTACATACTTGGAGTAACACGACGGTAATTAACAGCAATTCACGAAATATTCATTCCCTTTTTCGAACTTTTAACTATGGTACTTTTTAATATGATATCTCAGGTAACAGTCCCGATTAAAACAAGCAACTTTGCAATCGTTTTTCTCAACTTTGTAAGCAGTTTGTTGTCGAATTTTCGGTTGGCTGTTGCGTTAATCTACTTATGCATGATACATTTTCAATACATTTACTTATTGTTTTCGAAATTTAACTGCGGGGGTGTCATTACAATGACGTAGGTTAAATATACAAGCAACTCCGCCAAAATTTCCTTCGTTTTTTCGAACTTTGCATGCTGTTTTCTAACATTTTACAGCCAGTTCATGTAAACATCTATATGGTGCTTTCAACTGGCTTTTGTTAAATTTGTCGATTTTACCACTGCGCGTTTCTATATGCCAACAACTTAGGTCATACATACCAATACATCAACCTACTTTGTAATAACTTTGCACAACTTTGCAATCACTTTGAACAACTTTGAGCGGTGTGTTAACAGCTTAAAACCCACTACGTGCCGACAGCATCTACAACTTGTTCTTGAAAATTAGAAGGAATGTGAAAACTTTTTTTCAATTAAAATAGTTACAAAAATTCCACAATTTTCCACTATAAATGATTGGCATCACAGACAGGAAAAATGCAGGAACGTATCCTTATATTTTTACTATTTCTGTGATGAAAAAAAAAATCAACTACTCGTTTACTCAGGGAGTCTCCCATGCGAGTACTAACCATGCCCGATCGCGCTTTACTTTAAACATGTGTCGGTCACCTAACCACACAGCTGCATTGTTTATTTGAAAGTAAGCTGAATTGGCGGGTATTTCATGTTTTTGAATGTTTAAAATCGTTATCGCTGGCACAAAGTACCTTCTATAATTGACCTATGACCTCTACATACTTGGAGTAACACGACGGTAATTAACAGCAATTCACGAAATATTCATTCACATTTTCGAACTTTTAACTATAGTACTTTTTAATATGATATCTCAGGTAAAAATTCCGATTAAAACAAGCAACTTTGCAATCGCTTTTCTCAACTTTGTAAGCAGTTTGTTGTCGAATTTTCGATTGGCCGTTGCGTTAATCTACTTATGCATGATACATTTTCGATACATTTACTTATTGTTTTCGAAATTTAACTGCGGGGGTGTCATTACAATGACTTAGGTTAAATATACAAGCAACTCCGCCAAAATTTCCTTCGTTTTTTCGAACTTTGCATGCTGTTTTCTAACATTTTACAGCCAGTTCATGTAAACATCTATATGGTGCTTTCAACTGGCTTTTGTTAAATTTGTCGATTTTACCACTGCGCGTTTCTATATGCCAACAACTTAGGTCATACATACCAATACATCAACCTACTTTGTAATAACTTTGCACAACTTTGCAATCACTTTGAACAACTTTGAGCGGTGTGTTAACAGCTTAAAACCCACTACGTGCCGACAGCATCTACAACTTGTTCTTGAAAATTAGAAGGAATGTGAAAACTTTTTTTCAATTAAAATAGTTACAAAAATTCCACAATTTTCCACTATAAATCATTGGCATCACAGACAGGAAAAATGCAGGAACGTATCCTTATATTTTTACTATTTCTGTGATGAAAAAAAAAATCAACTACTCGTTTACTCAGGGAGTCTCCCATGCGAGTACTAACCATGCCCGATCGCGCTTTACTTTAAACATGTGTCGGTCACCTAACCACACAGCTGCATTGTTTATTTGAAAGTAAGCTGAATTGGCGGGTATTTCATGTTTTTGAATATTTAAAATCGTTATCGCTGGCACAAAGTACCTTCTATAATTGACCTATGACCTCTACATACTTGGAGTAACACGACGGTAATTAACAGCAATTCACGAAATATTCATTCACATTTTCGAACTTTTAACTATGGTACTTATTAATATGATATCTCAGGTAACAATCCCGATTGAAACAAGCAACTTTGCAATGGCTTTTCACAACTTTGTAAGCAGTTTGTTGTCGAATTTACGGTTGGCTGTTGCGTTAATCTACTTATGCATGATACATTTTCGATACATTTACTTTTTGTTTTCGAAATTTAACTGCGGGGGTGTCATTACAATGACTTAGGTTAAATATACAAGCAACTCCGCCAAAATTTCCTTCGTTTTTCGAACTTTGCATGCTGTTTTCTAACATTTTACAGCCAGTTCATGTAAACATCTATATGGTGCTTTCAACTGGCTTTTGTTAAATTTGTCGATTTTACCACTGCGCGTTTCTATATGCCAACAACTTAGGTCATACATACCAATACATCAACCTACTTTGTAATAACTTTGCACAACTTTGCAATCACTTTGAACAACTTTGAGCGGTGTGTTAACAGCTTAAAACCCACTACGTGCCGACAGCATCTACAACTTGTTCTTGAAAATGAGAATGAATGTGAAAACTTTTTTCAATTAAAATAGTTACAAAAATTCCACAACTTTCCACTATAAATGATTGGCATCACAGACAGGAAGAATGCAGGAACGTATCCTTATATTTTTACTATTTCTGTGATGAAAAAAAAATCAACGACTCGTTTACTCAGGGAGTCTCCCATGCGAGTACTAACCAAGCCCGACCGCGCTTTACTTTAAACATGTGTCGGTCACCTAACCACACAGCTGCATTGTTTATTTGAAAGTAAGCTGAATTGGCGGGTATTTCATGTTTTTGAATGTTTAAAATCGTTATCGCTGCCACAAAGTACCTTCTATAATTGACCTATGACCTCTACATACTTGGAGTAACACGACGGTAATTAACAGCAATTCACGAAATATTCATTCCCTTTTTCGAAATTTTAACTATGGTACTTTTTAATATGATATCTCAGGTAACAATCCCGATTAAAACAAGCAACTTTGCAATCGCTTTTCTCAACTTTGTAAGCAGTTTGTTGTCGAATTTTCGGTTGGCTGTTGCGTTAATCTACTTATGCATGATACATTTTCAATACATTTACTTATTGTTTTCGAAATTTAACTGCGGGGGTGTCATTACAATGACTTAGGTTAAATATACAAGCAACTCCGCCAAAATTTCCTTCGTTTTTTCGAACTTTGCATGCTGTTTTCTAACATTTTACAGCCAGTTCATGTAAACATCTATATGGTGCTTTCAACTGGCTTTTGTTAAATTTGTCGATTTTACCACTGCGCGTTTTTTATATGCCAACAACTTAGGTCATACATACCAATACATCAACCTACTTTGTAATAACTTTGCACAACTTTGCAATCACTTTGAACAACTTTGAGCGGTGTGTTAACAGCTTAAAACCCACTACGTGCCGACAGCATCTACAACTTGTTCTTGAAAATTAGAAGGAATGTGAAAACTTTTTTTCAATTAAAATAGTTACAAAAATTCCACAATTTTCCACTATAAATGATTGGCATCACAGACAGGAAAAATGCAGGAACATATCCTTATATTTTTACTATTTCTGTGATGAAAAAAAAAATCAACTACTCGTTTACTCAGGGAGTCTCCCATGCGAGTACTAACCATGCCCGATCGCGCTTTACTTTAAACATGTGTCGGTAACTTAACCACACAGCTGCATTGTTTATTTGAAAGTAAGCTGAATTGGCGGGTATTTCATGTTTTTGAATGTTTAAAATCGTTATCGCTGGCACAAAGTACCTTCTATAATTGACCTATGACCTCTACATACTTGGAGTAACACGACGGTAATTAACAGCAATTCACGAAATATTCATTCACATTTTCGAACTTTTAACTATGGTACTTTTTAATATGATATCTCAGGTAAAAATCCCGATTAAAACAAGCAACTTTGCAATCGCTTTTCTCAACTTTGTAAGCAGTTTGTTGTCGAATTTTCGGTTGGCTGTTGCGTTAATCTACTTATGCATGATACATTTTCGATACATTTACTTATTGTTTTCGAAATTTAACAGCGGGGGTGTCATTACAATGACTTAGGTTAAATATACAAGCAACTCCGCCAAAATTTCCTTCTTTTTTTTCGAACTTTGCATGCTGTTTTCTAACATTTTACAGCCAGTTCATGTAAACATCTATATGGTGCTTTCAACTGGCTTTTGTTAAATTTGTCGATTTTACCACTGCGCGTTTCTATATGCCAACAACTTAGGTCATACATACCAATACATCAACCTACTTTGTAATAACTTTGCACAACTTTGCAATCACTTTGAACAACTTTGAGCGGTGTGTTAACAGCTTAAAACCCACTACGTGCCGACAGCATCTACAACTTGTTCTTGAAAATTAGAAGGAATGTGAAAACTTTTTTTCAATTAAAATAGTTACAAAAATTCCACAATTTTCCACTATAAATGATTGGCATCACAGACAGGAAAAATGCAGGAACATATCCTTATATTTTTACTATTTCTGTGATGAAAAAAAAAATCAACTACTCGTTTACTCAGGGAGTCTCCCATGCGAGTACTAACCATGCCCGATCGCGCTTTACTTTAAACATGTGTCGGTAACTTAACCACACAGCTGCATTGTTTATTTGAAAGTAAGCTGAATTGGCGGGTATTTCATGTTTTTGAATGTTTAAAATCGTTATCGCTGGCACAAAGTACCTTCTATAATTGACCTATGACCTCTACATACTTGGAGTAACACGACGGTAATTAACAGCAATTCACGAAATATTCATTCACATTTTCGAACTTTTAACTATGGTACTTTTTAATATGATATCTCAGGTAAAAATCCCGATTAAAACAAGCAACTTTGCAATCGCTTTTCTCAACTTTGTAAGCAGTTTGTTGTCGAATTTTCGGTTGGCTGTTGCGTTAATCTACTTATGCATGATACATTTTCGATACATTTACTTATTGTTTTCGAAATTTAACAGCGGGGGTGTCATTACAATGACTTAGGTTAAATATACAAGCAACTCCGCCAAAATTTCCTTCTTTTTTTTCGAACTTTTCATGCTGTTTTCTAACATTTTACAGCCAGTTCATGTAAACATCTATATGGTGCTTTCAACTGGCTTTTGTTAAATTTGTCGATTTTACCACTGCGCGTTTCTATATGCCAACAACTTAGGTCATACATACCAATACATCAACCTACTTTGTAATAACTTTGCACAACTTTGCAATCACTTTGAACAACTTTGAGCGGTGTGTTAACAGCTTAAAACCCACTACGTGCCGACAGCATCTACAACTTGTTCTTGAAAATTAGAAGGAATGTGAAAACTTTTTTTCAATTAAAATAGTTACAAAAATTCCACAATTTTCCACTATAAATTATTGGCATCACAGACAGGAAAAATGCAGGAACGTATCCTTATATTTTTACTATTTCTGTGATGAAAAAAAAAATCAACTACTCGTTTACTCAGGGAGTCTCCCATGCGAGTACTAACCATGCCCGATCGCGCTTTACTTTAAACATGTGTCGGTCACCTAACCACACAGCTGCATTGTTTATTTGAAAGTAAGCTGAATTGGCGGGTATTTCATGTTTTTGAATATTTAAAATCGTTATCGCTGGCACAAAGTACCTTCTATAATTGACCTATGACCTCTACATACTTGGAGTAACACGACGGTAATTAACAGCAATTCACGAAATATTCATTCACATTTTCGAACTTTTAACTATGGTACTTATTAATATGATATCTCAGGTAACAATCCCGATTGAAACAAGCAACTTTGCAATGGCTTTTCACAACTTTGTAAGCAGTTTGTTGTCGAATTTACGGTTGGCTGTTGCGTTAATCTACTTATGCATGATACATTTTCGATACATTTACTTTTTGTTTTCGAAATTTAACTGCGGGGGTGTCATTACAATGACTTAGGTTAAATATACAAGCAACTCCGCCAAAATTTCCTTCGTTTTTCGAACTTTGCATGCTGTTTTCTAACATTTTACAGCCAGTTCATGTAAACATCTATATGGTGCTTTCAACTGGCTTTTGTTAAATTTGTCGATTTTACCACTGCGCGTTTCTATATGCCAACAACTTAGGTCATACATACCAATACATCAACCTACTTTGTAATAACTTTGCACAACTTTGCAATCACTTGAACAACTTTGAGCGGTGTGTTAACAGCTTAAAACCCACTACGTGCCGACAGCATCTACAACTTGTTCTTGAAAATTAGAAGGAATGTGAAAACATTTTTTCAATTAAAATAGTTACAAAAATTCCACAATTTTCCACTATAAATGATTGGCATCACAGACAGGAAGAATGCAGGAACGTATCCTTATATTTTTACTATTTCTGTGATGAAAAAAAAATCAACGACTCGTTTACTCGGGGAGTCTCCCATGCGAGTACTAACCATGCCCGATCGCGCTTTACATTAAACATGTGTCGGTCACCTAACCACACAGCTGCATTGTTTATTTGAAAGTAAGCTGAATTGGCGGGTATTTCATGTTTTTGAATGTTTAAAATCGTTATCGCTGGCACAAAGTACCTTCTATAATTGACCTATGACCTCTACATACTTGGAGTAACACGACGGTAATTAACAGCAATTCACGAAATATTCATTCACATTTTCGAACTTTTAACTATGGTACTTATTAATATGATATCTCAGGTAACAATCCCGATTGAAACAAGCAACTTTGCAATGGCTTTTCACAACTTTGTAACCAGTCTGTTGTCGAATTTACGGTTGGCTGTTGCGTTAATCTACTTATGCATGATACATTTTCGATACATTTACTTATTGTTTTCGAAATTTAACTGCGGGGGTGTCATTACAATGACTTAGGTTAAATATACAAGCAACTCCGCCAAAATTTCCTTCGTTTTTCGAACTTTGCATGCTGTTTTCTAACATTTTACAGCCAGTTCATGTAAACATCTATATGGTGCTTTCAACTGGCTTTTGTTAAATTTGTCGATTTTACCACTGCGCGTTTCTATATGCCAACAACTTAGGTCATACATACCAATACATCAACCTACTTTGTAATAACTTTGCACAACTTTGCAATCACTTGAACAACTTTGAGCGGTGTGTTAACAGCTTAAAACCCACTACCTGCCGACAGCATCTACAACTTGTTCTTGAAAATTAGAAGGAATGTGAAAACTTTTTTTCAATTAAAATAGTTACAAAAATTCCACAATTTTCCACTATAAATGATTGGCATCACAGACAGGAAGAATGCAGGAACGTATCCTTATATTTTTACTATTTCTGTGATGAAAAAAAAAATCAACGACTCGTTTACTCAGGGAGTCTCCCATGCGAGTACTAACCATGCCCGATCGCGCTTTACATTAAACATGTGTCGGTCACCTAACCACACAGCTGCATTGTTTATTTGAAAGTAAGCTGAATTGGCGGGTATTTCATGTTTTTGAATGTTTAAAATCGTTATCGCTGGCACAAAGTACCTTCTATAATTGACCTATGACCTCTACATACTTGGAGTAACACGACGGTAATTAACAGCAATTCACGAAATATTCATTCACATTTTCGAACTTTTAACTATGGTACTTATTAATATGATATCTCAGGTAACAATCCCGATTGAAACAAGCAACTTTGCAATGGCTTTTCACTACTTTGTAACCAGTTTGTTGTCGAATTTACGGTTGGCTGTTGCGTTAATCTACTTATGCATGATACATTTTCGATACATTTACTTATTGTTTTCGAAATTTAACTGCGGGGGTGTCATTACAATGACTTAGGTTAAATATACAAGCAACTCCGCCAAAATTTCCTTCGTTTTTCGAACTTTGCATGCTGTTTTCTAACATTTTACAGCCAGTTCATGTAAACATCTATATGGTGCTTTCAACTGGCTTTTGTTAAATTTGTCGATTTTACCACTGCGCGTTTCTATATGCCAACAACTTAGGTCATACATACCAATACATCAACCTACTTTGTAATAACTTTGCACAACTTTGCAATCACTTGAACAACTTTGAGCGGTGTGTTAACAGCTTAAAACCCACTACCTGCCGACAGCATCTACAACTTGTTCTTGAAAATTAGAAGGAATGTGAAAACTTTTTTTCAATTAAAATAGTTACAAAAATTCCACAATTTTCCACTATAAATGATTGGCATCACAGACAGGAAGAATGCAGGAACGTATCCTTATATTTTTACTATTTCTGTGATGAAAAAAAAAAATCAACGACTCGTTTACTCAGGGAGTCTCCCATGCGAGTACTAACCATGCCCGATCGCGCATTACATTAAACATGTGTCGGTCACCTAACCACACAGCTGCATTGTTTATTTGAAAGTAAGCTGAATTGGCGGGTATTTCATGTTTTTGAATGTTTAAAATCGTTATCGCTGGCACAAAGTACCTTCTATAATTGACCTATGACCTCTACATACTTGGAGTAACACGACGGTAATTAACAGCAATTCACGAAATATTCATTCACATTTTCGAACTTTTAACTATGGTACTTATTAATATGATATCTCAGGTAACAATCCCGATTGAAACAAGCAACTTTGCAATGGCTTTTCACAACTTTGTAACCAGTTTGTTGTCGAATTTACGGTTGGCTGTTGCGTTAATCTACTTATGCATGATACATTTTCGATACATTTACTTATTGTTTTCGAAATTTAACTGCGGGGGTGTCATTACAATGACTTAGGTTAAATATACAAGCAACTCCGCCAAAATTTCCTTCGTTTTTCGAACTTTGCATGCTGTTTTCTAACATTTTACAGCCAGTTCATGTAAACATCTATATGGTGCTTTCAACTGGCTTTTGTTAAATTTGTCGATTTTACCACTGCGCGTTTCTATATGCCAACAACTTAGGTCATACATACCAATACATCAACCTACTTTGTAATAACTTTGCACAACTTTGCAATCACTTGAACAACTTTGAGCGGTGTGTTAACAGCTTAAAACCCACTACCTGCCGACAGCATCTACAACTTGTTCTTGAAAATTAGAAGGAATGTGAAAACTTTTTTTCAATTAAAATAGTTACAAAAATTCCACAATTTTCCACTATAAATGATTGGCATCACAGACAGGAAGAATGCAGGAACGTATCCTTATATTTTTACTATTTCTGTGATGAAAAAAAAAAATCAACGACTCGTTTACTCAGGGAGTCTCCCATGCGAGTACTAACCATGCCCGATCGCGCATTACATTAAACATGTGTCGGTCACCTAACCACACAGCTGCATTGTTTATTTGAAAGTAAGCTGAATTGGCGGGTATTTCATGTTTTTGAATGTTTAAAATCGTTATCGCTGGCACAAAGTACCTTCTATAATTGACCTATGACCTCTACATACTTGGAGTAACACGACGGTAATTAACAGCAATTCACGAAATATTCATTCACATTTTCGAACTTTTAACTATGGTACTTATTAATATGATATCTCAGGTAACAATCCCGATTGAAACAAGCAACTTTGCAATGGCTTTTCACAACTTTGTAACCAGTTTGTTGTCGAATTTACGGTTGGCTGTTGCGTTAATCTACTTATGCATGATACATTTTCGATACATTTACTTATTGTTTTCGAAATTTAACTGCGGGGGTGTCATTACAATGACTTAGGTTAAATATACAAGCAACTCCGCCAAAATTTCCTTCGTTTTTCGAACTTTGCATGCTGTTTTCTAACATTTTACAGCCAGTTCATGTAAACATCTATATGGTGCTTTCAACTGGCTTTTGTTAAATTTGTCGATTTTACCACTGCGCGTTTCTATATGCCAACAACTTAGGTCATACATACCAATACATCAACCTACTTTGTAATAACTTTGCACAACTTTGCAATCACTTGAACAACTTTGAGCGGTGTGTTAACAGCTTAAAACCCACTACCTGCCGACAGCATCAACAACTTGTTCTTGAAAATTAGAAGGAATGTGAAAACTTTTTTTCAATTAAAATAGTTACAAAAATTCCACAATTTTCCACTATAAATGATTGGCATCACAGACAGGAAGAATGCAGGAACGTATCCTTATATTTTTACTATTTCTGTGATGAAAAAAAAAAATCAACGACTCGTTTACTCAGGGAGTCTCCCATGCGAGTACTAACCATGCCCGATCGCGCATTACATTAAACATGTGTCGGTCACCTAACCACACAGCTGCATTGTTTATTTGAAAGTAAGCTGAATTGGCGGGTATTTCATGTTTTTGAATGTTTAAAATCGTTATCGCTGGCACAAAGTACCTTCTATAATTGACCTATGACCTCTACATACTTGGAGTAACACGACGGTAATTAACAGCAATTCACGAAATATTCATTCACATTTTCGAACTTTTAACTATGGTACTTATTAATATGATATCTCAGGTAACAATCCCGATTGAAACAAGCAACTTTGCAATGGCTTTTCACAACTTTGTAACCAGTTTGTTGTCGAATTTACGGTTGGCTGTTGCGTTAATCTACTTATGCATGATACATTTTCGATACATTTACTTATTGTTTTCGAAATTTAACTGCGGGGGTGTCATTACAATGACTTAGGTTAAATATACAAGCAACTCCGCCAAAATTTCCTTCGTTTTTCGAACTTTGCATGCTGTTTTCTAACATTTTACAGCCAGTTCATGTAAACATCTATGTGGTGCTTTCAACTGGCTTTTGTTAAATTTGTCGATTTTACCACTGCGCGTTTCTATATGCCAACAACTTAGGTCATACATACCAATACATCAACCAACTTTGTAATAACTTTGCACAACTTTGCAATCACTTGAACAACTTTGAGCGGTGTGTTAACAGCTTAAAACCCACAACCTGCCGACAGCATCTACAACTTGTTCTTGAAAATTAGAAGGAATGTGAAAACTTTTTTTCAATTAAAATAGTTACAAAAATTCCACAATTTTCCACTATAAATGATTGGCATCACAGACAGGAAAAATGCAGGAACGTATCCTTATATTTTTACTATTTCTGTGATGAAAAAAAAAATCAACTACTCGTTTACTCAGGGAGTCTCCCATGCGAGTACTAACCATGCCCGATCGCGCTTTACTTTAAACATGTGTCGGTCACCTAACCACACAGCTGCATTGTTTATTTGAAAGTAAGCTGAATTGGCGGGTATTTCATGTTTTTGAATGTTTAAAATCGTAATCGCTGGCACAAAGTACCTTCTATAATTGACCTATGACCTCTACATACTTTGAGTAACACGACGGTAATTAACAGCAATTCACGAAATATTCATTCACATTTTCGAACTTTTAACTATGGTACTTATTAATATGATATCTCAGGTAACAATCCCGATTGAAACAAGCAACTTTGCAATGGCTTTTCACAACTTTGTAACCAGTTTGTTGTCGAATTTACGGTTGGCTGTTGCGTTAATCTACTTATGCATGATATATTTTCGATACATTTACTTATTGTTTTCGAAATTTAACTGCGGGGGTGTCATTACAATGACTTAGGTTAAATATACAAGCAACTCCGCCAAAATTTCCTTCGTTTTTCGAACTTTGCATGCTGTTTTCTAACATTTTACAGCCAGTTCATGTAAACATCTATATGGTGCTTTCAACTGGCTTTTGTTAAATTTGTCGATTTTACCACTGCGCGTTTCTATATGCCAACAACTTAGGTCATACATACCAATACATCAACCTACTTTGTAATAACTTTGCACAACTTTGCAATCACTTGAACAACTTTGAGCGGTGTGTTAACAGCTTAAAACCCACTACCTGCCGACAGCATCTACAACTTGTTCTTGAAAATTAGAAGGAATGTGAAAACTTTTTTTCAATTAAAATAGTTACAAAAATTCCACAATTTTCCACTATAAATGATTGGCATCACAGACAGGAAGAATGCAGGAACGTATCCTTATATTTTTACTATTTCTGTGATGAAAAAAAAAAAATCAACGACTCGTTTACTCAGGGAGTCTCCCATGCGAGTACTAACCATGCCCGATCGCGCTTTACATTAAACATGTGTCGGTCACCTAACCACACAGCTGCATTGTTTATTTGAAAGTAAGCTGAATTGGCGGGTATTTCATGTTTTTGAATGTTTAAAATCGTCATCGCTGGCACAAAGTACCTTCTATAATTGACCTATGACCTCTACATACTTGGAGTAACACGACGGTAATTAACAGCAATTCACGAAATATTCATTCACATTTTCGAACTTTTAACTATGGTACTTATTAATAAGATATCTCAGGTAACAATCCCGATTGAAACAAGCAACTTTGCAATGGCTTTTCACAACTTTGTAACCAGTTTGTTGTCGAATTTACGGTTGGCTGTTGCGTTAATCTACTTATGCATGATACATTTTCGATACATTTACTTATTGTTTTCGAAATTTAACTGCGGGGGTGTCATTACAATGACTTAGGTTAAATATACAAGCAACTCCGCCAAAATTTCCTTCGTTTTTCGAACTTTGCATGCTGTTTTCTAACATTTTACAGCCAGTTCATGTAAACATCTATATGGTGCTTTCAACTGGCTTTTGTTAAATTTGTCGATTTTACCACTGCGCGTTTCTATATGCCAACAACTTAGGTCATACATACCAATACATCAACCTACTTTGTAATAACTTTGCACAACTTTGCAATCACTTGAACAACTTTGAGCGGTGTGTTAACAGCTTAAAACCCACTACCTGCCGACAGCATCTACAACTTGTTCTTGAAAA
The DNA here is from genome assembly GCF_978046115.1 of Saccoglossus kowalevskii. Classification (NCBI taxonomy): domain Eukaryota; kingdom Metazoa; phylum Hemichordata; class Enteropneusta; family Harrimaniidae; genus Saccoglossus; species Saccoglossus kowalevskii. Next base: position 9,398,091 of record NC_140661.1, on the reverse strand, counting down.
TTAGAAGGAATGTGAAAACTTTTTTTCAATTAAAATAGTTACAAAAATTCCACAATTTTCCTCTATAAATGATTGGCATCACAGACAGGAAGAATGCAGGAACGTATCCTTATATTTTTACTATTTCTGTGATGAAAAAAAAAAATCAACGACTCGTTTACTCAGGGAGTCTCCCATGCGAGTACTAACCATGCCCGATCGCGCTTTACATTAAACATGTGTCGGTCACCTAACCACACAGCTGCATTGTTTATTTGAAAGTAAGCTGAATTGGCGGGTATTTCATGTTTTTGAATGTTTAAAATCGTCATCGCTGGCACAAAGTACCTTCTATAATTGACCTATGACCTCTACATACTTGGAGTAACACGACGGTAATTAACAGCAATTCACGAAATATTCATTCACATTTTCGAACTTTTAACTATGGTACTTATTAATATGATATCTCAGGTAACAATCCCGATTGAAACAAGCAACTTTGCAATGGCTTTTCACAACTTTGTAACCAGTTTGTTGTCGAATTTACGGTTGGCTGTTGCGTTAATCTACTTATGCATGATACATTTTCGATACATTTACTTATTGTTTTCGAAATTTAACTGCGGGGGTGTCATTACAATGACTTAGGTTAAATATACAAGCAACTCCGCCAAAATTTCCTTCGTTTTTCGAACTTTGCATGCTGTTTTCTAACATTTTACAGCCAGTTCATGTAAACATCTATGTGGTGCTTTCAACTGGCTTTTGTTAAATTTGTCGATTTTACCACTGCGCGTTTCTATATGCCAACAACTTAGGTCATACATACCAATACATCAACCAACTTTGTAATAACTTTGCACAACTTTGCAATCACTTGAACAACTTTGAGCGGTGTGTTAACAGCTTAAAACCCACAACCTGCCGACAGCATCTACAACTTGTTCTTGAAAATTAGAAGGAATGTGAAAACTTTTTTTCAATTAAAATAGTTACAAAAATTCCACAATTTTCCACTATAAATGATTGGCATCACAGACAGGAAAAATGCAGGAACGTATCCTTATATTTTTACTATTTCTGTGATGAAAAAAAAAATCAACTACTCGTTTACTCAGGGAGTCTCCCATGCGAGTACTAACCATGCCCGATCGCGCTTTACTTTAAACATGTGTCGGTCACCTAACCACACAGCTGCATTGTTTATTTGAAAGTAAGCTGAATTGGCGGGTATTTCATGTTTTTGAATGTTTAAAATCGTAATCGCTGGCACAAAGTACCTTCTATAATTGACCTATGACCTCTACATACTTTGAGTAACACGACGGTAATTAACAGCAATTCACGAAATATTCATTCACATTTTCGAACTTTTAACTATGGTACTTATTAATATGATATCTCAGGTAACAATCCCGATTGAAACAAGCAACTTTGCAATGGCTTTTCACAACTTTGTAACCAGTTTGTTGTCGAATTTACGGTTGGCTGTTGCGTTAATCTACTTATGCATGATATATTTTCGATACATTTACTTATTGTTTTCGAAATTTAACTGCGGGGGTGTCATTACAATGACTTAGGTTAAATATACAAGCAACTCCGCCAAAATTTCCTTCGTTTTTCGAACTTTGCATGCTGTTTTCTAACATTTTACAGCCAGTTCATGTAAACATCTATATGGTGCTTTCAACTGGCTTTTGTTAAATTTGTCGATTTTACCACTGCGCGTTTCTATATGCCAACAACTTAGGTCATACATACCAATACATCAACCTACTTTGTAATAACTTTGCACAACTTTGCAATCACTTGAACAACTTTGAGCGGTGTGTTAACAGCTTAAAACCCACTACCTGCCGACAGCATCTACAACTTGTTCTTGAAAATTAGAAGGAATGTGAAAACTTTTTTTCAATTAAAATAGTTACAAAAATTCCACAATTTTCCACTATAAATGATTGGCATCACAGACAGGAAGAATGCAGGAACGTATCCTTATATTTTTACTATTTCTGTGATGAAAAAAAAAAATCAACGACTCGTTTACTCAGGGAGTCTCCCATGCGAGTACTAACCATGCCCGATCGCGCTTTACATTAAACATGTGTCGGTCACCTAACCACACAGCTGCATTGTTTATTTGAAAGTAAGCTGAATTGGCGGGTATTTCATGTTTTTGAATGTTTAAAATCGTCATCGCTGGCACAAAGTACCTTCTATAATTGACCTATGACCTCTACATACTTGGAGTAACACGACGGTAATTAACAGCAATTCACGAAATATTCATTCACATTTTCGAACTTTTAACTATGGTACTTATTAATAAGATATCTCAGGTAACAATCCCGATTGAAACAAGCAACTTTGCAATGGCTTTTCACAACTTTGTAACCAGTTTGTTGTCGAATTTACGGTTGGCTGTTGCGTTAATCTACTTATGCATGATACATTTTCGATACATTTACTTATTGTTTTCGAAATTTAACTGCGGGGGTGTCATTACAATGACTTAGGTTAAATATACAAGCAACTCCGCCAAAATTTCCTTCGTTTTTCGAACTTTGCATGCTGTTTTCTAACATTTTACAGCCAGTTCATGTAAACATCTATATGGTGCTTTCAACTGGCTTTTGTTAAATTTGTCGATTTTACCACTGCGCGTTTCTATATGCCAACAACTTAGGTCATACATACCAATACATCAACCTACTTTGTAATAACTTTGCACAACTTTGCAATCACTTGAACAACTTTGAGCGGTGTGTTAACAGCTTAAAACCCACTACCTGCCGACAGCATCTACAACTTGTTCTTGAAAATTAGAAGGAATGTGAAAACTTTTTTTCAATTAAAATAGTTACAAAAATTCCACAATTTTCCTCTATAAATGATTGGCATCACAGACAGGAAGAATGCAGGAACGTATCCTTATATTTTTACTATTTCTGTGATGAAAAAAAAAAATCAACGACTCGTTTACTCAGGGAGTCTCCCATGCGAGTACTAACCATGCCCGATCGCGCTTTACATTAAACATGTGTCGGTCACCTAACCACACAGCTGCATTGTTTATTTGAAAGTAAGCTGAATTGGCGGGTATTTCATGTTTTTGAATGTTTAAAATCGTCATCGCTGGCACAAAGTACCTTCTATAATTGACCTATGACCTCTACATACTTGGAGTAACACGACGGTAATTAACAGCAATTCACGAAATATTCATTCACATTTTCGAACTTTTAACTATGGTACTTATTAATATGATATCTCAGGTAACAATCCCGATTGAAACAAGCAACTTTGCAATGGCTTTTCACAACTTTGTAACCAGTTTGTTGTCGAATTTACGGTTGGCTGTTGCGTTAATCTACTTATGCATGATACATTTTCGATACATTTACTTATTGTTTTCGAAATTTAACTGCGGGGGTGTCATTACAATGACTTAGGTTAAATATACAAGCAACTCCGCCAAAATTTCCTTCGTTTTTCGAACTTTGCATGCTGTTTTCTAACATTTTACAGCCAGTTCATGTAAACATCTATATGGTGCTTTCAACTGGCTTTTGTTAAATTTGTCGATTTTACCACTGCGCGTTTCTATATGCCAACAACTTAGGTCATACATACCAATACATCAACCTACTTTGTAATAACTTTGCACAACTTTGCAATCACTTGAACAACTTTGAGCGGTGTGTTAACAGCTTAAAACCCACTACCTGCCGACAGCATCTACAACTTGTTCTTGAAAATTAGAAGGAATGTGAAAACTTTTTTTCAATTAAAATAGTTACAAAAATTCCACAATTTTCCACTATAAATGATTGGCATCACAGACAGGAAGAATGCAGGAACGTATCCTTATATTTTTACTATTTCTGTGATGAAAAAAAAAAAATCAACGACTCGTTTACTCAGGGAGTCTCCCATGCGAGTACTAACCATGCCCGATCGCGCTTTACATTAAACATGTGTCGGTCACCTAACCACACAGCTGCATTGTTTATTTGAAAGTAAGCTGAATTGGCGGGTATTTCATGTTTTTGAATGTTTAAAATCGTTATCGCTGGCACAAAGTACCTTCTATAATTGACCTATGACCTCTACATACTTGGAGTAACACGACGGTAATTAACAGCAATTCACGAAATATTCATTCACATTTTCGAACTTTTAACTATGGTACTTATTAATATGATATCTCAGGTAACAATCCCGATTGAAACAAGCAACTTTGCAATGGCTTTTCACAACTTTGTAACCAGTTTGTTGTCGAATTTACGGTTGGCTGTTGCGTTAATCTACTTATGCATGATACATTTTCGATACATTTACTTATTGTTTTCGAAATTTAACTGCGGGGGTGTCATTACAATGACTTAGGTTAAATATACAAGCAACTCCGCCAAAATTCCCTTCGTTTTTCGAACTTTGCATGCTGTTTTCTAACATTTTACAGCCAGTTCATGTAAACATCTATATGGTGCTTTCAACTGGCTTTTGTTAAATTTGTCGATTTTACCACTGCGCGTTTCTATATGCCAACAACTTAGGTCATACATACCAATACATCAACCTACTTTGTAATAACTTTGCACAACTTTGCAATCACTTGAACAACTTTGAGCGGTGTGTTAACAGATTAAAACCCACTACCTGCCGACAGCATCTACAACTTGTTCTTGAAAATTAGAAGGAATGTGAAAACTTTTTTTCAATTAAAATAGTTACAAAAATTCCACAATTTTCCACTATAAATGATTGGCATCACAGACAGGAAGAATGCAGGAACGTATCCTTATATTTTTACTATTTCTGTGATGAAAAAAAAAAATCAACGACTCGTTTACTCAGGGAGTCTCCCATGCGAGTACTAACCATGCCCGATCGCGCTTTACATTAAACATGTGTCGGTCACCTAACCACACAGCTGCATTGTTTATTTGAAAGTAAGCTGAATTGGCGGGTATTTCATGTTTTTGAATGTTTAAAATCGTTATCGCTGGCACAAAGTACCTTCTATAATTGACCTATGACCTCTACATACTTGGAGTAACACGACGGTAATTAACAGCAATTCACGAAATATTCATTCACATTTTCGAACTTTTAACTATGGTACTTATTAATATGATATCTCAGGTAACAATCCCGATTGAAACAAGCAACTTTGCAATGGCTTTTCACAACTTTGTAACCAGTTTGCTGTCGAATTTACGGTTGGCTGTTGCGTTAATCTACTTATGCATGATACATTTTCGATACATTTACTTATTGTTTTCGAAATTTAACTGTGGGGGTGTCATTACAATGACTTAGGTTAAATATACAAGCAACTCCGCCAAAATTTCCTTCGTTTTTCGAACTTTGCATGCTGTTTTCTAACATTTTACAGCCAGTTCATGTAAACATATATATGGTGCTTTCAACCGGCTTTTATTAAACTTGTCGACTTTACCACTGCGCGTTTCTATATGCCAACAACTTAGGTCATACATACCAATACATCAACCAACTTTGTAATAACTTTGCACAACTTTGCAATCACTTTGAACAACTTTGAGCGGTGTGTTAACAGCTTAAAACCCACTACGTGCCGACAGCATCTACAACTTGTTCTTGAAAATTAGAAGGAATGTGAAAACTTTTTTTCAATTAAAATAGCTACAAAAATTCCACGATTTTCCACTATAAATGATTGGCATCACAGACAGGAAGAATGCAGGAACGTATCCTTATATTTTTACTATTTCTGTGATGAAAAAATATAATCAACGACTCGTTTACTCAGGGAGTCTCCCATGCGAGTACTAACCATGCCCGATCGCGCTTTACTTTAAACATGTGTCGGTCACCTAACCACACAGCTGCATTGTTTATTTGAAAGTAAGCTGAATTGGCGGGTATTTCATATTTTTGAATGTTTAAAATCGTTATCGCTGGCACAAAGTACCTTCTATAATTGACCTATGACCTCTACGTACTTGGAGTAACACGACGGTAATTAACAGCAATTCACGAAATATTCATGCGTGCCACATTTTCGTACTTTTAACTATGGTACTTTTTAATATGATATCTCAGGTAACAATCCCGATTAAAACAAGCAACTTTGCAATCGCTTTTCTCAACTTTGTAAGCAGTTTGTTGTCGAATTCACGGTTGGCTGTTGCGTTAATCTACTTATGCATGATACATTTTCGATACATTTACTTCTTGTTTTCGAAATTTAACTGCGGGGGTGTCATTACAATGACTTAGGTTAAATATACAAGCAACTCCGCCAAAATTCCCTTTGTTTTTCGAACTTTGCATGCTGTTTTCTAACATTTTACAGCCAGTTCATGTAAACATCTATATGGTGCTTTCAACCGGCTTTTATTAAACTTGTCGACTTTAGCACTGCGCGTTTCTATATGCCAACAACTTAGGTCATACGTACCAATACATCAACCAACTTTGTAATAACTTTGCACAACTTTGCAATCACTTTGAACAACTTTGAGCGGTGTGTTAACAGCTTAAAACCCACTACGTGCGGACAGCATCTACAACTTGTTCTTGAAAATTAGAAGGAATGTGAAAACTTTTTTTAATTAAAATGGCTACAAAAATTCCACGATTTTCCACTATAAATGATTGGCATCACAGACAGGAAGAATGCAGGAACGTATCCTTATATTTTTACTATTTCTGTGATGAAAAAAAAATCAACAACTCGTTTACTCAGGGAGTCTCCCATGCGAGTACTAACCATGCCCAATCGCGCTTTACTTTAAACATGTGTCGGTCACCTAACCACACAGCTGCATTGTTTATTTGAAAGTAAGCTGAATTGGCGGGTATTTCATATTTTTGAATGTTTAAAATCGTTATCGCTGGCACAAAGTACCTTCTATAATTGACCTATGACCTCTACATACTTGGAGTAACACGACGGTAATTAACAGCAATTCACGAAATATTCATGCACATTTTCGAAATTTTAACTATGGTACTTTTTAATATGATATCTCAGGTAACAATCCCGATTAAAACAAGCAACTTTGCAATCGCTTTTCTCAACTTTGTAAGCAGTTTGTTGTCAAATTTACGGTTGGCTGTTGCGTTATTCTACTTATGCATAATACATTTTCGATACATTTACTTATTGTTTTCGAAATTTAACTGCGGGGGTGTCATTACAATGACTTAAGGTAAATATACAAGCAACTCCGCCAAAATTTCCTTCGTTTTTTCGAACTTTGCATGCTGTTTTCTAACATTTTACAGCCGTTCATGTAAACATCTATATGGTGCTTTCAACCGGCTTTTGTAAAATTTGTCGATTTTACCACTGCGCGTTTCTATATGCCAACAACTTAGGTCATACATACCAATACATCAACCAACTTTGTAATAACTTTGCACAACATTGCAATCACTTTGAACAACTTTGAGTGGTGTGTTAACAGCTTAAAACCCACTACGTGCGGACAGCATCTACAACTTGTTCTTGAAAATTAGAAGGAATGTGAAAACTTTTTTTCAATTAAAATAGCTACAAACATTCCACGATTTTCCACTATAAATGATTGGCATCACAGACAGGAAGAATGCAGGAACGTATCCTTATATTTTTACTATTTCTGTGATGAAAAAATATAATCAACGACTCGTTTACTCAGGGAGTCTCCCATGCGAGTACTAACCATGCCCGATCGCGCTTTACTTTAAACATGTGTCGGTCACCTAACCACACAGCTGCATTGTTTATTTGAAAGTAAGCTGAATTGGCGGGTATTTCATATTTTTGAATGTTTAAAATCGTTATCGCTGGCACAAAGTACCTTCTATAATTGACCTATGACCTCTACATACTTGGAGTAACACGACGGTAATTAACAGCAATTCACGAAATATTCATGCGTGCCACATTTTCGTACTTTTAACTATGGTACTTTTTAATATGATATCTCAGGTAACAATCCCGATTAAAACAAGCAACTTTGCAATCGCTTTTCTCAACTTTGTAAGCAGTTTGTTGTCGAATTCACGGTTGGCTGTTGCGTTAATCTACTTATGCATGATACATTTTCGATACATTTACTTCTTGTTTTCGAAATTTAACTGCGGGGGTGTCATTACAATGACTTAGGTTAAATATACAAGCAACTCCGCCAAAATTCCCTTTGTTTTTCGAACTTTGCATGCTGTTTTCTAACATTTTACAGCCAGTTCATGTAAACATCTATATGGTGCTTTCAACCGGCTTTTATTAAACTTGTCGACTTTAGCACTGCGCGTTTCTATATGCCAACAACTTAGGTCATACGTACCAATACATCAACCAACTTTGTAATAACTTTGCACAACTTTGCAATCACTTTGAACAACTTTGAGCGGTGTGTTAACAGCTTAAAACCCACTACGTGCGGACAGCATCTACAACTTGTTCTTGAAAATTAGAAGGAATGTGAAAACTTTTTTTCAATTAAAATAGCTACAAAAATTCCACGATTTTCCACTATAAATGATTGGCATCACAGACAGGAAGAATGCAGGAACGTATCCTTATATTTTTACTATTTCTGTGATGAAAAAAAAAATCAACAACTCGTTTACTCAGGGAGTCTCCCATGCGAGTACTAACCATGCCCGACCGCGCTTTACTTTAAACATGTGTCGGTCACCTAACCACACAGCTGCATTGTTTATTTAAAAGTAAGCTGAATTGGCGGGTATTTCATGTTTTTGAATGTTTAAAATCGTTATCGCTGGCACAAAGTACCTTCTATAATTGACCTATGACCTCTACATACTTGGAGTAACACGACGGTAATTAACAGCAATTCACGAAATATTCATTCACATTTTCGAACTTTTAACTATGGTACTTTTTAATATGATATCTCAGGTAACAATCCCGATTAAAACAAGCAACTTTGCAATCGCTTTTCTCAACTTTGTAAGCAGTTTGTTGTCGAATTTTCGGTTGGCTGTTGCGTTAATCTACTTATGCATGATACATTTTCGATACATTTACTTATTGTTTTCGAAATTTAACTGCGGGGGTGTCATTACAATGACTTAGGGTAAATATACAAGCAACTCCGCCAAAATTTCCTTCGTTTTTTCGAACTTTGCATGCTGTTTTCTAACATTTTACAGCCAGTTCATGTAAACATCTATATGGTGCTTTCAACCGGCTTTTATTAAACTTGTCGACTTTAGCACTGCGCGTTTCTATATGCCAACAACTTAGGTCATACATACCAATACATCAACCAACTTTGTAATAACTTTGCACAACTTTGCAATCACTTTGAACAACTTTGAGCGGTGTGTTAACAGCTTAAAACCCACTACGTGCGGACAACATCTACAACTTGTTCTTGAAAATTAGAAGGAATGTGAAAACTTTTTTTCAATTAAAATAGCTACAAAAATTCCACGATTTTCCACTATAAATGATTGGCATCACAGACAGGAAGAATGCAGGAACGTATCCTTATATTTTTACTATTTCTGTGATGAAAAAAAAAATAACGACTCGTTTACTCAGGGAGTCTCCCATGCGAGTACTAACCATGCCCGATCGCGCTTTACTTTAAACATGTGTCGGTCACCTAACCACACAGCTGCATTGTTTATTTGAAAGTAAGCTGAATTGGCGGGTATTTCATATTTTTGAATGTTTAAAATCGTTATCGCTGGCACAAAGTACCTTCTATAATTGACCTATGACCTCTACATACTTGGAGTAACACGACGGTAATTAACAGCAATTCACGAAATATTCATGCACATTTTCGAACTTTTAACTATGGTACTTTTTAATATGATATCTCAGGTAACAATCCCGATTAAAACAAGCAACTTTGCAATCGCTTTTCTCAACTTTGTAAGCAGTTTGTTGTCGAATTTTCGGTTGGCTGTTGCGTTAATCTACTTATGCATGATACATTTTCGATACATTTACTTATTGTTTTCGAAATTTAACTGCGGGGGTGTCATTACAATGACTTAGGGTAAATATACAAGCAACTCCGCCAAAATTTCCTTCGTTTTTTCGAACTTTGCATGCTGTTTTCTAACATTTTACAGCCAGTTCATGTAAACATCTATATGGTGCTTTCAACCGGCTTTTATTAAACTTGTCGACTTTAGCACTGCGCGTTTCTATATGCCAACAACTTAGGTCATACATACCAATACATCAACCAACTTTGTAATAACTTTGCACAACTTTGCAATCACTTTGAACAACTTTGAGCGGTGTGTTAACAGCTTAAAACCCACTACGTGCGGACAACATCTACAACTTGTTCTTGAAAATTAGAAGGAATGTGAAAACTTTTTTTCAATTAAAATAGCTACAAAAATTCCACGATTTTCCACTATAAATGATTGGCATCACAGACAGGAAGAATGCAGGAACGTATCCTTATATTTTTACTATTTCTGTGATGAAAAAAAAAATAACGACTCGTTTACTCAGGGAGTCTCCCATGCGAGTACTAACCATGCCCGATCGCGCTTTACTTTAAACATGTGTCGGTCACCTAACCACACAGCTGCATTGTTTATTTGAAAGTAAGCTGAATTGGCGGGTATTTCATATTTTTGAATGTTTAAAATCGTTATCGCTGGCACAAAGTACCTTCTATAATTGACCTATGACCTCTACATACTTGGAGTAACACGACGGTAATTAACAGCAATTCACGAAATATTCATGCACATTTTCGAACTTTTAACTATGGTACTTTTTAATATGATATCTCAGGTAACAATCCCGATTAAAACAAGCAACTTTGCAATCGCTTTTCTCAACTTTGTAAGCAGTTTGTTGTCGAATTTACGGTTGGCTGTTGCGTTAATCTACTTATGCATAATACATTTTCGATACATTTACTTATTGTTTTCGAAATTTAACTGCGGGGGTGTCATTACAATGACTTAAGGTAAATATATAAGCAACTCCGCCAAAATTTCCTTAGTTTTTTCGAACTTTGCATGCTGTTTTCTAACATTTTACAGCCAGTTCATGTAAACATCTATATGGTGCTTTCAACCGGCTTTTGTAAAATTTGTCGATTTTACCACTGCGCGTTTCTATATGCCAACAACTTAGGTCATACATACCAATACATCAACCAACTTTGTAATAACTTTGCACAACTTTGCAATCACTTTGAACAACTTTGAGTGGTTTGTTAACAGCTTAAAACCCACTACGTGCCGACAGCATCTACAACTTGTTCTTGAAAATTAGAAGGAATGTGAAAACTTTTTTTCAATTAAAATAGCTACAAAAATTCCACGATTTTCCACTATAAATGATTGGCATCACAGACAGGAAGAATGCAGGAACGTATCCTTATATTTTTACTATTTCTGTGATGAAAAAAAAAATCAACGACTCATTTACTCAGGGAGTCTCCCATGCGAGTACTAACCATGCCCGACCGCGCTTTACTTTAAACATGTGTCGGTCACCTAACCACACAGCTGCATTGTTTATTTAAAAGTAAGCTGAATTGGCGGGTATTTCATGTTTTTGAATGTTTAAAATCGTTATCGCTGGCACAAAGTACCTTCTATAATTGACCTATGACCTCTACATACTTGGAGTAACACGACGGTAATTAACAGCAATTCACGAAATATTCATTCACATTTTCGAACTTTTAACTATGGTACTTTTTAATATGATATCTCAGGTAACAATCCCGATTAAAACAAGCAACTTTGCAATCGCTTTTCTCAACTTTGTAAGCAGTTTGTTGTCGAATTTTCGGTTGGCAGTTGCGTTAATCTACTTATGCATGATACATTTTCGATACATTTACTTATTGTTTTCGAAATTTAACTGCGGGGGTGTCATTACAATGACTTAGGTTAAATATACAAGCAACTCCGCCAAAATTTCCTTCGTTTTTCGAACTTTGCATGCTGTTTTCTAACATTTTACAGCCAGTTCATGTAAACATCTATATGGTGCTTTCAACCGGCTTTTATTAAACTTGTCGACTTTAGCACTGCGCGTTTCTATATGCCAACAACTTAGGTCATACATACCAATACATCAACCAACTTTGTAATAACTTTGCACAACTTTGCAATCACTTTGAACAACTTTGAGCGGTGTGTTAACAGCTTAAAACCCACTACGTGCGGACAGCATCTACAACTTGTTCTTGAAAATTAGAAGGAATGTGAAAACTTTTTTTCAATTAAAATAGCTACAAAAATTCCACGATTTTCCACTATAAATGATTGGCATCACAGACAGGAAGAATGCAGGAACGTATCCTTATATTTTTACTATTTCTGTGATGAAAAAAAAAATCAACTACTCGTTTACTCAGGAAGTCTCCCATGCGAGTACTAAGCATGCCCGATCGCGCTTTACTTTAAACATGTGTCGGTCACCTAACCACACAGCAGCATTGTTTATTTGTAAGTAAGCTGAATTGGCGGGTATTTCATGTTTTTGAATGTTTAAAATCGTTATCGCTGGCACAAAGTACCTTCTATAATTGACCTATGACCTCTACATACTTGGAGTAACACGACGGTAATTAACAGCAATTCACGAAATATTCATTCACATTTTCGAACTTTTAACTATGGTACTTATTAATATGATATCTCAGGTAACAATCCCGATTGAAACAAGCAACTTTGCAATGGCTTTTCACAACTTTGTAACCAGTTTGTTGTCGAATTTACGGTTGGCTGTTACGTTAATCTACTTATGCATGATACATTTTCGATACATTTACTTATTGTTTTCGAAATTTAACTGCGGGGGTGTCATTACAATGACTTAGGTTAAATATACAAGCAACTCCGCCAAAATTTCCTTCGTTTTTCGAACTTTGCATGCTGTTTTCTAACATTTTACAGCCAGTTCATGTAAACATCTATATGGTGCTTTCAACTGGCTTTTCTTAAAATTGTCGAATTTACCACTGCGCGTTTCTATATGCCAACAACTTAGGTCATACATACCAATACATCAACCTACTTTGTAATAACTTTGCACAACTTTGCAATCACTTGAACAACTTTGAGCGGTGTGTTAACAGCTTAAAACCCACTACCTGCCGACAGCATCTACAACTTGTTCTTGAAAATTAGAAGGAATGTGAAAACTTTTTTTCAATTAAAATAGTTACAAAAATTCCACAATTTTCCACTATAAATGATTGGCATCACAGACAGGAAGAATGCAGGAACGTATCCTTATATTTTTACTATTTCTGTGATGAAAAAAAAAATCAACTACTCGTTTACTCAGGAAGTCTCCCATGCGAGTACTAAGCATGCCCGATCGCGCTTTACTTTAAACATGTGTCGGTCACCTAACCACACAGCTGCATTGTTTATTTGTAAGTAAGCTGAATTGGCGGGTATTTCATGTTTTTGAATGTTTAAAATCGTTATCGCTGGCACAAAGTACCTTCTATAATTGACCTATGACCTCTACATACTTGGAGTAACACGACGGTAATTAACAGCAATTCACGAAATATTCATTCACATTTTCGAACTTTTAACTATGGTACTTATTAATATGATATCTCAGGTAACAATCCCGATTGAAACAAGCAACTTTGCAATGGCTTTTCACAACTTTGTAACCAGTTTGTTGTCGAATTTACGGTTGGCTGTTGCGTTAATCTACTTATGCATGATACATTTTCGATACATTTACTTATTGTTTTCGAAATTTAACTGCGGGGGTGTCATTACAATGACTTAGGTTAAATATACAAGCAACTCCGCCAAAATTCCCTTCGTTTTTCGAACTTTGCATGCTGTTTTCTAACATTTTACAGCCAGTTCATGTAAACATCTATATGGTGCTTTCAACCGGCTTTTATTAAACTTGTCGACTTTAGCACTGCGCGTTTCTATATGCCAACACCTTAGGTCATACATACCAATACATCAACCAACTTTGTAATAACTTTGCACAACTTTGCAATCACTTTGAACAACTTTGAGTGGTGTGTTAACAGCTTAAAACCCACTACGTGCGGACAGCATCTACAACTTGTTCTTGAAAATTAGAAGGAATGTGAAAACTTTTTTTTAATTAAAATGGCTACAAAAATTCCACGATTTTCCACTATAAATGATTGGCATCACAGACAGGAAGAATGCAGGAACGTATCCTTATATTTTTACTATTTCTGTGATGAAAAAAAAAATCAACGACTCGTTTACTCAGGGAGTCTCCCATGCGAGTACTAACCATGCCCAATCGCGCTTTACTTTAAACATGTGTCGGTCACCTAACCACACAGCTGCATTGTTTATTTGAAAGTAAGCTGAATTGGCGGGTATTTCATATTTTTGAATGTTTAAAATCGTTATCGCTGGCACAAAGTACCTTCTATAATTGACCTATGACCTCTACATACTTGGAGTAACACGACGGTAATTAACAGCAATTCACGAAATATTTATTCACATTTTCGAACTTTTAACTATGGTACTTTTTAATATGATATCTCAGGTAACAATCCCGATTAAAACAAGCAACTTTGCAATCGCTTTTCTCAACTTTGTAAGCAGTTTGTTGTCGAATTTACGGTTGGCTGTTGCGTTAATCTACTTATGCATAATACATTTTCGATACATTTACTTATTGTTTTCGAAATTTAACTGCGGGGGTGTCATTACAATGACTTAGGTTAAATATACAAGCAACTCCGCCAAAATTTCCTTCGTTTTTTCGAACTTTGCATGCTGTTTTCTAACATTTTACAGCCAGTTCATGTAAACATCTATATGGTGCTTTCAACCGGCTTTTGTAAAATTTGTCGATTTTACCACTGCGCGTTTCTATATGCCAACAACTTAGGTCATACATACCAATACATCAACCAACTTTGTAATAACTTTGCACAACTTTGCAATCACTTTGAACAACTTTGAGTGGTTTGTTAACAGCTTAAAACCCACTACGTGCCGACAGCATCTACAACTTGTTCTTGAAAATTAGAAGGAATGTGAAAACTTTTTTTCAATTAAAATAGCTACAAAAATTCCACGATTTTCCACTATAAATGATTGGCATCACAGACAGGAAGAATGCAGGAACGTATCCTTATATTTTTACTATTTCTGTGATGAAAAAAAAAATCAACAACTCGTTTACTCAGGGAGTCTCCCATGCGAGTACTAACCATGCCCGACCGCGCT
Source organism: Saccoglossus kowalevskii (assembly GCF_978046115.1). NCBI lineage: Eukaryota > Metazoa > Hemichordata > Enteropneusta > Harrimaniidae > Saccoglossus > Saccoglossus kowalevskii. The sequence goes on along the minus strand of NC_140661.1, from coordinate 9,382,899 downwards.
TTACTTTAAACATGTGTCGGTCACCTAACCACACAGCTGCATTGTTTATTTGAAAGTAAGCTGAATTGGCGGGTGTTTCAAGTTTTTGAATGTTTAAAATCGTTATCGCTGGCACAAAGTACCTTCTATAATTGACCTATGACCTCTACATACTTGGAGTAACACGACGGTAATTAACAGCAATTCACGAAATATTCATTCACATTTTCGAACTTTTAACTATGGTACTTATTAATATGATATCTCAGGTAACAATCCCGATTGAAACAAGCAACTTTGCAATGGCTTTTCACAACTTTGTAACCAGTTTGTTGTCGAATTTACGGTTGGCTGTTGCGTTAATCTACTTATGCATGATACATTTTCGATACATTTACTTATTGTTTTCGAAATTTAACTGCGGGGGTGTCATTACAATGACTTAGGTTAAATATACAAGCAACTCCGCCAAAATTTCCTTCGTTTTTCGAACTTTGCATGCTGTTTTCTAACATTTTACAGCCAGTTCATGTAAACATCTATATGGTGCTTTCAACTGGCTTTTCATAAAATTGTCGATTTTACCACTGCGCGTTTCTATATGCCAACAACTTAGGTCATACATACCAATACATCAACCTACTTTGTAATAACTTTGCACAACTTTGCAATCACTTGAACAACTTTGAGCGGTGTGTTAACAGCTTAAAACCCACTACCTGCCGACAGCATCTACAACTTGTTCTTGAAAATTAGAAGGAATGTGAAAACTTTTTTTCAATTAAAATAGTTACAAAAATTCCACAATTTTCCACTATAAATGATTGGCATCACAGACAGGAAGAATGCAGGAACGTATCCTTATATTTTTACTATTTCTGTGATGAAAAAAAAAATCAACTACTCGTTTACTCAGGAAGTCTCCCATGCGAGTACTAAGCATGCCCGATCGCGCTTTACTTTAAACATGTGTCGGTCACCTAACCACACAGCTGCATTGTTTATTTGTAAGTAAGCTGAATTGGCGGGTATTTCATGTTTTTGAATGTTTAAAATCGTTATCGCTGGCACAAAGTACCTTCTATAATTGACCTATGACCTCTACATACTTGGAGTAACACGACGGTAATTAACAGCAATTCACGAAATATTCATTCACATTTTCGAACTTTTAACTATGGTACTTATTAATATGATATCTCAGGTAACAATCCCGATTGAAACAAGCAACTTTGCAATGGCTTTTCACAACTTTGTAACCAGTTTGTTGTCGAATTTACGGTTGGCTGTTGCGTTAATCTACTTATGCATGATACATTTTCGATACATTTACTTATTGTTTTCGAAATTTAACTGCGGGGGTGTCATTACAATGACTTAGGTTAAATATACAAGCAACTCCGCCAAAATTCCCTTCGTTTTTCGAACTTTGCATGCTGTTTTCTAACATTTTACAGCCAGTTCATGTAAACATCTATATGGTGCTTTCAACCGGCTTTTATTAAACTTGTCGACTTTAGCACTGCGCGTTTCTATATGCCAACACCTTAGGTCATACATACCAATACATCAACCAACTTTGTAATAACTTTGCACAACTTTGCAATCACTTTGAACAACTTTGAGTGGTGTGTTAACAGCTTAAAACCCACTACGTGCGGACAGCATCTACAACTTGTTCTTGAAAATTAGAAGGAATGTGAAAACTTTTTTTTAATTAAAATGGCTACAAAAATTCCACGATTTTCCACTATAAATGATTGGCATCACAGACAGGAAGAATGCAGGAACGTATCCTTATATTTTTACTATTTCTGTGATGAAAAAAAAAATCAACGACTCGTTTACTCAGGGAGTCTCCCATGCGAGTACTAACCATGCCCAATCGCGCTTTACTTTAAACATGTGTCGGTCACCTAACCACACAGCTGCATTGTTTATTTGAAAGTAAGCTGAATTGGCGGGTATTTCATATTTTGAATGTTTAAAATCGTTATCGCTGGCACAAAGTACCTTCTATAATTGACCTATGACCTCTACATACTTGGAGTAACACGTCGGTAATTAACAGCAATTCACGAAATATTTATGCACATTTTCGAACTTTTAACTATGGTACTTTTTAATATGATATCTCAGGTAACAATCCCGATTAAAACAAGCAACTTTGCAATCGCTTTTCTCAACTTTGTAAGCAGTTTGTTGTCGAATTTACGGTTGGCTGTTGCGTTAATCTACTTATGCATAATACATTTTCGATACATTTACTTATTGTTTTCGAAATTTAACTGCGGGGGTGTCATTACAATGACTTAGGTTAAATATACAAGCAACTCCGCCAAAATTTCCTTCGTTTTTTCGAACTTTGCATGCTGTTTTCTAACATTTTACAGCCAGTTCATGTAAACATCTATATGGTGCTTTCAACCGGCTTTTGTAAAATTTGTCGATTTTACCACTGCGCGTTTCTATATGCCAACAACTTAGGTCATACATACCAATACATCAACCAACTTTGTAATAACTTTGCACAACTTTGCAATCACTTTGAACAACTTTGAGTGGTTTGTCAACAGCTTAAAACCCACTACGTGCGGACAGCATCTACAACTTGTTCTTGAAAATTAGAAGGAATGTGAAAACTTTTTTTCAATTAAAATAGCTACAAAAATTCCACGATTTTCCACTATAAATGATTGGCATCACAGACAGGAAGAATGCAGGAACGTATCCTTATATTTTTACTATTTCTGTGATGAAAAAAAAAATCAACTACTCGTTTACTCAGGGAGTCTCCCATGCGAGTACTAACCATGCCCGATCGCGCTTTACTTTAAACATGTGTCGGTCACCTAACCACACAGCTGCATTGTTTATTTGAAAGTAAGCTGAATTGGCGGGTATTTCATATTTTTGAATGTTCAAAATCGTTATCGCTGGCACAAAGTACCTTCTATAATTGACCTATGACCTCTACATACTTGGAGTAACACGACGGTAATTAACAGCAATTCACGAAATATTCATGCGTGCCACATTTTCGAACTTTTAACTATGGTACTTTTTAATATGATATCTCAGGTAACAATCCCGATTAAAACAAGCAACTTTGCAATCGCTTTTCTCAACTTTGTAAGCAGTTTGTTGTCGAATTTACGGTTGGCTGTTGCGTTAATCTACTTATGCATAATACATTTTCGATACATTTACTTATTGTTTTCGAAATTTAACTGCGGGGGTGTCATTACAATGACTTAAGGTAAATATACAAACAACTCCGCCAAAATTTCCTTCGTTTTTTCGAACTTTGCATGCTGTTTTCTAACATTTTACAGCCAGTTCATGTAAACATCTATATGGTGCTTTCAACCGGCTTTTGTAAAATTTGTCGATTTTACCAATGCGCGTTTCTATATGCCAACAACTTAGGTCATACATACCAATACATCAACCAACTTTGTAATAACTTTGCACAACTTTGCAATCACTTTGAACAACTTTGAGCGGTGTGTTAACAGCTTAAAACCCACTACGTGCCGACAGCATCTACAACTTGTTCTTGAAAATTAGAAGGAATGTGAAAACTTTTTTTCAATTAAAATAGCTACAAAAATTCCACGATTTTCCACTATAAATGATTGGCATCACAGACAGGAAGAATGCAGGAACGTATCCTTATATTTTTACTATTTCTGTGATGAAAAAAAAAATCAACAACTCGTTTACTCAGGGAGTCTCCCATGCGAGTACTAACCATGCCCGATCGCGCTTTACTTTAAACATGTGTCGGTCACCTAACCACACAGCTGCATTGTTTATTTGAAAGCAAGCTGAATTGGCGGGTATTTCATGTTTTTGAATGTTTAAAATCGTTATCGCTGGCACAAAGTACCTTCTATAATTGACCTATGACCTCTACATACTTGGAGTAACACGACGGTAATTAACAGCAATTCACGAAATATTCATTCACATTTTCGAACTTTTAACTATGGTACTTTTAATATGATATCTCAGGTAACAATCCCGATTAAAACAAGCAACTTTGCAATCGCTTTTCTCAACTTTGTAAGCAGTTTGTTGTCGAATTTTCGGTTGGCTGTTGCGTTAATCTACTTATGCATGATACATTTTCGATACATTTACTTATTGTTTTCGAAATTTAACTGCGGGGGTGTCATTACAATGACTTAGGTTAAATATACAAGCAACTCCGCCAAAATTTCCTTCGTTTTTCGAACTTTGCATGCTGTTTTCTAACATTTTACAGCCAGTTCATGTAAACATCTATATGGTGCTTTCAACCGGCTTTTATTAAACTTGTCGACTTTACCACTGCGCGTTTCTATATGCCAACAACTTAGGTCATACATACCAATACATCAACCAACTTTGTAATAACTTTGCACAACTTTGCAATCACTTTGAACAACTTTGAGCTGTGTGTTAACAGCTTAAAACCCACTACGTGCCAACAGCATCTACAACTTGTTCTTGAAAATTAGAAGGAATGTGAAAACTTTTTTTCAATTAAAATAGCTACAAAAATTCCACGATTTTCCACTATAAATGATTGGCATCACAGACAGGAAGAATGCAGGAACGTATCCTTATATTTTTACTATTTCTGTGATGAAAAAAAAAATCAACGACTCGTTTACTCAGGGAGTCTCCCATGCGAGTACTAACCATGCCCGATCGAGCTTTACTTTAAACATGTGTCGGTCACCTAACCACACAGCTGCATTGTTTATTTGAAAGTATGCTGAATTGGCGGGTATTTCATATTTTTGAATGTTTAAAATCGTTATCGCTGGCACAAAGTACCTTCTATAATTGACCTATGACCTCTACATACTTGGAGTAACACGACGGTAATTAACAGCAATTCACGAAATATTCATGCACATTTTCGAACTTTTAACTATGGTACTTTTTAATATGATATCTCAGGTAACAATCCCGATTAAAACAAGCAACTTTGCAATCGCTTTTCTCAACTTTGTAAGCAGTTTGTTGTCGAATTTACGGTTGGCTGTTGCGTTAATCTACTTATGCATAATACATTTTCGATACATTTACTTATTGTTTTCGAAATTTAACTGCGGGGGTGTCATTACAATGACTTAAGGTAAATATACAAGCAACTCCGCCAAAATTTCCTTCGTTTTTCGAACTTTGCATGCTGTTTTCTAACATTTTACAGCCAGTTCATGTAAACATCTATATGGTGCTTTCAACCGGCTTTTATTATACTTGTCGACTTTACCACTGCGCGTTTCTATATGCCAACAACTTAGGTCATACATACCAATACATCAACCAACTTTGTAATAACTTTGCACAACTTTGCAATCACTTTGAACAACTTTGAGCGGTGTGTTAACAGCTTAAAACCCACTACGTGCCGACAGCATCTACAACTTGTTCTTGAAAATTAGAAGGAATGTGTAAACTTTTTTTCAATTAAAATAGTTACAAAAATTCCACTATAAATGATTGGCATCACAGACAGGAAGAATGCAGGAACGTATCCTTATATTTTTACTATTTCTGTGATGATAAAACAAACCAACGACTCGTTTACTCAAGGAGTCTCCCATGCGAGTACTAACCATGCCCGATCGCGCTTTACTTTAAACATGTGTCGGTCACCTAACCACACAGCTGCATTGTTTATTTGAAAGTAAGCTGAATTGGCGGGTATTTCATGTTTTTGAATGTTTAAAATTGTTATCGCTGGCACAAAGTACCTTCTATAATTGACCTATGACCTCTACATACTTGGAGTAACACGACGGTAATTAACAGCAATTCACGAAATATTCATTCACATTTTCGAACTTTTAACTATGGTACTTATTAATATGATATCTCAGGTAACAATCCCGATTGAAACAAGCAACTTTGCAATGGCTTTTCACAACTTTGTAAGCAGTTTGTTGTCGAATTTACGGTTGGCTGTTGCGTTAATCTACTTATGCATGATACATTTTCGATACATTTACTTTTTGTTTTCGAAATTTAACTGCGGGGGTGTCATTACAATGACTTAGGTTAAATATACAAGCAACTCCGCCAAAATTCCCTTCGTTTTTCGAACTTTGCATGCTGTTTTCTAACATTTTACAGCCAGTTCATGTAAACATCTATATGGTGCTTTCAACCGGCTTTTATTAAACTTGTCGACTTTAGCACTGCGCGTTTCCATATGCCAACAACTTAGGTCATACATACCAATACATCAACCAACTTTGTAATAACTTTGCACAACTTTGCAATCACTTTGAACAACTTTGAACGGTGTGTTAACAGCTTAAAACCGACTACGTGCCGACAGCATCTACAACTTGTTCTTGAAAATTAGAAGGAATGTGAAAACTTTTTTTCAATTAAAATAGCTACAAAAATTCCACGATTTTCCACTATAAATGATTGGCATCACAGACAGGAAGAATGCAGGAACGTATCCTTATATTTTTACTATTTCTGTGATGAAAAAAAAAATCAACGACTCGTTTACTCAGGGAGTCTCCCATGCGAGTACTAACCATGCCCGATCGCGCTTTACTTTAAACATGTGTCGGTCACCTAACCACACAGCTGCATTATTTATTTGAAAGTAAGCTGAATTGGCGGGTATTTCATGTTTTTGAATGTTTAAAATCGTTATCGCTGGCACAAAGTACCTTCTATAATTGACCTATGACCTCTACATACTTGGAGTAACACGACGGTAATTAACAGCAATTCACGAAATATTCATTCACATTTTCGAACTTTTAACTATGGTACTTTTTAATATGATATCTCAGGTAACAATCCCGATTAAAACAAGCAACTTTGCAATCGCTTTTCTCAACTTTGTAAGCAGTTTGTTGTCGAATTTTCGGTTGGCTGTTGCGTTAATCTACTTATGCATGATACATTTTCGATACATTTACTTATTGTTTTCGAAATTTAACTGCGGGGGTGTCATTACAATGACGTAGGTTAAATATACAAGCAACTCCGCCAAAATTTCCTTCGTTTTTCGAACTTTGCATGCTGTTTTCTAACATTTTACAGCCAGTTCATGTAAACATCTATATGGTGCTTTCAACTGGCTTTTATTAAACTTGTCGACTTTGCCACTGCGCGTTTCTATATGCCAACAACTTAGGTCATACATACCAATACATCAACCAACTTTGTAATAACTTTGCACAACTTTGCAATCACTTTGAACAACTTTGAGCGGTGTGTTAACAGCTTAAAACCCACTACGTGCCGACAGCATCTACAACTTGTTCTTGAAAATTAGAAGGAATGTGAAAACTTTTTTTCAATTAAAATAGTTACAAAAATTCCACAATTTTCCACTATAAATGATTGGCATCACAGACAGGAAGAATGCAGGAACGTATCCTTATATTTTTACTATTTCTGTGATGATAAAAAAAATCAACGACTCGTTTACTCAGGGAGTCTCCCATGCGAGTACTAACCATGCCCGATCGCGCTTTACTTTAAACATGTGTCGGTCACCTAACCACACAGCTGCATTGTTTATTTGAAAGTAAGCTGAATTGGCGGGTATTTCATGTTTTTGAATGTTTAAAATCGTTATCGCTGGCACAAAGTACCTTCTATAATTGACCTATGACCTCTACATACTTGGAGTAACACGACGGTAATTAACAGCAATTCACGAAATATTCATTAACATTTTCGAACTTTTAACTATGGTACTTTTTAATATGATATCTCAGGTAACAATCCCGATTAAAACAAGCAACTTTGCAATCGCTTTTCTCAACTTTGTAAGCAGTTTGTTGTCGAATTTACGGTTGGCTGTTGCGTTAATCTACTTATGCATGATACATTTTCGATACATTTACTTTTTGTTTTCGAAAGTTAACTGCGGGGGTGTCATTACAATGACTTAGGTTAAATATACAAGCAACTCCGCCAAAATTTCCTTCGTTTTTCGAACTTTTATGCTGTTTTCTAACATTTTACAGCCAGTTCATGTAAACATCTATATGGTGCTTTCAACCGGCTTTTATTAAACTTGTCGACTTTACCACTGCGCGTTTCTATATGCCAACAACTTAGGTCATACATACCAATACATCAACCAACTTTGTAATAACTTTGCACAACTTTGCAATCACTTTGAACAACTTTGAGCGGTGTGTTAACAGATTAAAACCCACTACGTGCCGTTTGCATCTACAACTTTTTCTTGAAAATTAGAAGGAATGTGAAAACATTTTTTCAATTAAAATAGCTACAAAAATTCCACGATTTTCCACTATAAATGATTTGCATCACAGACAGGAAGAATGCACGAACGTATCCTTATATTTTTACTATTTTTGTGATGAAAAAAAAAATCAACAAATCATTTACTCAGGGAGTCTCCCATGCGAGTACTAACCATGCCCGATCGCGCTTTACTTTAAACATGTGTCGGTCACCTAACCACACAGCTGCATTGTTTATTTGAAAGTAAGCTGAATTGGCGGGTATTTCATATTTTTGAATGTTTAAAATCGTTATCGCTGGCACAAAGTACCTTCTATAATTGACCTATGACCTCTACATACTTGGAGTAACACGACGGTAATTAACAGCAATTCACGAAATATTCATGCACATTTTCGAACTTTTAACTATGGTACTTTTTATTATGATATCTCAGGTAACAATCCCGATTAAAACAAGCAACTTTGCAATCGCTTTTCTCAACTTTGTAAGCAGTTTGTTGTCGAATTTACGGTTGGCTGTTGCGTTAATCTACTTATACATGATACATTTTCGATACATTTACTTATTGTTTTCGAAATTTAACTGCGGGGGTGTCATTACAATGACTTAGGTTAAATATACAAGCAACTCCGCCAAAATTCCCTTCGTTTTTCGAACTTTGCATGCACTTTTCTAACATTTTACAGCCAGTTCATGTAAACATCTATATGGTGCTTTCAACCGGCTTTTATTAAACTTGTCGACTTTAGCACTGCGCGTTTCTATATGCCAACAACTTAGGTCATACATACCAATACATCAACCAACTTTGTAATAACTTTGCACAACTTTGCAATCACTTTGAACAACTTTGAGCGGTGTGTTAACAGCTTAAAACCCGCTACGTGCCGACAGCATCTACAACTTGTTCTTGAAAATTAGAAGGAATGTGAAAACTTTTTTTCAATTAAAATAGCTACAAAAATTCCACGATTTTCCACTATAAATGATTGGCATCACAGACAGGAAGAATGCAGGAACGTATCCTTATATTTTTACTATTTCTGGGATGAAAAAAAAAATCAACGACTCGTTTACTCAGGGAGTCTCCCATGCGAGTACTAACCATGCCCGATCGCGCTTTACTTTAAACATGTGTCGGTCACCTAACCACACAGCTGCATTGTTTATTTGAAATTAAGCTGAATTGGCGGGTATTTCATATTTTTGAATGTTTAAAATCGTTATCGCTGGCACAAAGTACCTTCTATAATTGACCTATGACCTCTACATACTTGGAGTAACACGACGGTAATTAACAGCAATTCACGAAATATTCATGCACATTTTCGAACTTTTAACTATGGTACTTTTTAATATGATATCTCAGGTAACAATCCCGATTAAAACAAGCAACTTTGCAATCGCTTTTCTCAACTTTGTAAGCAGTTTGTTGTCGAATTTACGGTTGGCTGTTGCGTTAATCTACTTATGCATGATACATTTTCGATACATTTACTTATTGTTTTCGAAATTTAACTGCGGGGGTGTCATTACAATGACTTAGGTTAAATATACAAGCAACTCCGCCAAAATTCCCTTCGTTTTTCGAACTTTGCATGCTGTTTTCTAACATTTTACAGCCAGTTCATGTAAACATCTATATGGTGTTTTCAACCGGCTTTTATTAAACTTGTCGACTTTAGCACTGCGCGTTTCTATATACCAACGACTTAGGTCATACATACCAATACATCAACCAACTTTGTAATAACTTTGCACAACTTTGCAATCACTTTGAACAACTTTGAGCGGTGTGTTAACAGCTTAAAACCCACTACGTGCCGACAGCATCTACAACTTGTTCTTGAAAATTAGAAGGAATGTGAAAACTTTTTTTCAATTAAAATAGCTACAAAAATTCCACGATTTTCCACTATAAATGATTGAAATCACAGACAGGAAGAATGCAGGAACGTATCCTTATATTTTTACTATTTCTGGGATGAAAAAAAAAATCAACGACTCGTTTACTCAGGGAGTCTCCCATGCGAGTACTAACCATGCCCGATCGCGCTTTACTTTAAACATGTGTCGGTCACCTAACCACACAGCTGCATTGTTTATTTGAAATTAAGCTGAATTGGCGGGTATTTCATATTTTTGAATGTTTAAAATCGTTATCGCTGGCACAAAGTACCTTCTATAATTGACCTATGACCTCTACATACTTGGAGTAAACGACGGTAATTAACAGCAATTCACGAAATATTCATGCACATTTTCGAACTTTTAACTATGGTACTTTTTAATATGATATCTCAGGTAACAATCCCGATTGAAACAAGCAACTTTGCAATGGCTTTTCACAACTTTGTAACCAGTTTGTTGTCGAATTTACGGTTGGCTGTTGCGTTAATCTACTTATGCATGATACATTTTCGATACATTTACTTATTGTTTTCGAAATTTAACTGCGGGGGTGTCATTACAATGACTTAGGTTAAATATACAAGCAACTCCGCCAAAATTCCCTTCGTTTTTCGAACTTTGCATGCTGTTTTCTAACATTTTACAGCCAGTTCATGTAAACATCTATATGGTGCTTTCAACCGGCTTTTATTAAACTTGTCGACTTTAGCACTGCGCGTTTCTATATGCCAACACCTTAGGTCATACATACCAATACATCAACCAACTTTGTAATAACTTTGCACAACTTTGCAATCACTTTGAACAACTTTGAGTGGTGTGTTAACAGCTTAAAACCCACTACGTGCGGACAGCATCTACAACTTGTTCTTGAAAATTAGAAGGAATGTGAAAACTTTTTTTTAATTAAAATGGCTACAAAAATTCCACGATTTTCCACTATAAATGATTGGCATCACAGACAGGAAGAATGCAGGAACGTATCCTTATATTTTTACTATTTCTGTGATGAAAAAAAAAATCAACGACTCGTTTACTCAGGGAGTCTCCCATGCGAGTACTAACCATGCCCAATCGCGCTTTACTTTAAACATGTGTCGGTCACCTAACCACACAGCTGCATTGTTTATTTGAAAGTAAGCTGAATTGGCGGGTATTTCATATTTTGAATGTTTAAAATCGTTATCGCTGGCACAAAGTACCTTCTATAATTGACCTATGACCTCTACATACTTGGAGTAACACGTCGGTAATTAACAGCAATTCACGAAATATTTATGCACATTTTCGAACTTTTAACTATGGTACTTTTTAATATGATATCTCAGGTAACAATCCCGATTAAAACAAGCAACTTTGCAATCGCTTTTCTCAACTTTGTAAGCAGTTTGTTGTCGAATTTACGGTTGGCTGTTGCGTTAATCTACTTATGCATAATACATTTTCGATACATTTACTTATTGTTTTCGAAATTTAACTGCGGGGGTGTCATTACAATGACTTAGGTTAAATATACAAGCAACTCCGCCAAAATTTCCTTCGTTTTTTCGAACTTTGCATGCTGTTTTCTAACATTTTACAGCCAGTTCATGTAAACATCTATATGGTGCTTTCAACCGGCTTTTGTAAAATTTGTCGATTTTACCACTGCGCGTTTCTATATGCCAACAACTTAGGTCATACATACCAATACATCAACCAACTTTGTAATAACTTTGCACAACTTTGCAATCACTTTGAACAACTTTGAGTGGTTTGTCAACAGCTTAAAACCCACTACGTGCCGACAGCATCTACAACTTGTTCTTGAAAATTAGAAGGAATGTGAAAACTTTTTTTCAATTAAAATAGCTACAAAAATTCCACGATTTTCCACTATAAATGATTGGCATCACAGACAGGAAGAATGCAGGAACGTATCCTTATATTTTTACTATTTCTGTGATGAAAAAAAAAATCAACAACTCGTTTACTCAGGGAGTCTCCCATGCGAGTACTAACCATGCCCGACCGCGCTTTACTTTAAACATGTGTCGGTCACCTAACCACACAGCTGCATTGTTTATTTGAAAGTAAGCTGAATTGGCGGGTGTTTCAAGTTTTTGAATGTTTAAAATCGTTATCGCTGGCACAAAGTACCTTCTATAATTGACCTATGACCTCTACATACTTGGAGTAACACGACGGTAATTAACAGCAATTCACGAAATATTCATTCACATTTTCGAACTTTTAACTATGGTACTTATTAATATGATATCTCAGGTAACAATCCCGATTGAAACAAGCAACTTTGCAATGGCTTTTCACAACTTTGTAACCAGTTTGTTGTCGAATTTACGGTTGGCTGTTGCGTTAATCTACTTATGCATGATACATTTTCGATACATTTACTTATTGTTTTCGAAATTTAACTGCGGGGGTGTCATTACAATGACTTAGGTTAAATATACAAGCAACTCCGCCAAAATTCCCTTCGTTTTTCGAACTTTGCATGCTGTTTTCTAACATTTTACAGCCAGTTCATGTAAACATCTATATGGTGCTTTCAACCGGCTTTTATTAAACTTGTCGACTTTAGCACTGCGCGTTTCTATATGCCAACAACTTAGGTCATACATACCAATACATCAACCAACTTTGTAATAACTTTGCACAACTTTGCAATCACTTTGAACAACTTTGAGCGGTGTGTTAACAGCTTAAAACCCACTACGTGCGGACAGCATCTACAACTTGTTCTTGAAAATTAGAAGGAATGTGAAAACTTTTTTTCAATTAAAATAGCTACAAAAATTCCACGATTTTCCACTATAAATGATTGGCATCACAGACAGGAAGAATGCAGGAACGTATCCTTATATTTTTACTATTTCTGTGATGAAAAAAAAAATCAACTACTCGTTTACTCAGGGAGTCTCCCATGCGAGTACTAACCATGCCCGATCGCGCTTTACTTTAAACATGTGTCGGTCACCTAACCACACAGCTGCATTGTTTATTTGAAAGTAAGCTGAATTGGCGGGTATTTCATATTTTTGAATGTTCAAAATCGTTATCGCTGGCACAAAGTACCTTCTATAATTGACCTATGACCTCTACATACTTGGAGTAACACGACGGTAATTAACAGCAATTCACGAAATATTCATGCGTGCCACATTTTCGAACTTTTAACTATGGTACTTTTTAATATGATATCTCAGGTAACAATCCCGATTAAAACAAGCAACTTTGCAATCGCTTTTCTCAACTTTGTAAGCAGTTTGTTGTCGAATTTACGGTTGGCTGTTGCGTTAATCTACTTATGCATAATACATTTTCGATACATTTACTTATTGTTTTCGAAATTTAACTGCGGGGGTGTCATTACAATGACTTAAGGTAAATATACAAACAACTCCGCCAAAATTTCCTTCGTTTTTTCGAACTTTGCATGCTGTTTTCTAACATTTTACAGCCAGTTCATGTAAACATCTATATGGTGCTTTCAACCGGCTTTTGTAAAATTTGTCGATTTTACCAATGCGCGTTTCTATATGCCAACAACTTAGGTCATACATACCAATACATCAACCAACTTTGTAATAACTTTGCACAACTTTGCAATCACTTTGAACAACTTTGAGCGGTGTGTTAACAGCTTAAAACCCACTACGTGCCGACAGCATCTACAACTTGTTCTTGAAAATTAGAAGGAATGTGAAAACTTTTTTTCAATTAAAATAGCTACAAAAATTCCACGATTTTCCACTATAAATGATTGGCATCACAGACAGGAAGAATGCAGGAACGTATCCTTATATTTTTACTATTTCTGTGATGAAAAAAAAAATCAACAACTCGTTTACTCAGGGAGTCTCCCATGCGAGTACTAACCATGCCCGATCGCGCTTTACTTTAAACATGTGTCGGTCACCTAACCACACAGCTGCATTGTTTATTTGAAAGCAAGCTGAATTGGCGGGTATTTCATGTTTTTGAATGTTTAAAATCGTTATCGCTGGCACAAAGTACCTTCTATAATTGACCTATGACCTCTACATACTTGGAGTAACACGACGGTAATTAACAGCAATTCACGAAATATTCATTCACATTTTCGAACTTTTAACTATGGTACTTTTAATATGATATCTCAGGTAACAATCCCGATTAAAACAAGCAACTTTGCAATCGCTTTTCTCAACTTTGTAAGCAGTTTGTTGTCGAATTTTCGGTTGGCTGTTGCGTTAATCTACTTATGCATGATACATTTTCGATACATTTACTTATTGTTTTCGAAATTTAACTGCGGGGGTGTCATTACAATGACTTAGGTTAAATATACAAGCAACTCCGCCAAAATTTCCTTCGTTTTTCGAACTTTGCATGCTGTTTTCTAACATTTTACAGCCAGTTCATGTAAACATCTATATGGTGCTTTCAACCGGCTTTTATTAAACTTGTCGACTTTACCACTGCGCGTTTCTATATGCCAACAACTTAGGTCATACATACCAATACATCAACCAACTTTGTAATAACTTTGCACAACTTTGCAATCACTTTGAACAACTTTGAGCTGTGTGTTAACAGCTTAAAACCCACTACGTGCCAACAGCATCTACAACTTGTTCTTGAAAATTAGAAGGAATGTGAAAACTTTTTTTCAATTAAAATAGCTACAAAAATTCCACGATTTTCCACTATAAATGATTGGCATCACAGACAGGAAGAATGCAGGAACGTATCCTTATATTTTTACTATTTCTGTGATGAAAAAAAAAAATCAACGACTCGTTTACTCAGGGAGTCTCCCATGCGAGTACTAACCATGCCCGATCGAGCTTTACTTTAAACATGTGTCGGTCACCTAACCACACAGCTGCATTGTTTATTTGAAAGTATGCTGAATTGGCGGGTATTTCATATTTTTGAATGTTTAAAATCGTTATCGCTGGCACAAAGTACCTTCTATAATTGACCTATGACCTCTACATACTTGGAGTAACACGACGGTAATTAACAGCAATTCACGAAATATTCATGCACATTTTCGAACTTTTAACTATGGTACTTTTTAATATGATATCTCAGGTAACAATCCCGATTAAAACAAGCAACTTTGCAATCGCTTTTCTCAACTTTGTAAGCAGTTTGTTGTCGAATTTACGGTTGGCTGTTGCGTTAATCTACTTATGCATAATACATTTTCGATACATTTACTTATTGTTTTCGAAATTTAACTGCGGGGGTGTCATTACAATGACTTAAGGTAAATATACAAGCAACTCCGCCAAAATTTCCTTCGTTTTTCGAACTTTGCATGCTGTTTTCTAACATTTTACAGCCAGTTCATGTAAACATCTATATGGTGCTTTCAACCGGCTTTTATTATACTTGTCGACTTTACCACTGCGCGTTTCTATATGCCAACAACTTAGGTCATACATACCAATACATCAACCAACTTTGTAATAACTTTGCACAACTTTGCAATCACTTTGAACAACTTTGAGCGGTGTGTTAACAGCTTAAAACCCACTACGTGCCGACAGCATCTACAACTTGTTCTTGAAAATTAGAAGGAATGTGTAAACTTTTTTTCAATTAAAATAGTTACAAAAATTCCACTATAAATGATTGGCATCACAGACAGGAAGAATGCAGGAACGTATCCTTATATTTTTACTATTTCTGTGATGATAAAACAAACCAACGACTCGTTTACTCAAGGAGTCTCCCATGCGAGTACTAACCATGCCCGATCGCGCTTTACTTTAAACATGTGTCGGTCACCTAACCACACAGCTGCATTGTTTATTTGAAAGTAAGCTGAATTGGCGGGTATTTCATGTTTTTGAATGTTTAAAATTGTTATCGCTGGCACAAAGTACCTTCTATAATTGACCTATGACCTCTACATACTTGGAGTAACACGACGGTAATTAACAGCAATTCACGAAATATTCATTCACATTTTCGAACTTTTAACTATGGTACTTATTAATATGATATCTCAGGTAACAATCCCGATTGAAACAAGCAACTTTGCAATGGCTTTTCACAACTTTGTAAGCAGTTTGTTGTCGAATTTACGGTTGGCTGTTGCGTTAATCTACTTATGCATGATACATTTTCGATACATTTACTTTTTGTTTTCGAAATTTAACTGCGGGGGTGTCATTACAATGACTTAGGTTAAATATACAAGCAACTCCGCCAAAATTCCCTTCGTTTTTCGAACTTTGCATGCTGTTTTCTAACATTTTACAGCCAGTTCATGTAAACATCTATATGGTGCTTTCAACCGGCTTTTATTAAACTTGTCGACTTTAGCACTGCGCGTTTCCATATGCCAACAACTTAGGTCATACATACCAATACATCAACCAACTTTGTAATAACTTTGCACAACTTTGCAATCACTTTGAACAACTTTGAACGGTGTGTTAACAGCTTAAAACCGACTACGTGCCGACAGCATCTACAACTTGTTCTTGAAAATTAGAAGGAATGTGAAAACTTTTTTTCAATTAAAATAGCTACAAAAATTCCACGATTTTCCACTATAAATGATTGGCATCACAGACAGGAAGAATGCAGGAACGTATCCTTATATTTTTACTATTTCTGTGATGAAAAAAAAAATCAACGACTCGTTTACTCAGGGAGTCTCCCATGCGAGTACTAACCATGCCCGATCGCGCTTTACTTTAAACATGTGTCGGTCACCTAACCACACAGCTGCATTATTTATTTGAAAGTAAGCTGAATTGGCGGGTATTTCATGTTTTTGAATGTTTAAAATCGTTATCGCTGGCACAAAGTACCTTCTATAATTGACCTATGACCTCTACATACTTGGAGTAACACGACGGTAATTAACAGCAATTCACGAAATATTCATTCACATTTTCGAACTTTTAACTATGGTACTTTTTAATATGATATCTCAGGTAACAATCCCGATTAAAACAAGCAACTTTGCAATCGCTTTTCTCAACTTTGTAAGCAGTTTGTTGTCGAATTTTCGGTTGGCTGTTGCGTTAATCTACTTATGCATGATACATTTTCGATACATTTACTTATTGTTTTCGAAATTTAACTGCGGGGGTGTCATTACAATGACGTAGGTTAAATATACAAGCAACTCCGCCAAAATTTCCTTCGTTTTTCGAACTTTGCATGCTGTTTTCTAACATTTTACAGCCAGTTCATGTAAACATCTATATGGTGCTTTCAACTGGCTTTTATTAAACTTGTCGACTTTGCCACTGCGCGTTTCTATATGCCAACAACTTAGGTCATACATACCAATACATCAACCAACTTTGTAATAACTTTGCACAACTTTGCAATCACTTTGAACAACTTTGAGCGGTGTGTTAACAGCTTAAAACCCACTACGTGCCGACAGCATCTACAACTTGTTCTTGAAAATTAGAAGGAATGTGAAAACTTTTTTTCAATTAAAATAGTTACAAAAATTCCACAATTTTCCACTATAAATGATTGGCATCACAGACAGGAAGAATGCAGGAACGTATCCTTATATTTTTACTATTTCTGTGATGATAAAAAAAATCAACGACTCGTTTACTCAGGGAGTCTCCCATGCGAGTACTAACCATGCCCGATCGCGCTTTACTTTAAACATGTGTCGGACACCTAACCACACAGCTGCATTGTTTATTTGAAAGTAAGCTGAATTGGCGGGTATTTCATGTTTTTGAATGTTTAAAATCGTTATCGCTGGCACAAAGTACCTTCTATAATTGACCTATGACCTCTACATACTTGGAGTAACACGACGGTAATTAACAGCAATTCACGAAATATTCATTAACATTTTCGAACTTTTAACTATGGTACTTTTTAATATGATATCTCAGGTAACAATCCCGATTAAAACAAGCAACTTTGCAATCGCTTTTCTCAACTTTGTAAGCAGTTTGTTGTCGAATTTACGGTTGGCTGTTGCGTTAATCTACTTATGCATGATACATTTTCGATACATTTACTTTTTGTTTTCGAAAGTTAACTGCGGGGGTGTCATTACAATGACTTAGGTTAAATATACAAGCAACTCCGCCAAAATTTCCTTCGTTTTTCGAACTTTTATGCTGTTTTCTAACATTTTACAGCCAGTTCATGTAAACATCTATATGGTGCTTTCAACCGGCTTTTATTAAACTTGTCGACTTTACCACTGCGCGTTTCTATATGCCAACAACTTAGGTCATACATACCAATACATCAACCAACTTTGTAATAACTTTGCACAACTTTGCAATCACTTTGAACAACTTTGAGCGGTGTGTTAACAGCTTAAAACCCACTACGTGCCGTTTGCATCTACAACTTTTTCTTGAAAATTAGAAGGAATGTGAAAACATTTTTTCAATTAAAATAGCTACAAAAATTCCACGATTTTCCACTATAAATGATTTGCATCACAGACAGGAAGAATGCACGAACGTATCCTTATATTTTTACTATTTTTGTGATGAAAAAAAAAATCAACAAATCATTTACTCAGGGAGTCTCCCATGCGAGTACTAACCATGCCCGATCGCGCTTTACTTTAAACATGTGTCGGTCACCTAACCACACAGCTGCATTGTTTATTTGAAAGTAAGCTGAATTGGCGGGTATTTCATATTTTTGAATGTTTAAAATCGTTATCGCTGGCACAAAGTACCTTCTATAATTGACCTATGACCTCTACATACTTGGAGTAACACGACGGTAATTAACAGCAATTCACGAAATATTCATGCACATTTTCGAACTTTTAACTATGGTACTTTTTATTATGATATCTCAGGTAACAATCCCGATTAAAACAAGCAACTTTGCAATCGCTTTTCTCAACTTTGTAAGCAGTTTGTTGTCGAATTTACGGTTGGCTGTTGCGTTAATCTACTTATACATGATACATTTTCGATACATTTACTTATTGTTTTCGAAATTTAACTGCGGGGGTGTCATTACAATGACTTAGGTTAAATATACAAGCAACTCCGCCAAAATTCCCTTCGTTTTTCGAACTTTGCATGCACTTTTCTAACATTTTACAGCCAGTTCATGTAAACATCTATATGGTGCTTTCAACCGGCTTTTATTAAACTTGTCGACTTTAGCACTGCGCGTTTCTATATGCCAACAACTTAGGTCATACATACCAATACATCAACCAACTTTGTAATAACTTTGCACAACTTTGCAATCACTTTGAACAACTTTGAGCGGTGTGTTAACAGCTTAAAACCCGCTACGTGCCGACAGCATCTACAACTTGTTCTTGAAAATTAGAAGGAATGTGAAAACTTTTTTTCAATTAAAATAGCTACAAAAATTCCACGATTTTCCACTATAAATGATTGGCATCACAGACAGGAAGAATGCAGGAACGTATCCTTATATTTTTACTATTTCTGGGATGAAAAAAAAAATCAACGACTCGTTTACTCAGGGAGTCTCCCATGCGAGTACTAACCATGCCCGATCGCGCTTTACTTTAAACATGTGTCGGTCACCTAACCACACAGCTGCATTGTTTATTTGAAATTTAGCTGAATTGGCGGGTATTTCATATTTTTGAATGTTTAAAATCGTTATCGCTGGCACAAAGTACCTTCTATAATTGACCTATGACCTCTACATACTTGGAGTAACACGACGGTAATTAACAGCAATTCACGAAATATTCATGCACATTTTCGAACTTTTAACTATGGTACTTTTTAATATGATATCTCAGGTAACAATCCCGATTAAAACAAGCAACTTTGCAATCGCTTTTCTCAACTTTGTAAGCAGTTTGTTGTCGAATTTACGGTTGGCTGTTGCGTTAATCTACTTATGCATGATACATTTTCGATACATTTACTTATTGTTTTCGAAATTTAACTGCGGGGGTGTCATTACAATGACTTAGGTTAAATATACAAGCAACTCCGCCAAAATTCCCTTCGTTTTTCGAACTTTGCATGCTGTTTTCTAACATTTTACAGCCAGTTCATGTAAACATCTATATGGTGTTTTCAACCGGCTTTTATTAAACTTGTCGACTTTAGCACTGCGCGTTTCTATATACCAACGACTTAGGTCATACATACCAATACATCAACCAACTTTGTAATAACTTTGCACAACTTTGCAATCACTTTGAACAACTTTGAGCGGTGTGTTAACAGCTTAAAACCCACTACGTGCCGACAGCATCTACAACTTGTTCTTGAAAATTAGAAGGAATGTGAAAACTTTTTTTCAATTAAAATAGCTACAAAAATTCCACGATTTTCCACTATAAATGATTGAAATCACAGACAGGAAGAATGCAGGAACGTATCCTTATATTTTTACTATTTCTGGGATGAAAAAAAAAATCAACGACTCGTTTACTCAGGGAGTCTCCCATGCGAGTACTAACCATGCCCGATCGCGCTTTACTTTAAACATGTGTCGGTCACCTAACCACACAGCTGCATTGTTTATTTGAAATTAAGCTGAATTGGCGGGTATTTCATATTTTTGAATGTTTAAAATCGTTATCGCTGGCACAAAGTACCTTCTATAATTGACCTATGACCTCTACATACTTGGAGTAAACGACGGTAATTAACAGCAATTCACGAAATATTCATGCACATTTTCGAACTTTTAACTATGGTACTTTTTAATATGATATCTCAGGTAACAATCCCGATTAAAACAAACAACTTTGCAATCGCTTTTCTCAACTTTGTAAGCAGTTTGTTGTCGAATTTACGGTTGGCTGTTGCGTTAATCTACTTATGCATGATACATTTTCGATACATTTACTTATTGTTTTCGGAATTTAACTGCGGGGGTGTCATTACAATGACTTAGGTTAAATATACAAGCAACTCCGCCAAAATTCCCTTCGTTTTTCGAACTTTGCATGCTGTTTTCTAACATTTTACAGCCAGTTCATGTAAACATCTATATGGTGTTTTCAACCGGCTTTTATTAAACTTGTCGACTTTAGCACTGCGCGTTTCTATATGCCAACAACTTAGGTCATACATACCAATACATCAACCAACTTTGTAATAACTTTGCACAACTTTGCAATCACTTTGAACAACTTTGAGCGGTGTGTTAACAGCTTAAAACCCACTACGTGCCGACAGCATCTACAACTTGTTCTTGAAAATTAGAAGGAATGTGAAAACTTTTTTTTCAATTAAAATAGCTACAAACATTCCACGATTTTCCACTATAAATGATTGGCATCACAGACAGGAAGAATGCAGGAACGTATCCTTATATTTTTACTATTTCTGTGATGAAAAAAAAAATCATCGACTCGTTTACTCAGGGAGTCTCCCATGCGAGTACTAACCATGCCCGATCGCGCTTTACTTTAAACATGTGTCGGTCACCTAACCACACAGCTGCATTGTTTAATTGAAATTAAGCTTAATTGGCGGGTATTTCATATTTTTGAATGTTTAAAATCGTTATCGCTGGCACAAAGTACCTTCTATAATTGACCTATGACCTCTACATACTTGGAGTAACACGACGGTAATTAACAGCAATTCACGAAATATTCATGCACATTTTCGAACTTTTAACTATGGTATTTTTTAATATGATATCTCAGGTAACAATCCCGATTAAAACAAGCAACTTTGCAATCGCTTTTCTCAACTTTGTAAGCAGTTTGTTGTCGAATTTACGATTGGCTGTTGCGTTAATCTACTTATGCATGATACATTTTCGATACATTTACTTATTGTTTTCGAAATTTAACTGCGGGGGTGTCATTACAATGACTTAGGTTAAATATACAAGCAACTCCGCCAAAATTCCCTTCGTTTTTCGAACATTGCATGCTGTTTTCTAACATTTTACAGCCAGTTCATGTAAACATCTATATGGTGTTTTCAACCGGCTTTTATTAAACTTGTCGACTTTAGCACTGCGCGTTTCTATATGCCAACGACTTAGGTCATACATACCAATACATCAACCAACTTTGTAATAACTTTGCACAACTTTGCAATCACTTTGAACAACTTTGAGCGGTGTGTTAACAGCTTAAAACCCACTACGTGCCGACAGCATCTACAACTTGTTCTTGAAAATTAGAAGGAATGTGAAAACTTTTTTTCAATTAAAATAGCTACAAAAATTCCACGATTTTCCACTATAAATGATTGGCATCACAGACAGGAAGAATGCAGGAACGTATCCTTATATTTTTACTATTTCTGTGATGAAAAAAAATAATCAACGACTCGTTTACTCAGGGAGTCTCCCATGCGAGTATTAACCATGCCCGATCGGGCTTTACTTTAAACATGTGTCGGTCACCTAACCACACAGCTGCATTGTTTAATTGAAATTAAGCTGAATTGGCGGGTATTTCATATTTTTGAATGTTTAAAATCGTTATCGCTGGCACAAAGTACCTTCTATAATTGACCTATGACCTCTACATACTTGGAGTAACACGACGGTAATTAACAGCAATTCACGAAATATTCATGCACATTTTCGAACTTTTAACTATGGTACTTTTTAATATGATATCTCAGGTAACAATCCCGATTAAAACAAGCAACTTTGCAATCGCTTTTCTCAACTTTGTAAGCAGTTTGTTGTCGAATTTACGGTTGGCTGTTGCGTTAATCTACTTATGCATGATACATTTTCGATACATTTACTTATTGTTTTCGGAATTTAACTGCGGGGGTGTCATTACAATGACTTAGGTTAAATATACAAGCAACTCCGCCAAAATTCCCTTCGTTTTTCGAACTTTGCATGCTGTTTTCTAACATTTTACAGCCAGTTCATGTAAACATCTATATGGTGTTTTCAACCGGCTTTTATTAAACTTGTCGACTTTAGCACTGCGCGTTTCTATATGCCAACAACTTAGGTCATACATACCAATACATCAACCAACTTTGTAATAACTTTGCACAACTTTGCAATCACTTTGAACAACTTTGAGCGGTGTGTTAACAGCTTAAAACCCACTACGTGCCGACAGCATCTACAACTTGTTCTTGAAAATTAGAAGGAATGTGAAAACTTTTTTTCAATTAAAATAGCTACAAAAATTCCACGATTTTCCACTATAAATGATTGGCATCACAGACAGGAAGAATGCAGGAACGTATCCTTATATTTTTACTATTTCTGTGATGAAAAAAAAAATCATCGACTCGTTTACTCAGGGAGTCTCCCATGCGTGTACTAACCATGCCCGATCGCGCTTTACTTTAAACATGTGTCGGTCACCTAACCACACAGCTGCATTGTTTAATTGAAATTAAGCTTAATTGGCGGGTATTTCATATTTTTGAATGTTTAAAATCGTTATCGCTGGCACAAAGTACCTTCTATAATTGACCTATGACCTCTACATACTTGGAGTAACACGACGGTAATTAACAGCAATTCACGAAATATTCATGCACATTTTCGAACTTTTAACTATGGTATTTTTTAATATGATATCTCAGGTAACAATCCCGATTAAAACAAGCAACTTTGCAATCGCTTTTCTCAACTTTGTAAGCAGTTTGTTGTCGAATTTACGGTTGGCTGTTGCGTTAATCTACTTATGCATGATACATTTTCGATACATTTACTTATTGTTTTCGAAATTTAACTGCGGGGGTGTCATTACAATGACTTAGGTTAAATATACAAGCAAGTCCGCCAAAATTCCCTTCGTTTTTCGAACTTTGCATGCTGTTTTCTAACATTTTACAGCCAGTTCATGTAAACATCTATATGGTATTTTCAACCGGCTTTTATTAAACTTGTCGACTTTAGCACTGCGCGTTTCTATATGCCAACGACTTAGGTCATACATACCAATACATCAACCAACTTTGTAATAACTTTGCACAACTTTGCAATCACTTTGAACAACTTTGAGCGGTGTGTTAACAGCTTAAAACCCACTACGTGCCAACAGCATCTACAACTTGTTCTTGAAAATTAGAAGGAATGTGAAAACTTTTTTTCAATTAAAATAGCTACAAAAATTCCACGATTTTCCACTATAAATGATTGGCATCACAGACAGGAAGAATGCAGGAACGTATCCTTATATTTTTACTATTTCTGTGATGAAAAAAAAATCATCGACTCGTTTACTCAGGGAGTCTCCCATGCGAGTACTAACCATGCCCGATCGCGCTTTACTTTAAACATGTGTCGGTCACCTAACCTCACAGCTGCATTGTTTAATTGAAATTAAGCTGAATTGGCGGGTATTTCATATTTTTGAATGTTTAAAATCATTATCGCTGGCACAAAGTACCTTCTATAATTGACCTATGACCTCTACATACTTGGAGTAACACGACGGTAATTAACAGCAATTCACGAAATATTCATGCACATTTTCGAACTTTTAACTATGGTAATTTTTAATATGATATCTCAGGTAACAATCCCGATTAAAACAAGCAACTTTGCAATCGCTTTTCTCAACTTTGTAAGCAGTTTGTTGTCGAATTTACGATTGGCTGTTGCGTTAATCTACTTATGCATGATACATTTTCGATACATTTTCATATTGTTTTCGAAATTTAACTGCGGGGGTGTCATTACAATGACTTAGGTTAAATATACAAGCAACTCCGCCAAAATTCCCTTCGTTTTTCGAACTTTGCATGCTGTTTTCTAACATTTTACAGCCAGTTCATGTAAACATCTATATGGTGTTTTCAACCGGCTTTTATTAAACTTGTCGACTTTAGCACTGCGCGTTTCTATATGCCAACAACTTAGGTCATACATACCAATACATCAACCAACTTTGTAATAACTTTGCACAACTTTGCAATCACTTTGAACAACTTTGAGCAGTGTGTTAACAGCTTAAAACCCACTTCGTGCCGACAGCATCTACAACTTGTTCTTGAAAATTAGAAGGAATGTGAAAACTTTTTTTCAATTAAAATAGCTACAAAAATTCCACGATTTTCCACTATAAATGATTGGCATCACAGACAGGAAGAATGCAGGAACGTATCCTTATATTTTTACTATTTCTGTGATGAAAAAAAAAATCATCGACTCGTTTACTCAGGGAGTCTCCCATGCGAGTACTAACCATGCCTGATCGCACTTTACTTTTAAACATGTGTCGGTCACCTAACCACACAGTTGCATTGTTTATTTGAAAGTAAGCTGAATTGGCGGGTATTTCATGTTTTTGAATGTTTGAAATCGTTATCGCTGGCACAAAGTACCTTCTATAATTGACCTATGACCTCTACATACTTGGAGTAACACGACGGTAATTAACAGCAATTCACGAAATATTCATGCACATTTTCGAACTTTTAACTATGGTACTTTTTAATATGATATCTCAGGTAACAATCCCGATTAAAACAAGCAACTTTGCAATCGCTTTTCTCAACTTTGTAAGCAGTTTGTTGTCGAATTTACGGTTGGCTGTTGCGTTAATCTACTTATGCATGATACATTTTCGATACATTTACTTATTGTTTTCGGAATTTAACACCGGGGGTGTCATTACAATGACTTAGGTTAAATATACAAGCAACTCCGCCAAAATTCCCTTCGTTTTTCGAACTTTGCATGCTGTTTTCTAACATTTTACAGCCAGTTCATGTAAACATCTATATGGTGTTTTCAACCGGCTTTTATTAAACTTGTCGACTTTAGCACTGCGCGTTTCTATATGCCAACAACTTAGGTCATACATACCAATACATCAACCAACTTTGTAATAACTTTGCACAACTTTGCAATCACTTTGAACAACTTTGAGCAGTGTGTTAACAGCTTAAAACCCACTTCGTGCCGACAGCATCTACAACTTGTTCTTGAAAATTAGAAGGAATGTGAAAACTTTTTTTCAATTAAAATAGCTACAAAAATTCCACGATTTTCCACTATAAATGATTGGCATCACAGACAGGAAGAATGCAGGAACGTATCCTTATATTTTTACTATTTCTGTGATGAAAAAAAAAATCATCGACTCGTTTACTCAGGGAGTCTCCCATGCGAGTACTAACCATGCCTGATCGCACTTTACTTTTAAACATGTGTCGGTCACCTAACCACACAGCTGCATTGTTTATTTGAAAGTAAGCTGAATTGGCGGGTATTTCATGTTTTTGAATGTTTGAAATCGTTATCGCTGGCACAAAGTACCTTCTATAATTGACCTATGACCTCTACATACTTGGAGTAACACGACGGTAATTAACAGCAATTCACGAAATATTCATGCACATTTTCGAACTTTTAACTATGGTACTTTTTAATATGATATCTCAGGTAACAATCCCGATTAAAACAAGCAACTTTGCAATCGCTTTTCTCAACTTTGTAAGCAGTTTGTTGTCGAATTTACGGTTGGCTGTTGCGTTAATCTACTTATGCATGATACATTTTCGATACATTTACTTATTGTTTTCGGAATTTAACACCGGGGGTGTCATTACAATGACTTAGGTTAAATATACAAGCAACTCCGCCAAAATTCCCTTCGTTTTTCGAACTTTGCATGCTGTTTTCTAACATTTTACAGCCAGTTCATTTAAACATCTATATGGTGTTTTCAACCGGCTTTTATTAAACTTGTCGACTTTAGCACTGCGCGTTTCTATATGCCAACGACTTAGGTCATACATACCAATACATCAACCAACTTTGTAATAACTTTGCACAACTTTGCAATCACTTTGAACAACTTTGAGCGGTGTGTTAACAGCTTAAAACCCACTACGTGCCGACAGCATCTACAACTTGTTCTTGAAAATTAGAAGGAATGTGAAAACTTTTTTTCAATTAAAATAGCTACAAAAATTCCACGATTTTCCACTATAAATGATTGGCATCACAGACAGGAAGAATGCAGGAACGTATCCTTATATTTTTACTATTTCTGTGATGAAAAAAAATAATCAACGACTCGTTTACTCAGGGAGTCTCCCATGCGAGTACTAACCATGCCCGATCGCGCTTTACTTTAAACATGTGTCGGTCACCTAACCACACAGCTGCATTGTTTAATTGAAATTAAGCTGAATTGGCGGGTATTTCATATTTTTGAATGTTTAAAATCGTTATCGCTGGCACAAAGTACCTTCTATAATTGACCTATGACCTCTACATACTTGGAGTAACACGACGGTAATTAACAGCAATTCACGAAATATTCATGCACATTTTCGAACTTTTAACTATGGTACTTTTTAATATGATATCTCAGGTAACAATCCCGATTAAAACAAGCAACTTTGCAATCGCTTTTCTCAACTTTGTAAGCAGTTTGTTGTCGAATTTACGGTTGGCTGTTGCGTTAATCTACTTATGCATGATACATTTTCGATACATTTACTTATTGTTTTCGGAATTTAACTGCGGGGGTGTCATTACAATGACTTAGGTTAAATATACAAGCAACTCCGCCAAAATTCCCTTCGTTTTTCGAACTTTGCATGCTGTTTTCTAACATTTTACAGCCAGTTCATGTAAACATCTATATGGTGTTTTCAACCGGCTTTTATTAAACTTGTCGACTTTAGCACTGCGCGTTTCTATATGCCAACAACTTAGGTCATACATACCAATACATCAACCAACTTTGTAATAACTTTGCACAACTTTGCAATCACTTTGAACAACTTTGAGCGGTGTGTTAACAGCTTAAAACCCACTACGTGCCGACAGCATCTACAACTTGTTCTTGAAAATTAGAAGGAATGTGAAAACTTTTTTTCAATTAAAATAGCTACAAAAATTCGACGATTTTCCACTATAAATGATTGGCATCACAGACAGGAAGAATGCAGGAACGTATCCTTATATTTTTACTATTTCTGTGATGAAAAAAAAAATCATCGACTCGTTTACTCAGGGAGTCTCCCATGCGAGTACTAACCATGCCTGATCGCACTTTACTTTTAAACATGTGTCGGTCACCTAACCACACAGCTGCATTGTTTATTTGAAAGTAAGCTGAATTGGCGGGTATTTCATGTTTTTGAATGTTTGAAATCGTTATCGCTGGCACAAAGTACCTTCTATAATTGACCTATGACCTCTACATACTTGGAGTAACACGACGGTAATTAACAGCAATTCACGAAATATTCATGCACATTTTCGAACTTTTAACTATGGTACTTTTTAATATGATATCTCAGGTAACAATCCCGATTAAAACAAGCAACTTTGCAATCGCTTTTCTCAACTTTGTAAGCAGTTTGTTGTCGAATTTGCGGTTGGCTGTTGCGTTAATCTACTTATGCATGATACATTTTCGATACATTTACTTATTGTTTTCGGAATTTAACTGCGGGGGTGTCATTACAATGACTTAGGTTAAATATACAAGCAACTCCGGCAAAATTCCCTTCGTTTTCCGAACTTTGCATGCTGTTTTCTAACATTTTACAGCCAGTTCATGTAAACATCTATATGGTGTTTTCAACCGGCTTTTATTAAACTTGTCGACTTTAGCACTGCGCGTTTCTATATGCCAACAACTTAGGTCATACATACCAATACATCAACCAACTTTGTAATAACTTTGCACAACTTTGCAATCACTTTGAACAACTTTGAGCGGTGTGTTAACAGCTTAAAACCCACTACGTGCCGACATCATCTACAACTTGTTCTTGAAAATTAGAAGGAATGTGAAAACTTTTTTTCAATTAAAATAGCTACAAAAATTCCACGATTTTCCACTATAAATGATTGGCATCACAGACAGGAAGAATGCAGGAACGTATCCTTATATTTTTACTATTTCTGTGATGAAAAAAAAAATCAACGACTCGTTTACTCGGGGAGTCTCCCATGCGAGTACTAACCATGCCCGATCGCGCTTTACTTTAAACATGTGTCGGTCACCTAACCACACAGCTGCATTGTTTAATTGAAATTAAGCTGAATTGGCGGGTATTTCATATTTTTGAATGTTTAAAATCGTTATCGCTGGCACAAAGTACCTTCTCTAATTGACCTATGACCTCTACATACTTGGAGTAACACGACGGTAATTAACAGCAATTCACGAAATATTCATGCACATTTTCGAACTTTTAACTATGGTACTTTTTAATATGATATCTCAGGTAACAATCCCGATTAAAACAAGCAACTTTGCAATCGCTTTTCTCAACTTTGTAAGCAGTTTGTTGTCGAATTTACGGTTGGCTGTTGCGTTAATCTACTTATGCATGATACATTTTCGATACATTTACTTATTGTTTTCGGAATTTAACTGCGGGGGTGTCATTACAATGACTTAGGTTAAATATACAAGCAACTCCGCCAAAATTCCCTTCGTTTTTCGAACTTTGCATGCTGTTTTCTAACATTTTACAGCCAGTTCATGTAAACATTTATATGGTGTTTTCAACCGGCTTTTATTAAACTTGTCGACTTTAGCACTGCGCGTTTCTATATGCCAACAACTTAGGTCATACATACCAATACATCAACCAACTTTGTAATAACTTTGCACAACTTTGCAATCACTTTGAACAACTTTGAGCGGTGTGTTAACAGCTTAAAACCCACTACGTGCCGACAGCATCTACAACTTGTTCTTGAAAATTAGAAGGAATGTGAAAACTTTTTTTCAATTAAAATAGCTACAAAAATTCCACGATTTTCCACTATAAATGATTGGCATCACAGACAGGAAGAATGCAGGAACGTATCCTTATATTTTTACTATTTCTGTGATGAAAAAAAAAATCATCGACTCGTTTACTCAGGGAGTCTCCCATGCGAGTACTAACCATGCCCGATCGCGCTTTACTTTAAACATGTGTCGGTCACCTAACCACACAGCTGCATTGTTTAATTGAAATTAAGCTGAATTGGCGGGTATTTCATATTTTTGAATGTTTAAAATCGTTATCGCTGGCACAAAGTACCTTCTATAATTGACCTATGACCCTACATACTTGGAGTAACACGACGGTAATTAACAGCAATTCACGAAATATTCATGCGTGCCACATTTTCGAACTTTTAACTATGGTACTTTTTAATATGATATCTCAGGTAACAATCCCGATTAAAACAAGCAACTTTGCAATG
Source organism: Saccoglossus kowalevskii (assembly GCF_978046115.1). Taxonomy (NCBI): domain Eukaryota; kingdom Metazoa; phylum Hemichordata; class Enteropneusta; family Harrimaniidae; genus Saccoglossus; species Saccoglossus kowalevskii. Next base: position 9,352,668 of record NC_140661.1, on the reverse strand, counting down.
GCTTTTCTCAACTTTGTAAGCAGTTTGTTGTCGAATTTACGATTGGCTGTTGCGTTAATCTACTTATGCATGATACATTTTCGATACATTTACTTATTGTTTTCGAAATTTATCTGCGGGGGTGTCATTACAATGACTTAGGTTAAATATACAAGCAACTCCGCCAAAATTTCCTTCGTTTTTCGAACTTTGCATGCTGTTTTCTAACATTTTACAGCCAGTTCATGTAAACATCTATATGGTGCTTTCAACTGGCTTT